>NC_071657.1:45351338-45683004 GCF_014839835.1 Dryobates pubescens
AAAATGTTGGTTTCCATTAGTCTAAAATTAACATTCTTACTGATACTCCACTGACATCTTTTGACATTAACATTTTCCCATTCTTAGAGCTTCTAAGTATGTACATCAATTTTGAAGTAATTAATGCACAAGTGGGATCTTCAAGCAATCCTCCTTCTTCAAGAAATAAATTACTAATTAAATAATATACTCAGCTACTGTTTTACCCCATCATGGGCATATGACCACATGATCAACAGTCAATCAGAAAATCACATTTCCTATGCTTTGTAGTACAGATTTGTTTTTAAGCTTCCAGCATAGGAAATTTTATCCCCTTAGAGATTATTCTGCTAGCAGAAGTGGGCTAATACTTCTGTTTGATACTTTACACAGTACAAGGCAAGAAGACACTTACATATTATTCCACAGACTCACTGTAGACCAAATTGATCTTGCCAGGGGATGAGAACATTGTCCCAAATACAGTACCTGGTCTCCTGTTTAGCTGACTCCATTACTACCCTCATTGTAAATTAGTCCCAAGGATGTCCAAGACTAAGTTGCTTCCTTAATTACAGTTATCTTGGAAAGCATTTGCTCTGGATCTCCATTAACCTTACTTATGCCAGTTTGCAGGCAAACACAAGTATGTAGGCAGGACAGGGATACACCAAGCATTAGGCTTGTGGTATTTCATGCACTGTTTCATTTAACAGCACTTACTGACTTCCATCTGAACATTACAATTAAGGTGGAATGCTTCTCCATTCTCCTGCACAAAAGCACCCACAAGTCCTTCTCTGTTTATAAACATCAGGTACAGCAGGAAGTCTTTCCTAGCTGTCTCTGTCACCAGCTGTGTGAGGTAGTGAACCTCCAGACACTCTAGGAACCTCTGGGACTGCTCCCTCTCTGCTCTGTTGCATTTCTGGCAGACAACAGGGAAGCTAAAGTCTCCCCTGAGAACAAGGCCTGTACAAAGAGTAGAGTGGAAGAAATGGAATGAGGGCATATGAGGAAGCTGCCTGAGCAGCAAGAGACCTGGTTAGAAAAGCTAAAGCTCAGTTAGAATTAAATCTAGCCAGGGAAATCAAGGGGAACAGCAAAAATTTCTACAAGTATATTAATGGTAAAAAGAAGGCTAGGGAAGGTGTGGACTCCCTCAGAAAGGAAACAGGTGAACTGGTGACAAGTGACATGGAGAAGGCTGAGGTTCTCAATGACTTCTTTACCTCAGTCTTCACTGGCAAGGGCTCCAGCCACACTCCTAGAATAACAGAAGATAATGGCAGGGACTGGAAGAAGAAACTGCCCATTGTGAGTGAAGATCAGGTTCATGACCATCTGAAGAACCTGAAAGGTTCATGTGACCTCATGGGATGCACCCATGGGTGCTGAGGGAACTGGCGGATGAGGTTGCTAAATCTCTCTCTATTATATTCCGAAAGTCATGGCAGTCTGACAAGGTCACAACATTAATAGATGAAGGCTGATCAACTGACATCATTTACCTGGACCTGAGCAAAGACTTCAACACTGTCCCACACAACATCTTGGTCTCCAAGTTGGTGCAGTATGGGTTTGATGGATTTACAATTCAATGGATAAAGAACTGGCTTGATGGCTGCAAAGGGCGGCTGTCAATGGGTCCACGTCCACTGGAGGCCAGTGGCAAGTGGAATCCTTCAAGGATCAATACTGGGACCAGTCTTGTTTAACGTCTTTGATGGCGTCATGGACAGAGGCATTGAGTGCACCCTCAGCAAGTTTGCTGATGACACCAAGCTGTGTGGTACAACTAACATGCTGGAGGGAAGGGAGGCCATCCAGAGGGACCTTGACAGGCCCATGCCAACTTCATGAGGTTCAACAAGATCAAATGCAAGGTCCTGCATCCGGGTTGGGGCAATCCCAAGCACCGATATAGGCTGGGCAGCAACTGGCTTGAGAGCAGCCCTGAAGAAAAGGACTTGGGGGTGCTGGCAGATGAGAAACTCAACATGGGCCAGCAGTGTGCACTTGCAGCCCGGAAAGCCAAGCACATCCTGGACTGCATCAAGAAAAGCATAGTAAGCAGGTCAAAGAAGGTGATTCTCACACTGGTGAGACCCCACCTGGAGTACTGTGTCCAGTTCTGGAGCCCCTATTACAGGAAGGATCTGGACATGCTGGAGCTTGTCCAGAGAAGGACCATGAAGATGATTAGAGGACTGGAACATCTCTCCTATGAGGACAGACTGAGAGAGCTGGGGCTATTCAGTCTGGAGAAGAGAAGGCTCTGAGGAGACCTAATTGTGGCATTCCAGTATCTTAAGGGGGCCTACAAGAAAGCTGGTGAGGGACTTTCTAGGGTGTCAGGGAATAGAATAGAATACAATACAATACAATACAATACAATAGATATCTGCTGGATATCTAGAGTAGATATCTGCTGGGAACTTAATTCAGCAGAAAGGAGGCAGTCCAGAAGATTCCTGGAGTGAATGGAGGACTGCTTCCTGATGCAGCTGTTAAGCGAGCCTACCAGGGGACAGGCTCTGCTTGACCTGCTGCTCTCCAATAGGGAAGTGCTGGTGGGAGACATGATCGTGGGAGGCTGCCTAGGGTGCAGTGACCACGAGATAGTGAAGTTTTCAATATGAAGGGAGATAGGGAGGAGCACCAACAGAACCTTCACCTTGGACTTCCGGAGGGCAAACTTCAGCCTGTTTAAGAAACTTGTTTGTAAAGTTCCCTGGTTACCAACCCTCATGAACTGAGGGGTCCAGGATGGTTGGATCTGCTTCAAACAGGAACTCTTGAAGGCACAGGAACTGGCAGTTCCCATGTGCCGAAAGATGAGCCGGCGGGGAAGGCGACTGGCCTGGATGGGCAAGCAGCTCCTGGAGGATTTAAGGGAAAAAAGAGGCTGTATTGCCTTTGGAAGGAGGGGAAGGCTTCTCGAGGTACGTTCAAGAAAGTTGTTAGATTATGTAGGAAAAAAATTAGAGAGGCAAAGGCCCAGTTGGAACTGAAACTGGCCACCTCTGTCAAAGACAATAAAAAGTATTTCTACAAATACATTAACACTAAAAAGAAAGGCAAGAAGAATCTCCACTCCTTATTGGACCTGGAAGGGAACACTGTGACTGAAGATGAGGAAAAGGCTGAGGTCCTGAACACCTTCTTTGCCTCAATGTTCAACAACAAGGCAGGAGTTTGGGACGAGTGGCCTCCTGAGATGGGCGATGGGGTCGGGGAGCAGTGTAATGCCCCAGAAATCCATGAGGAATTAGTTTGGGACCTGCTGAGCCACTTGGACACTCACAAGTCCATGGGACTGGATGGGATCCATCCTAGGGTGCTGAGAGAACTGGCAGATGAGCTGCCCAAGCCGCTCTCCATCATTTTCCTCCAGTCCTGGCTCACTGGAGAGGTCCCAGATGACTGGAAACTGGCCAAAGTGGTCCCTATCCATAAAAAGGGTCAGATGGAGGAGCCTGAAAACTCCAGGCCTGACAGCCTGACCTCAATGCCAGGGAAAGTGATGGAGCAGATTGTCCTGACAGCAATAACTGTGCACTTGAAGGATGGCCAAGGGCTCAGGTCCAGCCAGGATGGATTTAGGAAGGGCAGGTCCTGCCTCTCCAACGTGATCTCCTTCTATGATCAGGTCACCCATCTGGTGGCTGTGGGGAGGCCTGTGGATGTGGTCTACCTGGACTTCAGCAAGGCCTTTGACACCGTCCCCCACAGTAAACTGCTAAGCTGTCAGCTCGTGGTTTGGACCACAACACTCTGTGCTGGGTTAGGAACTGGCTGGAGGGCTAAGCCCAGAGAGTGGTGGTGAATGGTGCCACATCCAGCTGGCGGCCAGTCACTAGTGGCGTCCCCCAGGGATCAGTGCTGGGCCCCATCCTCTTTAACATCTTCATTGATGATCTGGATGAGGGGATTGAGTCAGTCATCAGCAAGTTTGCAGATGACACCAAGTTAGGAGCAGATGTTGGTCAGTTAGAGGGTAGAAAGGGGTCTGCAGAGGGACCTCGACTGACTGGACAGATGGGAAGAGTCCGATGGCATGGCATTTAACAAGTCCAAGTGCTGGGTGCTGTACTTTGGCCACAGCAACCCCATGCAGAGCTACAGGCTGGGGTCAGAGTGGCTGGAGAGCTGCCAAACAGAGAGGGACCTGGGGGTGCTGATTGACAGCTGCCTGAACATGAGCCAGCAGTGTGCCCAGGTGGCCAAGAGGGCCAACGGCATCCTGGCCTGCATTAGGAATAGTGTGGCCAGCAGGAGCAGGGAAGTCTTTGTGCTCCTGCACTCTGCATTGGTTAGGCCACACCTTGAGTACTGTGTCCAGAACGTGCCCAGAGAAGGGCAACCAGGCTGGGGAGAGGCCTTGAGCACAAGCCCTATGAGGAGAGGCTGAGGGAGCTGGGATTGTTTAGCCTAGAGAAGAGGAGGCTCAGGGGTGACCTCATTGCCCTCTACAACTACCTGAAAGGTGGTTGTGGCCAGGAAGGGGTTGGTCTCTTCTCCCAGGCAACCAGCACCAGAACATGAGGACACAGTCTCAGGCTGCACCAGGGGAGGTTTAGGCTGGAGGTGCGGAGGAAGTTTTACACAGAGAGAGTGATTTCCCATTGAAATGGGCTGCCCGAGGAGGTGGTGGAGTCACCATCCCTGGAGATGTTCAAGAGGAGATTGGACATGGCACTTGGTGCCACGGTCTAGTCATGAGGTCTGTGGAGACAGGTTGGACTCGATGATCCTCGGGGTCTCTTCCAAACTTAGTTATACTGTGATACTGTGAATAAACCAGGTTGGAAGAGACCTTCAAGATCATCGTGTCCAACCTATCATCCAACACCACCTAATCAACTAAACCATGCAACCAAGCACCCCATCAAGTCTCCTCCAAAACACCTCCAATGACGGTAACTCCACCATCTCTCCAGGCAGCCCATTCCAATGGGCAATCACTCTCTGTGTGTAAGACTTCTTCCTAACCTTCAGTCTAAACCTCCCCTGGTGCAGCCTGAGACTGTGTCCTCTTGTTCTGGTACTGGTTGCCTGGCAGAAGAGACCAACTTCTGCCTGACTACAACCCACCTTCAGGTAGTTGTAGAGAGCAATAAGGTCACCCCTGAGTCTCCTCTTCTCCAGGCTAAGCAACCCCAGCTCTCTCAGCCTCTCCTCAGAGGGCTTGTTTTCCAAGCTCCTCACCAACTTTGTTGCCCTTCTCTGGACACGCTCCAGCAAGTCAACATCCTTCCTAAACTGAGGGGCCCAGAAGTGAACACATTACTTGAGGTGCGGCCTAACCAGTGCAGTGTACAGGGGCAGAATGATCTCCCTGCTGCTGCTGGCCACACTGTTCCTGATGCAGGCCAGGATGCCATTGGCCCTCTTGGCTGCTTGGGCACACTGCAGGCTCATGTTCAGCCTACCATCGACCTGCACCCCCAGATCCCTCTCTACTTGGATGCTCTCCAGCCACTCTGACCCCAGCCTGTAGCACTGCATGGGGTTGCTGTGGCCAATGTGCAGAACCCAGCACCTGGATGTGTTAAATCTCATGCCATTGGACTCTGCCCATCTGTCCAGCCTGTCAAGGTCCCTCTGCAGAGCCTCTCTACCCTCCAGCAGATCAACTCCTGCCCCCAGCTTGGTGTCGTCAGCAGATTTACTGATGATGGACTCAATGCCTTCATCCAGATCATCAATAAAGATGTTAAAGCATGGGGCCCAGAACTGATCCCTAATGATAGGACTAGGGGGAATGGAACAAATCTAGAAATGGGTAGATTCAGATTGGATGTTAGGAAGAAGTTCTTCATCATGAGGGTGGTGAGACACTGGAACATATTGCCCAGGGTGGTGGTAGAAACCCCATTCCTGGAGGTTTTTAGGGCCAGGCTGTGTGTGGCTCTGAGAAACCTGATCTACTGTGAGGTGTCCCTGCACATGGGAAGGAGATTGGATCTAGAGGATCCTTGAGGTCCCTTCAACCCTAAGAATTGTATAATTCTATTCATCATGAGCCTTCTCCCGGATGCCTAAAGCATATTTTTATCTGTCTTTTCATCTTGGTTGGATAGTCTATAAGAGACTGCCCCCTGGATATCTTCCTTGTTGATGTGCCCTCTGATTCTTACTCATAAGCACTCAACCCTCTCATCATCATCATTAACCTCATTACAATCAAAACAGTCCTGACACAGGAGGCCACAACATCACCTCTCCTTCCTTGCCTATTCATTCTGAAGAGTTTGTAGCCATTAATTGTGGCACTCCAGTTGTGTGAGTCAGTTATTACCACATTTCTGTCATTGTCACTATATCATAGTTTTCCTGATGCACAGTGGCTTCCAGCTCTTCCTGATTTTTATCCATGCTGCAGACATTAGTGTAGATGTCCTTTGTATGGTCTAAAGGTCTTGCATTCTTTTTGAAGGGAGAAAACCTGATTCCTACCCAGCTGTTCTCAGGTGCTCCTGTGGTTACTAACTCATAAATGGCAATTGCATCTTTGCTGTCCTGTGGGTCTCCATTCTCTACCTCCACTGAAACATCAGACCAAAAGAGCTCACTAGAACACCATCCTTCAAATACTGGTGTTTTGCCCCTGGACTCGTTTCTAGCAAGCACAATTTTGTGCACCACACACTTCAAATCTAGTTTAAAGCTCTTTCAGTGAGCCCTGCTAGCTCCTGGATTAGGACACTTTTCCCCCTTAGAGACAGGTATACAGCATCTGTTGTCAGGAGGCTTGGTGTCCTGCAAATTGGTCCATGTGTGAAGAACTCAAAATCCTCTCCGAGACACCAGGCTTGAAGCCAGGCATTGATCTGCTGCCTGTTCCTGTGTCATCTATGACAATGTCTTTTATTCTGTACTGACGAAGTTTTGATGCCGGAACCTAGCAGCTCCTCTAATCTGGGTGATCCATCATCCTTATCACCATCTCTCTTTGCAGAACATTGTATCTGATTTGAAAGGGCAGCTGGGAAGGTGGGGTGGCACACCTGTGGTTCCTGATGCTCTGGGCAGGAACTTGCTGCCATTGTCCACTGTCTTCTGAGTAACCACATTTAGTCAGGCAAGGAAAAGACAGGGAAGCTCTCCATAACATGAGCTCTGTCTATCTTTTGAGTTTGTCTCACAGGGAGCAGAGTGTGATTCTAAGAGTCTCTCTCTCACACATACATTCCCTGATTGTTCTCAACCTACTTTCTTCTTCTTGGAGCTCCATCATTAAGCAGAGAAGGTTATCTACTGGAGCACGTCTGACAGGCAGGCTCACTGCTGCCATCTGACATTGGCATAAAGATGGGGCAGACCCTACAGCCCAACACCTGGGCAGTAGCATGCTCCCATCAGAGCTCTGTCTGAAATGCGGCATCGGATCTGGTGGGTGCAGGGCTCAGGGATGCCACGGCCTTCTGCTGAGTGGATACCATCACTCCCTGGTCAAGCTGGCCAAGATTTAGCTCCTGCCTTTTTAAAAGTGTCTGGCCCAGAAGCATTTGTGAAAGAGCTTGACTAAAGTAGATTGCTCTCAGCAGAAGAGAGATTTCACCTCCCAACAGTTATTAGATGTCTTTGCACTAGATGGAAGTTGATTTTTATCTGTAAAGATTAAACCAAGTTGTAAGAAATACAGAAGTACATTAACCAAGAGGGCTTGATTAACAAGGAAAAGGAAATTTCCCTGAAGAATTAAACTCTTGCTGAAATTGATATAATTTTCCATACTTATCAAAATACACACATAAAACAGTCATGTTGTATTCTCATATGATATTTGAGAAACATTGCTTTAAGATATTCTATTATTTTGATGATACACTGAGATTTATGTCTAAAAACACATCAAGAATTGAGAAAACATCTGCTAGGGTAGTTCTTGAGAAGAACCATGTGTTATTTATAGTGCTTACTTCAGGAATTGCTTGCTTTTAGTACACAACAACAACAACTGTGTGACACTCTGTATGTAGATAGAACAAGGAAAAAGCACCAGAAAAATATCAGAACAAAGGAACTTAAGATTTTAAAACCAAAGAACTCCTCTAATTTCATTATTTTGGTGTCTTTCAAAGTAAATTAATATCTATTAATAGAACCATAGAATGGTTTGAGTTGGAAGGAGCTTCCAAAGGTCATCTAGCCTAATCCCCCTGCAGTAAGCAGGGACATACTCAATTATATCATGTTGCTCAGAGCCCTGTCGAGCCTGACTGTAAATATCTCCAGGGATGGGGCCTCAACTACCTCCCTGGGCAACCTGTTCCAGTGTTCCACTATCCTCATGGTAAAGAACTTCCTCTTAATGTCCAACTGTGGTGGGTTAACGCCCATTCTGAAAAGAAACAAAACAGGGTGAAGGGCTTTTATACCCTAGCTGGGCAGGGAGGGGGGAGTGGAACAGACTCAGTTTCCCAGGGGGGAAAATGCCCTGCAGGGAGGGCAAATCACCCACAAGCCCTCCACCCTGTTTTGTTTCTTTTCAGAATGGGCATTAACCCACCACACCAGCCTAAGTCCACTGTTCTCAAATTTAAAACCACTGCCCCTTGTCCTATCACTACAGGCCTTTGTAAAAAGTCACTTTCCAACCTTCTTGTAGGCCCTCTTTAGGTACAGGAAGGCTGCTATTAGGTCTTCCTGAAGCCTTTTTTTCTCCAGGCTGAACAACCCCAGCTCCTTCAGCCAGTCTTTGTAGCAGAGGTGTTCCAGCTCCATGATCATTTTTTGCTGCCCTCCCCTGGACCCACTCCATCAGGTCCATGTTCTTCTTGTGTTGAGGGCATCAGAGCTGGACGCAGTACTCAGGTGAAGTCTTACCAGAGCAAAGTGGCAAAATCACCTCTCTGGATCTGCTGGCAGCACTTCTTTTGATGTAGCCCAGGATGTGACTGGGCTTTTGGGCTGCAAGTGCACACTGTCTGCTCATGTCCAGCTTCTTATCCACCATCACCTCCAAGTCCTTTTCTGCAGGGCTGCTTTCTATCACCTCATCCCCCAGCATGTATTGATAGTGAGGATTTTTCCAGCCCTGGTACAGAATCCTGCACTTGCTCTTGTTGAACCTCATGAGGTTCACCTGGGCCCACCTCTCCAGCTTTTCCAGGGCCCTCTAGATGACATCTATTACTCTGGTGTATCAACACCACCACTCAGCTTGGTGTCATCTACAAACTTGCTGATGGTGCACTTGATCCCACTGTCTACATAAAAACATAAAATAGGCCTGGTATGGGCCCCTGAGGGACACCACTTGTTGCTGCTTTCCATCTGGACTTCAAGCCATTGAGCACCCTCTGAATGTGACCATCCATTCAATTCCTTATCTACTGAAATGTCCACCTCTCAAACCCATACCTGCCCAGTTTGGCAGGTAGGATGTTGTGGACGACCATGTCAAAGGCCTTGCAGAAATCCATATAGATCACATCCATAGGTCATGCCTTGTTCACTGATGTAGTCACTCCAGCATAGAAAGCCGCTAGGTTGTTCACACAGCACTTGCACTTAGTGAAGCCATGCTGGCTGTCTTTGATCACATTCCTGATTTCCATGCGCCTTGTCAGTTTCTAGGAGGATCTGCTCCATGATCTTTCTGGGCACAGACATGAGGCTGAAAGGCTGGTAGTTCCCAGGGTCCTCCTTTCCACCCTTTTAGAAAATGCATCCCTTCTTCCAATCGCCAGGGACATCATCTGACTGCCAGGACATTTCAAATATTACGGAGTGTCCTGGTGACTACATCAGCAAATTCTCTCAGAAATCTGGGAAGCATCTTATCAGGTCACGTATACTTGTGTATGTTCAGGTTCCTCAGGGGGTCCCAAAAGTGATCTTCACATACAGTGGGAGGGACTTTGCTGCCCTTATCTACACCATATTTTTTTTTTCTGCTTGAGAGGCGTTGGAAGAAAGGTTACCAGTGAAGACTGATGAAAAAATGTTGTTTAGAACCTCATCCTTCTCCTCATCTATGGTTACTAGGTCACTATTCTTGCTCGTCAGTGGGGGTATATTTTCCTCAACCTTCCTTTTTCCATTGACATATCTGTAGAAGCCCTTCTTGTTATTCTTTGCATCCCTTATCAAGTTCATCCCCAACCACTCTCTGGCCTTCATGACATTCCTACACAATCAAGCAGCAACTCTATACTCTTACCAGGATACCTGTCCCTGCTTCCACTGCCTGTGCAGCTCTTACTTGTCTTTTAGATTGATCAGCAGGTCTTGGCTCAGCCACACTGGTCTCTTCCCTTCCGTGCTAGATTTCTTTCACCTGGGAATTGAGATTTCTTGCATTCTATGGAACATGTCCTTAAAGATCTGCCAGCTCTGTTCTGCTCCCTTTCCCTCGGGCTGTTTCCTGCTGATTAACTCACTGAAGAGCTGGAATTTTTCTTTTCTGAAATTCAGAGTCCTGAGTATGCTCCTTGACTGATTCATGACTCTTAGTACTGTGAATTCCACCAGTGCATGATCACTGCAGCCTGAGCTGCCTCCAATCTTGACATCCCTGATGAGCTTGCCTGTGTTTGTGACCAGTATTATTAGGTATTTCAAAGAGTAGAAATGGATATAGGAAGCTAATTTTACCTAAAAGCATCAAACCAAAGGATAGACTAAAGCCGATGCAATAGCTGTACTCAGGCCACTCATGGATGAAGTGCTCATGCCATGTAGTGAAAATTAGCTGAGGAGTTAGATGACTTGAGTGGAGTCTGGACAAAAAAAGTGCCTCTGGCAATTATTTTCCCGATGAAATCAGATGTGTTCAAGGCATTTTCTCTGCTAAAAAACTCCACAGTTGTTAACTCAGGAGTTAGTAAGATGAGGTGATCTCTAAGCAATTCTAAAGGGTCTGCAAAATACTTTGAGCAGATGCTTTCACAGCTAATGGTGACCAACTGCTTCAATAGCCATATAACATCTATATACTAAGATACTCAATCCTTCCACACTCCCTTCTGACTCATTTACTGATGTAATATAATACTTAACTTATAACTGTTGCAGGGGTTATTGTAGGGACCAGAGCTCTGTCCAGTGATTTTTGAGTTTGCTACAGAAAATCAGAGAGAATCACTTGTGCCTTGTTCATTACAAGTGAAAAATTAATAACCTCTTCTTTGTCTCATAGCTGTAAAACATTCTAGCTGTAGCTTGCTCAGAATTTTTGCTTAAGTGCCCCTTGTGGCAGTACATCCAAAACATGTTCCCCACCCCAGCAAAAACAGGATGGGGGGAAATAAGAAAGTTGGGATGAAGGGAGATGGGAGAGATACCTCCCCCTGCCAGACCCATGGATTGGTAGATTCACCTGGGCCCTTCCCCCAAGCCATGTGCCCTGCCAGGCATAGACTGTTATGATTGTATGGAAGTTACTAATATTCAATAGGTGTAACTATTAATAAAATATTAATAACTATATTAATTAAAAAATACCATGGTAAATATTAATAAAACCTATATACTGGTTCATTGAGATGGCTTCAGTCTGAACACAAAACTGTTTTCAAGCAGCCTAGGTGAAGCAAATAGGTGTATTATAGTGCAGCCTCACCATTTCTGCACCTGACTTTGCTTTACCATATGTTTGTCCAGTGAGCAGGTGCTTGATGTTAAAAGATATTATGGAGAGATCAGGACATGAATGGAAAATGGTTCAGTTCATCTTCATTCTCCAGAAACAGTCATTTCTTAAGACAAAATATTAAAATACTCTGATTTTATAGATGCTTTATTGCTAAAATACCATGGAAGAGCTATACCCATGGTGTTACTAGAGAATAAAGGACTGTAAAGTTGAAAAGACAATGTTAATAAGCTACTAGAAAATAATATAATTTATTAATAGATGTTGACATAACAAGTGTCTTTGCAGAAAAAAACCAACACCAAACCTATGGAACTTTTAATAATAACACATCTTTTTCATATTGTACAATGACTATGTAGTTGCAAATGTACATAGACCCCAGGCAATTATATGTATATATGTTCATACCAGCAATTTTCCTCTTTCCACTAACAGTAATAAACTCCTATATGTTAAGAAATGAAGAAATTTGTGTTATTTTTTCTAAAAATAATTAGATGCAGGCAACTTTAAGTGTGGGTATGACCCAAGGGAGTAAAAAGTTCCCTCAAAAGTAAGATCTTTGATAACCCACAAGGTACCTATCCCACAAATATTATAGATTGATTTTCAATTGATTTTCAATTTCCCCCCGAGCCCCCACAGTAGTACTGTTTACACTTGGACTACAAATGTGATTCTTAAGTTATCCAACGGAAAAGTAAGAGATGGAAACATGTTTGCTCAAACTTATTCTCCAAATTTGTTCCCACCTGCTTCTGGTGAAAACCACAGTTCCTCATTTTTGCATAAATCAGCTTTTGGGTTCATGTAGAAGAAGCTATAAAGAGTAACAGATGTAGCTGTTACCACAGTTCTTAATGTTTTGTAATCGAGAGGACTGGAGATGAATTGCAATTTTCAAAAAGGCATAACTAAGTATCATGTAACTACAGGTGAACTGCTTATCTTGTGGTAGTAGACTAACTAAGAATCCTGAAGGAGGGAACTTTGAAGCAATATGGCAATGTCACTGAAAACTGAGTGATGTCAAATGTTTCTTTTGAGCACTTCTGCGATTATATGATTACAATGATTAGCTTTTTAGCCATCCATCTGTTTTCAAAGAGCTGAAAAGTCAGGCAGAATTTACATAGATAAACACATTGTTGTATAAGTGCTTGTAATTTCTCCCATAGCTATTTGGACTTGAAAAAGTGAATAATTATAAGAACAACCTTACCTTTACTCTTACTATGTAATAACATTGTGGTCTTCTACGTTGTTAGCCCATAAAAAATTAAGGAAGAGGAGTATATTTAACATGTTATACACACACATATATATGTATGTATATATGTAAATGTATAAGCAGATTTACAAGCCACTTGGATGTCCTGAGCAATCTGCTGTTCCTTGGCCATGAAGGGGATGGAGAAGTTGAATTAATTCTAGCAAGATAAAATAATGCATGGGAAGGAGCTACTATGTGAAGTGTATGTAGCTGCAAACACTGTAAGAGCATAAATATCTTTAACTACCTTCCAGAAGACAGTCCCCTTGTTCTGAGTAACACAGTAACTAAATAACATGTTGGCAAGGATGTCTGTAGACCATCTGGTCCTAGCCCTGCTAGAATTAAAGGTTTCCTGGTACCTGTCCAGATCTGTATTCATTGTCTCCAAAGGAGATTACTCAGACCTTCTTGCCACCTTGTTCCAGTGTGTGACTGCCTAGTTTATGACAGCATTATTCCTAATATCCAACTGGAATTTTCCTTGTACTATTTGTCTTTTGCCTCTTCTTCTGTCACCTTGTCCATAAACCTCCGAGATGACCTTGGGCTTGTCTGTTCTAACACTGGGCATGGAATGAAGTTGGCTCTAGTCTTTGCTTAATGTTCTTGTCTGAAAGTAGATTGTCTTAGCTTCTCCAGCTTCCTAAACATCTCAGTAGCTCTCCACTGAAATTGCGCTAGTATGTCAAGGACCTTCTTGTACTGGGGAGCACAAAATCAGACCCTGTTCTAGATACAATGTCAGAAGAGTGAAAGAGAGGGGGGAAAAAAACAATAAACACTTCCTTTCACATATTTAGTTGACTTTTGCAGGATGCAGATGACCTTCAAATGTGCCAGGACACAACCTGCTCAGCTTGTCTATCAGGACATCTTAAGTCCATAAGTTTGTGCAAAGCTGCTTTCTAGATAGTTTGTACCCTACATGGAATTATTCTAACCCAGACACAATACTTAGCATTTTCCTTTAACTAGCTTTAGGAAGTTCATGCTAACCCAGTTCTTCAGAATGTCATACCTTATCCAACTAACAGTCCTGCTCTCCACTATAGTAACTGCTCCCTCCAATTCGCTATCATATACAAGAGCGCTGAGAGTAGGCTCTGTGCCAATGCCCAGGTTAATAAAGAAGAGGTTAAATAGCACTGGCACTGAGAAATACTGCTAGTAGCTGGATAGTAGTTGGACTTTTCAACTTCAAGTTTATGAACTTTCAGAAGGTTCAAAAACAGAACATTGTGTGTGAAAAGCCCACACTCAAGCACATGGCAGGGTTATGCTTTCGCAGCATCCTCTGGCAAGCTCAGTGTGAGGATAGATGGGATCCACAGTCTCGTCTGGGTACATTAGCACCCTAAATTTATAAAATGCAAGTTATGATAAAGCAATCTGGAAAAATAATTTCCACAGACAACGGTGAGAAATGAATGGGAAAACAAACCATGGCTATGAAGCCAATCATTTCTGATAGCTTTCCACTTGAAAGGGGCATTGTTACAGGTATTTTTACTTTTTGTACTGTTGCATATAAAACACTTTCTTGTTATGAGGAAGGTCCCAGAACCACTTGCAGACAAGTGGGACCACGCGAACTGCTGTGAGGTGCATTTCCTGCTATATCATGGTCCATTCATTTCACTGGAGCATGCAAGTATACCAAAATAAATTATTCTGATATGAGGAAAACCCATTAAAGATATAACATGATCTAAATAGGCACTAAGGAAAAAGTAATCTCTTCAAATAACTAAAGAAAACAAAGCATTTCTGGGAGTTAATGATTTCTGATATATTCTTGAGAGTTAGAAACTAGTAACTAATTCAAGGAAAGCGTAGCATATTTCAAAATCCAAACAGACATTATAAGAAAAATAAATAAAATGAGAGTAGCAGGGTGTTTGCACATACACACCATCTGCTAGAACCTCCTGACTTGTATTTGCTGTTATCCAGATGGTCTTTTTAGAGTGTTAGTTCATGCCAATTCATTACACTTAATACCTTGAACAAAAACCTGAAACCTTAACCTTCTAATCCTTAGGAAAAAAGGAGAGGAAGAGGGGGAAGACAGAAAAATAAAGGATGCAAACATCTTGAAGTAAATACATTTATTTTTGTTCCTTATATGAAATTTGAAAAGGAAAAGCATTTTTAAAAGGAAGGGGGGGGGGGGGGGGGGGGGGGGGAAGCAAAAAGCTGGTGCAAACTTCCAAGAGACTCCAGATGAGATATCTAGTCATTTCTTTTATGTCTCAGACACACCAGCCTCTTTAATTTTTTTATACAGCTTCATTGGATTGGACAATATGATATTAAAGTATAAATAATGCTAACCGACAAGTTCAACTATTGCATGTAATGCAATGTTATAATTTACAACATAGATTTTATCAATTCACCCTAATAGTCAGAGACAAGGAAAAATAACCAGGGGCAGAGGATCAAATTTAGACATGATCTTAGGAAAATCATTGAGTTTAAAATACATTCATTTTAACCATAAAAACTTCACACAGTTGCTCAAATAGAAACAAAAATGTCAGCATTTGATAACATAAAAGTGAACTGAGTTCTTAATTTTGCAATATCAATTCTGAGGAAAAGAAACAGAATTTACAACAGGATCTTACTTTATTTTCCATAAAAGCAAGGGAAGGGAAGGGAAGGGAAGGGAAGGGAAGGGAAGGGAAGGGAAGGGAAGGGAAGGGAAGGGAAGGGAAGGGAAGGGAAGGGAAGGGAAGGGAAGGGAAGGGAAGGGAAGGGAAGGGAAGGGAAGGGAAGGGAAGGGAAGGGAAGGGAAGGGAAGGGAAGGGAAGGGAAGGGAAGGGAAGGGAAGGGAAGGGAAGGGAAGGGAAGGGAAGGGAAGACAGAACTAGCATGCACTGAACTTGCATTTAGATAAGAAAATCAGCAGTTGTAGTTAAAAGTGGAGATACCAGATAACTGGTAGCTTGCCTGTATAACACCCATCTACAACAAAAGGCTAGAAGGAAGATCCAGGGAAGTACAGACCTGTGAGTCTGACCTTAGTACTAGGAAGGACTGTAGAATGCTTCACTCTGAGTGCATTCACACAGCATGTACTGCCTGGGAGAAAAGGACCTGTGGGTGCTGGTTGACAACCAGCTGACCATGAGCCAGAAATGTGCTCTGGTGGCCAAGAAGGTGTAGTAGTTTGAGCCTTAACTGCAATTTGAGAGCTCAGATGGGGGACAAGGCTGAGAATCCCTCCCCCCACCCCCATCCAACCACCCCCTCTCCCGATCGAGAGAAAAAGAAAGGAAAGGAGCAAATCTACTGAGAAATAATTTGGAGTTCCACTTGGAAGTAGTAATAAAAAAATTCTTTAAACAATATATGTATATATGTATATATGTATACTTACATACATACATACATACATACATATATAAATATATATAACAGGAAGGGTTCACAAGGGTAAGGAACTAGTATGGATGGGGAAAATATGTATACAAAACCAGTCCTTTGAAGTCCTTTCAAGAGGCATGGATGTAGCAGGGAGGAGGAAGATCAGGCCTGGCCATGTGGCAGAGAAGCACAAAGCCAGCAGCAGTCCTCTCATCCAGGCAAGGCAGGAGCAAAAGAGAGCAAATGGCTACAGTGTCTTCCTTTTTATAGGCTTGCTGGACAGGGAGGGGGAGTGGAACAGACTACCTCAGGTTTCCAGGGGGGAAACCCCCTCCAGGGAGGGCAAAGCTCTCACAAGCCCTCCCCCCCTGCTTTCAGGATGGGCATAACCCACAGAAGGCCGAAGGCATCCTGTCCTGTATCAAAAACAGCATGCCCAGCTGCACACAGGAACCGATAGTGACTCTGTACATGGCACTGGTGAGGCTTGACTATTGTGTTCAGTCTTTTGGGCACCACAGTGTAAGAGAGAAGCAGGTCCAGAGAAGGACAATGAAGCTAATGAGGAGTCTGGAGAACATGTCTTTTGTTGAGTGGCTGAGGGAACTGGAATTGTAAGTCTGAAGAAGAGAAGGCTGAGAGGAGACCTTCTTGCTCTGTACAACTACCTGAAATACAACACTTACCACAACAACTCAGCCACCATGTGGAGCTGATCTGACCTTTCGCATTCTTCTGAACTGGTGATGCTAAGAGCTGGGGGGGGGGAGGGGGAGGGTGTGAATGGGTGGGACAATACAAGCAGCAGCTTAGTGGTTCAAGGGAGAGCAAGTCTACTACACAGCCGCATCCAGAGCTGCCAGATCTTGCAACCCTGTGACACTGATGTGCCCTGAGCGGGTGTGGCTCTCATCCAGCACAGAATACTTAAATGCCTCTAGGGAACACTTGTAAACAGGGTGGGTAAATGGGTCAGGGCACATCAGGAAGGATGTGCTGTGGCAGTTTGCACAGACAGGGCGACTGAGTAGGTAAGAATGCCACTGTTCCTGATTAACCTTCCTTCTCTTATCCGTATGGCATTTCAGCATCTGTTAAAAATAATTTCTATTTAATGGCAGTGTTATCATAATTTGTGAAACACCGGTCACAGAGGAACTGGTGATCATTCTGAAGATAAATGAGCATTTCCCTGTCTTACTCTCCCTTTCAAGAAAATGAGTTAGGTGGAGCTTTCAGGTGTAGATGCCTATCACACAAGGCAAAGGACAGAATGAAAGGAAGACGATATGGTCTTCTGGCACCCTGTGGGGCTGCAGTTAGAAGTCTGTGAGAATCTCAGAAAAATTGCTCTAAGTTCCATTCTCTGATATATTTTTCACCCTTTGCTGTAGGGAATCCATCTGTGTGCTCATTTATGGGAACATAACCTGGCACAGCAATAGACCTGAGACTTATTGTGTTTCCTAGCTCATTACTTTTTCAACACCTAAACTTGAACTGTAGTTATGCAGGGACACAATAACCACAATACCATATTGTTACTGATATCAGCTCTAAAATTTTTCCAGATAGGTTTCTGTGTCTGGTACCGCATAATCCAGCAAGATCAGATTCTGAAGGGGCAGATAAGGTGGGCAAAGGGCAATACTTATTTCCTGGTTAATAAATGCAATAATAAGTCAGATAGTGTTGAAAAAAACTGACAAAAAATAAACAAAGCAAAAATATTAAAAAGAAAATATAAAAAGGAGTCTAATACCATTGGAGATAAAGCACAATGAGGTATTTAATGAAAAAACACTGCTTAAAAGGAAGTTGCTGGGAAAATAAATTTAACAAACACTAGCTGTGAGCTTTTGTAGGCAACAAACATGGCAGTAGGCAAGTGTGCTGGGTTACACCCATCCTGGGGGTGGGCCGTGAGAGCCCTGTTTCCCCAGGGGACAAAAGAAACCTGATCCAGGTGAACAGAGGGTCTTGGTTCCCCCCTCCCAGGAGGAGGGGTCCCTGAGTCAAAGGTGATCTATTCCACTCCCCCTTCCTGTCCAGCAAGCCTATAGAAAGGAAGACGCTGTGGTCATTTGCTCTCTTTGGTCCTGCCTTGCCCGTTCAAAAGGACCAACAGCTGTGGGAAGCTGTGATGAATCTGTGGACCCCTTGATGGGTGAAGAAGAGATTGACCTTGAACACATTGCTGTGTACCCTTGAATGTCTGGAAAGTCCCTGAGCTGAAAATATATACAGCTTGTGGCTGCTTGTGACAGACTATTGTGTAACTTGTTTGAGATAGAAGAACAGCAGGAGAAGAAACTTGGGCTAGCTCAGCAAGCAACTGTAACAAAGTATCATTAACCAATATGAATCTTAAAAACAAGTTATTAACCAATTAGAAGTAGACACACTGGCATAACAAACATGCAAATATGTGTTGTCTGAAGAAATAAAGTGTACTCTGTATTCTGCTCACTGTCACAAGTGTCTGTATGTCACCTCTTCTCTGTCACTGCAACAGCAACAAACAGCCGCTGCTAGCCTCCTGGTTCTGCCATGTGGTCAAGCCTGGTCAACCCTGATGCATCCAGGCTTCCCCAAAGGACTGAAATCCACATATATTGAGGTAGATATAAAGCCATCCAAATGTGCTTTTGCATGTTCTCCTGTTCATCCTTATTCCTTACTCTTGTAAACACCCTTGAACACTGTGTCTCGGTCCGGAGAGGGAAGGAGACTAGTTCTTTTGAATATTCCCGTGCTGTGAAATTAATCGGCACAAACGAGGCCAAAATATCAACAGCTAGACTATTTATTACATAAATAAAATGGAAATAAGAAGGGGAGAGCGAGAAGATAGAGAGGGAGAGAGAGAAGGGAGAGAAGAGGAATAAGAAGGGGAGAGGGAGAAGATAGAGAGGGAGAGAGAGAAGGGAGAGAAGAGGAAAGGAGTTATATTACCACACCCCTCACCCACCCCAAGACAGTTTGAGTCTGTGGAGGCAAGGTGCTGCATGAGGTGCTGGGTTTGTGCTGAGGCTTTGGCTGGAGATGCGATGTGATCCCTCTGGGCAGCCTGGGTCTGTAGAGAAAGGGTGCTGAGGCTTTGGCTGGAGAATAGTTGAGGTCCCTCTGGGCAGCGTGGGTCAGCTCCATGAGTAGAGGACATGGAGAGAGGGTTCAGTCTGCTTCCTTCCTTCTCAGCGGCATGGTCCTCCTTCAGCGTTTTTCTCTCTGCGTTTTTCTTCCCTCCATTGCGGTTTTCTTCCTCTGCGGTTTTCTTCCCCTGTGGTTTTCTTCCCGCTAAGCCAGTAGTGGTCAAGCCTTTTATACAGTTTTTAGTCCTTAGGTATGTGTCTGAGCATTGTCCCTCAGGAATTCAGGAGCCAGGAAATCATAAGTATCCAGATATCGTTCCCCAGGAAGTCTTTCTGTGTATTCATGTGAGTTTGGACAGTGGTCTGGATGGAGTGGGGGAGGGGCCTCCGCCTCCTTCCTCTCCATCTCCCTGCCTACCCACTTATCACACATCAGGAGACAGGTGGAGAGTCCATTGACTCATCACCTTCCCTTCCTGGGGGTATCTGATAGCTGTCTTGAAGGCGTGATGGCTGGGTCCTTGGGTCATTGTTACAGGCCAGCTGCAGTCCAGTGTTATCACAATGCAATCGCAAGGTGATTTGCATCCAGGATTGGTACTGTCTGGGCAAGCAGCAAGTGATTTTATCTTTGTTGAGTCACACCAGGAGTAGACTCTTACACACTGTAAGCACTGTCTAAACAGGGACACAGAGAGGGAGGGATTGGGTTGCAGTGAGTGCTGCCTAGCAAAAACAACTGCCCAATCTCAGCCTCAGCCCCAGGCACAAGCATTTGCCCCGCCACCTGCAGTTCCCCATTTAACCCCTGATGCTCCTGCCCACACAGTTTCACTAGCACCTGTCACCACACACCAGAAAAAGACGCAATAATAATCTCCAAACAGGGCTGGCGAGGAAGGCACATCAGCAGGACTCAGCCCATCGCAAAACCCACCGGTGGATGAGGATGACGTGGATCAGGGTATAATAACTATTACATCTCTGCCAGAAAGGAATTAAGGCAAACTCCTCTGGATTACACATGGAAAGAAGGTGAAACAGTACTAAGCTGGGTCCTGAGATATTGGGATAAAGGTGTGGAAACTGTAGATCTAGATAAGAGGGAGGTGAAGCTTTTAGGCTCCCTGTCTTGTGATGCTGGTCTGGACAAAGAGTTAGCAAAACTCACTGGAACACACACTCTCAGGGACCGGAGCCTCAAGGATATAAGGAGCCAGTACCCCTCAAAAGTCAGCTTGCCCTGGGCCCAAATTAGACAGGCAGCTATGGAACAGGGCATATGGTGTCTGAGAAAAATGGCTGTGCCAGAAATAATTCATGGAGACAGCCAGCTCCCTTTGGACCCAGATGAGGTGCCCATGAAAACTCGATGGAACACACACTCTCTGGGCCCAGATCCTCAAGGCTGTAAAGAACCAGTACCTCTCAAAAGATGACTTGTCCTGGGCCCCAATTAGATGAACAGCTGTGGAACGGGGCATATGGTATCTGAGACAAATGGCTGTGCTGGAAATAACTCATAGAGACAGCCAGCTCCCCTTGGGCCCAGATGAGGTGCCTATGAAACAGTCCTTTGTAAAGAAACACATGCAGGGTGCCTCTCCAAAACATGCACACACACTAGGAGGGATGCTACTGACTGGACAGGATGGAAGTCCTAAAACTTGAAGGAATATGAGGACAGTGTAAATCAGAGACCCATAAACTCAGCCATAGAAACTATGACTAAAGACATCATCAAAGAAATTAAGGCCTCCCTGTCTGAACTGAAAAAGGGCAACAATACCTCCTTTTCTCCTTCAGAATGGGTCTGTGTTTCAGCAATCAGGGATAGGCAACCTTCCCCTAGGAGATCATCCCAAGCCAATTGGGAGATGTCAAGGGGGTCTCTGTGGAGGATTCTCTATGACCATGGACAGAATATAGACACCTGGCATGGCCAACCCATCTCTGCCCTCTGGGACAGAGTGCAGAAACAGCAAGGTGGCCACAATGGGGATAACTTGCCCAGGAGAAGGGCTGCCCCAGTTTCCTGGAGTGGTCCCTCTCACTCAAGTGACCCTTCTCCAAGTAACACAGGAACCTGTGACAAGTGTGGGCATTACCACCTGCATTAGAGGTGCCCTGCCTCCAGCCAGGTGGATGCCAGGGACAACTGAGTATACTGGGATGTTTATGTGAAATGGCCTAGCGCATGAGAGGCCTTGAAGTACTGACCTCTGGTGGACACAGGGACCCAATGCACCCTGATACCATCAAGCTACAAAGGGGCTGAACCTATAAGCATTCAAGGAGTCACAGGAGGCTCACAAGGTTTGACTGGACTGCAGACTAAGATAAGCCTGACCAGGAATGAATGGGGAAAGCATAACATAGTGACTGGTCCAGATGCACTTTTCATTCTTGGCATTGACTTTCCATGGGAGGAATGCTTCAAGGACTCTAGGGGGCACAAGTGGGCATTTGGGGTAGCAGCTGTAGAGACTGCAGGCAAAGAGCAGCTGACTACCACAACCAAACTGTCGGATGACTCCTCCATGGTGGGCAGCCATAAGGTGCAGGATTTGAAGTTACCTATTGCCTCTCGCATAGTGCATTGCAGGCAATACAGGCCCAACAGAGACTCTCTGCACCCCATACACCAACTGGTTCGATGACTGGAGAGCCAGAAGGTGATCAGCAAGGCTCACTCACCCTTCAGCAGGCCCATATGGCCAGTGCAGAAGGCAAATGGGGAATGCAGATTGACTGTGAACTAACGTGGCCTGAATGAAGCGACTCCTCCAATCAGCGCTGCTGTGCCAGACATGATGGAGCTCCAATACGAGCTGGAATTGAAGGCGGCCATGTAGTATGACATAAATGACATTGCTAATGCCTTTTTCTCCATTCCCATTGCAGAAGAATGCAGGCCACAGTTTGCTTGCACCTGGAGAGGAGTTCAGTACTACCGGAATAGGTTGCTGTGACCGTTTGTGGCTGTGCCTTTAACAAAGGGACAGTGCTAGGACACTCTGGCTGAATATTTTTGTAAATATTGATACTCTAAACAAATTGCATTGGTAGATTGGTAGAATGTAGCTTTAAGTTTTAGTGCAGCTGGAATTTTCCTTCAGTTTCCTGGGTGCTCCTCTTTGCTCTCCCTTTCCAGCCTGTCTGCTTCTGGGCATCTAGCCAGAAGGACCGCAGATAACAGGTGAGCACTAATCCTAGGCCTAACAAGAGTTTTATTCCTTATTAACTGCCTTTTTCTCTCTCTAACTCCTCTTTGGGAAAAAGGGAGGTAGGGGGAGAGAAGGGGGTACAGGGGTAACCCCCCTCTGTCCGGAGGTGGGGGGAGGCCTGTTCCTGTATCCTGCTTTGCTGTATATTTTGTGTACATAACCCTGCATTTCTATGTTGCTTGTAAAATACAGCATTCCTTTTGCTTTTCCGGCTGAGTTAGCTGTGTGGTTTTTTTTGCTTCTTCTTAGTGGGGGAGGGAAAGCTGGGCCTTCTCTCTCAACCCACCACAGTTGCCTCAAGGCTGGGTTCACAGTTCAACCATCTGCCATGAGGTGATAGAGACTGCACTGAAGAAGGGTGAAACACCTGAGCATCTGCAGTTCATCAATGACATCATTGTATGGGGTGAGACAGAAGAAGAGGTTTACCAGAAGGGTAAGAAGATAATCAATATCCTGTTGAAGGCTGGCTTTGCCCTAAAGAGAAGCAAGGTAAAAGGGCCTGCCAGGGAGATCCAGTTTCTGGGAGTCTGATTGCAAGATGGCTGTTGCCACATCCCTCAGGAGGTGGTGAATAAAGTAGCCACTATGGTGCAACTCACTAGTAAAAAAAGAGACACAATCCTTTCAGGGACTTGTGGGCTTCTGGAAAATGCACATTTCTGGGTACAGTCAAATTGTGAAACCTCTCTTCCATGTAACGTGGAAAAAAAAATATTTCATATGGGAACCTGAGCAGCAGGTAGCATTCAACCAGATAAAACAAGAGGTCGTCCATGCTATTGCTCTGAGACCTGTTCGCTTGCTGTACACTGTGGCCAGTGAGAATGGTCCTACATGGAGTTTGTGGCAGAAGGCTCCTAGTGAAACCAGGGGCAGGCCCCTAGGTTTCTGGAGTAAGGGGCACAAAGGCTCCAAGGCCAACTACACCATGACAGAAAAGGAAATCCTAGCTGCCTATAAGGGAGTCTGAGCTGCTTCTGAGGTAATTGGGACTGAGTCATCCCTCTTTTTAGCTCCAAGGCTTCCAGTCCTGACCTGGATGATTAAAGGGAGAAGCTCAACCCCACATCATGCCACAGATGCCACCTGGAGTAAGTGGATGGCTCTGATAACTCTGCAGGCTCATATGGAGAGCTTCAAACACCCTGATATAGTGGATGTGATCAGCAACTGGCCAGAGGGTGCCGACTTCGGAATGCCACCGGAGCAGACAGTGACCTGTGCTGAGGAGGCTCCCCCATATAATGATCTCCTGATAATGAGAAGGGCTGTGCTCTATCTACAGATGGGTACTGCCAGCTTGTAGGAAGTAAGCAGAGATGGAGGGCAGCTGTCTGGAGCCCAACAAAGCAAGTGGCAGAAGCAAGGGATGGAGAAGGCAAATCCAGTCAGTACACAGAGGTAAAAGCTGTCCAGCTGGCCCTGCATGTGGCAGAATGAGAGAACTGGCCAGTGCTTTACCTCTATACTGATTTCTTGGTGGTAGTGAATGCCTTGTGGGGATGGCTGAAGGAATGGAGGAGGAAAGAATGGCAGAGAAAAGGGAAGCTTGTTTGGGCCACTGACCCCTGGCAAGACATCGCTGCCCATCGGGACAGGCTGCCAATAAAGGTACAACACATTGATGTACACATCCCCAAGAGCAGAGCCACTGAGGAGCACAAGCACAACCACCAAGCAGATCTGGCTGCTAAAATCTCCCAAATAGACTTGGACTGGGAACACAAGGGTGAGCTGTTCTTAGCTCGCTGGGCCCATGACACTTCTGGCCACCAAGAGAGAGATGCCACATATCAGTGGGCTGGGGACAAATCAGTGGACATCTCTATGGAGGCCATCTCACAGGTTATCCATGGCTGTGACATCTGTGCTGCCATCAAGCAGGCTAAGAACATGAAGCCTCTGTGGTATGGGGGAGGAGATGGTCAAAGTGTAAGCACGGAGAGGCCTGGCAGATCAACTTCATCACCATTCCTTGGTCTCACAGTGACAAACAGCATGTGCTGACCATGGTGGAGGCAAGTACAGGGTGGCCGGAAACCTGCCCAGCACCTCATGCCACTGCTTACACCACCATTCTGGACTTAGAGAGACATGTCCTGTAGAGACACAACACCCACCGGGAGGATTGAATCAGACAATGGAACTCACTTCAAGAACCATCTCATAAGGGACTGGGCAAAGGAACATGGGATTGAGTGGATTTACCACATCCCATACCATGCACCAGCTGCGGGGAAGGTCGAACGCTACAATGGCTTGCTAAAGACAACCCTAAAAGCCATGGGGGGTGGAACCCTTAAGAGCTGGGAAAAACATCTAGCTCAAGCCACTTGGTTAATGTACAGAAGAAGATCTGTAAACCAAGCTGGTCCTGCCCAGACTAACTTGCTGTGAGCAGTGGATGGAGATGGAGTTGCTGTGATTTGTGAGAAAAACCTGCTGGGGAAGTCGGTGTGGGTTTTCCTTGCTGCTGGTGGGGCACAAACGAAACTGAGGGGTGGTCACATGTGCTGGGTCATGCTAGATACTGGCAACATTCAGTGTACACCACAGCGGAGCATGACTCTGGCTGAGAGGGGATGAACGCAGAGGGGTAATGTAGATTAATGTAATATAGTCGTTGTATAATAGTTGTAAGTTGTTCTGATTTTTTTCACTCCTATTTTAATACCAACCTAGCGTCTAGAACTCAACATGAACTCACCACACTAGCACCAATCCAGAGGACTTCTGCATCATCTCACCTGCACCTTTTGCTGATGCCCCACAGATGGCAACAGATGGTTCCAGATTTCCACTTCAAAGACAAAGACTGTTTCTTGGTTCCTGATTCTTCTCCACATCCTTGCCCAGCACAAACACCACCTGAATCAACCAGCACTGGAGAAAAAAGGACTGCCCTGAGAGAGAGACAGCCAGGATAAAGAAGGAGTTGAATCAAGAACTCTACTACCACATTTTTCATGACTGGATAAAGGGACTGTGGAAGTGAAACAGAGGAGTTCACAGTGCTGGATTGCACCCATCCTGGCAGGGGGGGAGAGTTGCAAGTGCCCTCCTTCTCCCAGGGGACAAAAGAACCCTGATTGAGCATGGTGGTGAGAGAAAGTTCAATTCTCCCCCCCCCATAAAGAAACCATGGCTAACTCAGTCGGAGAAGCAAAAATACGGATAAGCTATATTTACAAGTAGGATGAGATGCAGTGAATATATACACAATATACACAATATACAGTATTTACAATATATACAGAAATACACAGCAAAGAACATAACACAGAAAAAACCTTTCCCTCCTCCAGAGAGGAGGGGTCCCCACAATCTCCCTTCCTCCCTTTTTTCCCAAAAAGGGTTAGAAAGAGAAAAGTTAATTATTTCTCCTAGTTCCAAACTGACTCCAAATTCAAGCAGGAACTCTTGAAGGCACAGGAACTAGCAGTTCCCACATGCCAAATCATGAGCCAGCAGGGAAGGTGACCAGTCTGGACGGCCAAGCAGCTCTTGAAGGAATTAAGAGTAAAAAAGAAGCTGTATCACCTTTGGAAATGGGGGGAGGCAACTCATGATACCTTTAAGGATGTTGTTAGATCATGCAGGAGAAAAATTAGAGAGGCAAAAGCCCAGATAGAACTCAAGCTGGCCACTTCTGTGAAAGACAATAAAAAGCATTTTTAGAAATATATTAATGCTAAAGAGAGGGGAAGAAGAACCTCCACTCCTTACTGAACCTGTATGGAAACATTGTAACTAAAGATGAGGAAAAGGCTGAGGTTTTAAATACCTTCTTTGCCTCAAATTTCAACAGTAAGGCAGGAGGACTTCAGGATAACTGGCCTGGTAGATAACTGGTAGACAGGGTCAGGGTGCAGTGTAGTGTCCCTGAAATCCATGAGGAAGTAGTTAGGGACTTGCTGAGCCACTTGGATACACACAAGTCCATGGTACTGGATGGGATCCATCCTAGGGTGCTGAGAGAGCTGGCAGATGAGGTGGCCAAGCCTCTCTCCATCATTTTCCACCAGTCCTGGATCACTGGCAAGGTCCCAGATGATGCCAATCCACAAGAAGGGCTGGAAGGAGGAACCAGGGAATTACAGGCCTGTCAGCCTGACCTCAGTGCCAGGAAAGATTATGGAGCAGATCACCATGAGGGCAATCACTGCACACCTGAAGGATGTCCAAGGGATCAGGCCCAGCCAATATGGATTTAGGAAGGGAAGGTCCTGCCTGACCAACCTGATCTCCTTCTGTGATCAGGTGAACTTTGACACTGTTGCCCACAGCAAACTCCTGGCCAAGCTGTCAGCCTGTGGCTTGGATAGCAGCACTCGGTGCTGGTTTAGGAACTGGCTGGAGGGCCAAGCCCAGAGAGTGGTGGTGAATGGTGCCACATCCAGTTGGCAGCTAGTCACTAGTGGTGTCCCTCAGGGAGCAGTGCTGGACCACATCCTTTTCAATATCTTTATTGATGATCTGGATGAGGGGATTGTGTCCATCATCAGTAAATTTGCAGATGACACCAAGCTGGGGGCAGGTGTTGATCTGTTAGAGTGTGAAGGGCTCTGCAGAGGGACCTTGACAGCCTGGACAGATGGGCAGAGTCCAACATGATGGCATTCAAGAAGCCCAAGTGCCAGGCACTGCACTTTGGCCACAACAACCCCATGCAGTGGTACAGGCTGGGGTCGGAGTGACTGGAAAGCAGCCAGACAGAAAGGGACCTGGGGGTACTGATTGACAGCCAGATGAACATGAGTCAGCAGTCTGCCCAGGTGGCCAAGAAGGCCAATGGCATCTTGACCAATATCAGGAATAATGTTGCCAGCAGGAGCAGGGAAGTCATTGTGCCCCTGGACTCAGCACTGATTAGGCCACACCTTGAGTGCTGTGTCCAGTTCTGGGCCCCTCAATTTAAGAAGTACATTGAGACTCTTGAATTGTCCAGAGAAGGGCAGAGAGGGTGGTGAGAAGCCTCAAGCACATGCCTTACAAGGAGAGGCGGAGGGAGCTGGGATTATTTAGCCTGGAGAAGAGTAGGCTCAAGGAAGACCTCATTGCTGCCTACAACTACCTGAAGGGAGGTTGTACCTAGGAGGGGGTTGGTCTCTTCTCCCAGGCAACCAACACCAGAACAAGAGGACACAGTCTCAAGCTGTGCCAGGGGAAGTTTAGGCTCAAGGTGAGGAGAAAGTTCTTCACCGAGCGAGTCATTCGCCATTGGAATGTGCTGCCCAGGGAGGTGGTGGAGTCACCATCCCTGGAGGTGTTCAAGAGGGGATTGGATGTGGCACTTGGTGTCATGGTTTACTAGCTATTAGTTGTTGGGTGACATGTTGGACTTGAATATCTTTGAAGTCTTTTCCAACCTTACTCCTATAATTCTATGATTCTATGATTCTTAGATCAAAGAAACAGCAGATAGAATAGAATAGAATAGAATAGAATAGAATAGAATAGAATAGAATAGAATAGAATAGAATAGAATAGAATAGAATAGAATAGAATAGAATTAACCGGGTTGGAAAAGACCTTCGAGATCATCAGGTCCAACCTATCATCCAACACCATCTAATCGACTAAACCATGGCACTAACTGCCCCATCCAGTCTCTCTTCCTAAACACCTCCAGGGCTGGTGACTCCACCACCTCCCTGGGCAGTTCATTCCAATGGCCAATCACTCTTTATATGAAGAACTTCTTTCTAACATCCAGCCTAAACTTCCCCTGGTGCAGCTCGAGACTGTGTCCTCTTGTTCTGGTGCTGGCCACCTGGGAGAAGAGACCAACACCCACCTGACTACAACCTCCCTTCAGGTAGATGTGGACAGCAATAAAGTCTCCCCTGAGCCTCCTCTTCTCCAGGCTAAGCAACCTCAGCTCCCTCAGCCTCTCCTCATAGGACTTGTGGTCGAGACCTCTCACCACCCTGGTTGCCCTTCTCTGGACATGTTCAAGAGTCTCAATGGCCTTCTTAAATTGAGGGGCCCAGAACTGGACACAGGACTCAAGGTGTGGCCAAACCAGTGCTGAGTACAGGGGCAGAAGGAGTTCCCTGCTCCTGCTGGATGGATCAGGGATTCCTGATATTGGCCATGATGCCATTGGCCTTCTTGGCTACCTGGGCATACTGCTGGCTCATGTTCAGCCTAGTATCAACCAGTAACCCCCAGGTCCCTTTTTGCCTGGCTGCTCTCCAGCCCCTCTGTCCCCAGCCTGTAGTACTACATGGGGTTGTTGTGGCTGTAGATTGCATGTAGATGCATGTAGTTGTAGATTGCAAGAGAACATGTGTGGTCAGGAATGTGCTGTCACAGCTTTCTTAAATTAAATGACATTCCAGAGTGCATGAAAATAAATAATGACCTTTTATCTTTTTTCTTTTTTTTATTTTCAGTAAAATGAAGAGGCTAATAGTATATTAAATGTTATCCTACCTTTTAACAGCTGTGGAAAAACTAATTGGGGGTGGCATAGAAGGTGGTAAAGAATGGTTCTCCCTCTCCTTCAAGTTGAAACAATAATGCAAAGACTGCTTTGCTAAAAGTATTTTAGGTGGGTTTGATTATGCATGTTGCACTTCCTTGTGTACTTTTGTGGAGTAGAATGGCTTGTGAACTTGAGAGTAGTGTGAAAATAAATCTTCATGAAGATGTGCAAATGCTTCTATCTAAAAGACAATAAAATAAAAAGAGCTACAAATGGGCTAGTTCTGTTGCCCTGCCTTTTGTATATAGTTCTCCAGAATAACAACCCATCATGGCAATATTTTAAAAGCAGATTTTTTTAAAAAAAAATTACTTAGTAAAACCAGTCACTAATTGATGAGATTATGAATGTGTATATACACATGGCTGAAGCTCTGCATGTATGCAAGCTTTATAAGTGCTAATACAAGGCTTGTTTGTGCTTCTGTATATCCAGGGCTCTCACCCCTATACTCCAAAGGAAAACACACTTTCTGTTACTCTTAGTGAAACAGTAAAAATGGACTACTCCCATACACCCCTGCTTTGCATAGATTATGACTACTTGAACTTTTCTTAGTGTGACTTCTGCAGTTACACAATGCACATTAAATTAGATTGATGTAATTCTTAAAGTCAGAAGGATAATCTTCTGGGGTGATGAATCCATATTATAAGTAATTTATATGCAGCCTGCATTCTTGCAGTGAATTGCTGGCACAAGCAGTAGCTAAACATAATCTGTGTGTCCTCAGCTAAAGCAGATGGAGTTTTGGTTTTCTTTGTTTAGGATTATTGCTGTTTTCTTCTGTTCTATGCTGCTGTTAGAAATGTGGTCTTCTATGTTAATGACAAATCATACTTCTAGAGGGAAAACTTGCTAATGTCTTTGATTTAGCCCCAAGCTAAATGGTTCCAAGCAGAAGGATATTTGAGAGGTTTCAATTTTAGGATAAATCAGTGTTTAATTTTTCACATGATGCCATTTTCAAGCTGTTTACTGATTAAAAGAACACTCTCTGCACTGAACCATTCAATCTATTTTGGTTAGATTCTCATTTCTGTCAAAAAGACATGTAAAATGCAACCCTTATATTCTTTTGTGTTTAATGCAAATTGCTGACATAAAATTAAAATGAGTGGACAGAGATCGCACATTCATTCTTTTCCCACAAAGTGGTTGCTTCTCCAGTGTAGATAATGAATGAAAACCAAATGTCTGTAAATAGGATTTATAATGGATTACAGAAATAAGGTAATTTCCAACATAACCAAGAAAGTGAGAAGACTACTACTTATTGTTGGATTGGTCAATCAGTAGCACACAGTTGCACAATTTCAATTTTCAGTCTTAATTCTCTTCTGATAACATTACAAGTTGACATAAGACAATGCTGGAGAGTATTCTTGCTTTCAAGCATAGATGAATGAGAAGGGAAAGGAAAAAAGGATAATATTGCATTTACTCAAGCTGATTTATCAGAAGTGATAATAGTTTTTAAAAAAACAGTAAAATTTTATACTTTCTAGAAAGGTAGAGCTGTTATTAGCTTCTTTTGGGTCTGACTGAGGCTGTGCCTTTAAGAAAGGGCCAGTGCTGGGACACTCTGGCTGAATGTTTTGTAAACATGGTATTCTAAACTAATTTCATTGGTAGATTGGTAGAATGTAGCTTTAAGTTTTAGTGCAGCTGGAATTTTCCTCAGTTCCTGTGTGTTCTCTTCGCTCACCCTTTCCAGCCTGTCTGCTTCTGGGCACCTAGCCAGAACGATAACAGATAAGCACTAATCCTGCACTAGGCCTAACAAGAGGTTTCTTCCTTATTAACTCCCCTTTTCTCTCTCTAACCCTCTTTGGGGAAAAAGGGAGGTGGGGGGGTGAAGGGGGCACAGGGGGAAACCCTCCTCTTCTGGAGGTGGGGGTCTTGTTCCTGTATTTTTCCTTGCTGTATATTTCTGTATATATATTGTAAATACTGTGTATGTTCTGTACATATATACCCAGTGTCTCATATTGCTTTGTAAATACAGCATCTCCTTTGCTTCTCCGGCTGAGTTAGCTGTGGTTTTTTTATTCCTTCTTAGTGGGGGAGGGAAAGCTGGGCCTTCTCTCTCAACCCACCACACTGGGAAAGGAAAAAAAGAGGTTAATATGAACTCAGAAGACAAGGAACAAACTCTTATGGCAATAAAGCTATTATGTTAATTTCCATTTTAGTAATAATGACGTTCTTTTCTATTTCAGTAGATATCATAATTTTTGTGTATTTTTAGTACACCTGAAACGTACGTACAAGAATGCACACAGTCTGGGGAACAAACAGGAGGAACTCGAGTTCTGTCCACAGTCAGAAATTTATTACATCATAGGAGTAACTAAAACAGGATGGGACAGCTCACATGACAGTTCACAATGGATGGCACCAGGCTGTTTTGCAAAGACAGGCAGAAACAAAGTGCAGGAGGAGTTGAGCTCTATGTTAAGGAGGAGCTTGAATGCAGAGAAGATAAATACCTCAATTGTGGAAGCCCTATCAAATACTTCAGAGTCAAAAATCAGAGGGGTCACCTCCAAGGGGGTGTCATCTGCTATGGCCTCTGGATCAAGATGATAAGGCCAACAAAATTCGAATCACTCAAGGAAGCTTTAGCTCAACAGAACCTGCTTCTTACTGGCTGTGGCAATTTTGATAAGACACACACAAACACATACCCCAGTGGACTGGGAGGGAGTGCAAGTGAAACACTTCCTGTCAGGAAGCCCTGCACCCACACTAGGTGCAGTAAGACAAAGCCCCCCTGCTGAGAAGTAAGCTATGGGGGCTTGGCTGGAGCTGATCTTAATCTTGCTTCTGGAGCCTCCCTTTGCCCTGTCTTTGTTGGCTTGAATGCCCACTAATTGCCATGAGCACATGTTCAAACTTAAATTGGGTAATAAATGGGGAAATTGCTGGGAGACCCACTGAGATTTTCCTGTGCTCTCTCTCTCCACATGGAAAGCAGTTCTGGCAGCCAGGAGAATCTCTCTGCTAAAAAGGGAATTTAAAGGAACTCATTTTCTTTGCAAACTGCCTTTCAGTGAGTATATTTCTGGGTCACTGGAGAGATCCTTCCTTTTGTAAGAGAGCCTGCAGAGAGTTTTGGTTCATCTTTCCAAATACTGTGATACTTCAAGAAGTTTATCATCTGATCAGTTGTGACAAAAATTTTCAACCAAAGACTGAACTTAGGAATTTTATGATATTGGAAGGACAACAGATCTAATAGAGAATAAATTAGAGTTTGTTTTTATAATTCTTCTGGTCTGATTTTGTTGTCTTTGTAACAAAAATGGCGCAGCAAGCAGGGACTTCAATTACAAAATTTCTTTATAATAATGATTATACACCCTCAATTCTTGATACTACATGGGCTAAACAAAGTTGCTCAGATTGCACAGCATTTGTGGGAAAATTGCAAAGTGTTGGAACAGTGCTGACACAGTGGCAATTTTTGTTGTTTCAGGAAGTTGTTTAATTCAGGCACAATAATGTGCAAGAAAGCTTGAGAGTAAAAACCAGCATTTGGAAAAAGAGCTGCACAGGGAGAAAAGACAAAGTGCTTAACTTGCTAGCCTTACAGATAAAGGATTTTTTCGCTGCTTCTGGGGTTCAGGAAAAAGTAACTGAATTTCCTGCTCTCCCCAGAGTACTGGAGCAAGTAACCAGGATGGCCAAGGGATCAGGCCCAACCAACATGGATTTAGGAGGGGAAGGTCCTGCCTGACCAACCTGAACTCCTTCTATGATCAGGTGACCTACCTGGTGGATGAGGGGAAGGCTGTGGATGTAGTCTACCTGGACTTCAGCAAGGCCTTTGGCACCATTACCCACAGCAAACTCCTGGCCAAGCTGGCAGCCTGTGGCTTAGACAGCAGCACTCAGTGCTGGGTTAGGAACTGGATGGACAGCAGGGCCCAGAGAGTGGTGGTGAAGGGTACCACATCCAGTTGGCAGCCAGTCACTAGTGGTGTCCCCCAGGGATCAGTACTGGGCTCCATCCTTTTCAATATCTTTATTGATGATCTGGATGAGGGGATTGTGTCCATCACCAGTAAATTTGCAGACAACACCAAGTCGGGAGCTTGTTGATCTGTTAGAGAGTAGAAGGGCTCTGCAGAGGGACCTCAATAGGCTGGACAGAAGGGCAGAGTCCAACGGCATGAGATTTAACACATCCAAGTGCCGGGTTCTGCACATTGGCCACAACAACCCCATGCAGAGCTACAAGCTGGGGTCAGAGTGGCTGGAGAGCGGCCAGGCAGACAGGGACCTGGGGGTGCTGGTTGATGGTAGGCTGAACATGAGCCTGCAGTGTACCCAGGCAGCCAAGAGGGCCAATGGCATCCTTGCCTGCATCAGGAACAGTGTGGCCAGCAGGAGCAAGGTCATTGTGCCCCTGTACACTGCACTGGTTAGGCCGCACCTCAAGTAATGTGTCCATTTCTGGGCTCCTCAGTTTAGGAAGGATGTTGACTTGCTCGAGCATGTCCAGAGAAGGGCAACAAAGTTGGTGAGGAGCTTGGAACACAAGCCCTATGAGGAGAGACTGAGGGAGCTGGGGTTGCTTAGCCTGGAGAAGCGGAGACTCAGGGATGACCTTATTGCTCTCTACAACTACCTGAAGGGGGGTTGTAGACAGGCAGAGGTTGGTCTCTTCTGCCAGGCAACCAGTACCAGAGCAAGAGGACACAGTCTCAGGCTGCACCAGGGGATGTTTAGGCTGGATGTTAGGAGGAAGTTTTACACAGAGAGCGTGATTGCCCATTGGAATGGGCTGCCTGAGGAAGTGGTGGGGTCGCCGTCACTGGGGGTGTTCAGGGCGAGGTGACAGGATGCTTGGTTGCATGGTTTAGTTGATTAGGTGGTGTTGGATGATAGGTTGGACACAATGATCTTGAAGGTCTCTTCAAACATGGTTTATTCTGTTCTAAGAAAGGTGCTATGCTGGACCTTGTGCTCACCAACAGAGAAGGCTGGTAACCAATGTGAGGCTCAGAGACAGCCTTGGCTGCAGTCACCATAAAGCAGTTGAATTTAAGATCCTCAGGGCAATCTGGAGAACGTATTTTAAGCTTACGACCCTAGACTTTAGGTGTGCAGACTTTAATCACTTCAGGGATCTGCTAGCCAAAGTGTCATTGGACGAAGGCCTAGAGGGAAGAGAGACCCAGGACAGTTGGTCAGTATTCAAGGACCACCTCCTCTGTGTCCAGGAGCAATGTATACCAACAAAGACAAAAGCAGGAAAGAATGCTAGGAGCCTTGCCTGTATGAGCAAGGAGCTACTGGACACACTATCACTTAAAAGGAAACTCTACAGGAAGTGGAGGAAAGGACAGCTAAAACAGGGGGTATATAAGGAAGCTGCCCGGGCAGCAAGAGACTTGGTTAGGAAAGCCAAAGCACAATTTGAATTGAATCTAGCCAGGGAGGTTAAAGGGAACACTAAGAATTTCTACAGGTATATTAATGGCAAGAAGACTAGGAAAGGTGTGGGCCCCCTCAGAAAGGAAACTGGTGAAATGTTCACAAGTGCCGTGGAAAAGGCTGAGGTTCTCAGTCTTCACTGCAAGGGCCTCCAGCCACACTCCTGATGTTATGGAATACAATGCCAGGGGCCATGAGGAAGAACTGCCCATCGTAAGTGAAGATCAGGTTCGTGATCACCTGAAGAACCTGAAAGTGTTCAAGTCCGTGGGACCCGACAGGATACACCCACAGGTACTGAGAGAACTGGCAGATGAGGTTGCTAAACCCCTCTCTATTATATTCCAAAAGTCATGGCAGTCTGGGGAAGTCCCCACAGACTGGAAAAGGGGAAACATTACTGCCATTTTCAAAAAGGGTAAGAAGGAGGAACCAGGGAACTACAGGCCAGTCAGTCTCACCTCTGTGCCCGGAAAGATCATGGAGCAGATCCTCCTGGAGGCACTACTGACTCAGAGGAATAGTAAAGAGGTGATTTGGAACAGTCAGCATGGCTTTGCCAAGGGCAAATCCTGCCTGACAAACTTGGTGGCCTTCTATGAACAGGTGACAACATTAATAGGTGAGGGGCGAGCAACTGATGTTGTTTACTTGGATCTGAGCAAAGCCTTCGACACTGTCCAGCACCACATCCTGGTCTCCAAACTGGTGACACATGGGTTTGATGGCTGGACTACTAGATGGATAAAGAACTGGCTTAATGGCTGTACCCAAAGAATGGCTCTCAATGGGTCCATGTCCCAGTGGAGGCCAGTGACAAGCGGAGTCCCTCAGGGATCAGTCCTGGGACCAGTCTTGTTCAACATCTTTGTCAGTGACATGGACGGTGGCATTGAGTGCACCCTCAGCAAGTTTGTTGATGACACCAAGCTGTGTGGTGCAGCAGACATGCTGGAGGGAAGGGATGCCATCCAGAGGGACCTTGACAGGCTGGAGATGTGGGCACAAGCCAACCTCATGAGGTTCAACAAGACCAAGTGCAGGGTCCTGCAGCTGGGTCGAGGCAATCCCAGGCACAAATACAGGCTGGGCAGTGACTGACTGGAAAGCAGCCCAGAGGAGAGAGACCTGGGGGTGATGGTGGACAAGAAGCTCAACATGAGCTCTCAATGTACACTTGCAGCCCAGAAGGCCAATCACATCCTGGGCTGCATCAAGAGGATTGTGGCCAGCAGGTCAAAGGAGGTGATTCTCCCCCTCTACTCAGCTCTGGTGAGACCCCGCCTGGACTACTGTGTCCAGTTCTGGAGCCCCTATTACAAGAGGTATATGGATGTGCTGCAACATGTCCAGAGAAGGGCCACGAGGATGATCAGAGGGCTGGAGCACCTCTCCTATGAGGAGAGACTGAAAGAATTGGGACTGTTCAGTCTGGAGAAAAGAAGGCTCAGAGGTGACCTTATTGTGGCCTTCCAGTATCTGAAGGGGGCCTACAAGAAGGCTGGGCAGGGATTTCTTACAATATCAGGTAGTTATAGGACTAGGAGGAATTAAATGAAGTTGGAGGTGCGGAGATTCAGACTGGACGTGAGGAAGAAGTTCTTCACCATGAGAGTGATGAAGCCCTGGAATGGGTTGTCCAGGCCCCATCCCTGGAGGTGTTTAAGACCAGGCTGGATGAGGCACTGGCCAGCCTGATCTAGTGTGAGGTGTCCCTGCCCATAGCAGGGGGGGTTGGAACTAGATGATCCTTGTGGTCCCTTCCAACCCTGACTGATTCTATGATTCTATAGTCTGATCTTCTTGTCACTAAGTGTCCAGCAAGTACCTAAGTGTTCTGATTGTATTACGTTAAATGAAAGTAAAAAATATTTGCCAAGTATTAGTTTTTCTATAAATACCTAGCAAGAACTTTTATCTTGAATGAGTTACTGCTGCTGTATCTAATGCCCAGCCCTTTTGTAATCTTTTGCAGTTTTTGATGTCAGAAGACATTGCTTGGAAACACATGTCTTCTCTAACCAGCTCTTATTTTGAGAACAGCAGTAGCACAAGACTGAGAATTCAGAACTACTTCTTACTTAATGTGGAAAAACAAACTAGAGATTAATAAAATTATATTCTCATTATAATCTGTTAGTGCATGGGTATGTTATGAAGCATGCTAAGAACATGACACATGTTTAAGTGCAATTCTGCTTAGTAGAACACAAAGACTTATGTGTATTGGAAAGCATATCTAGCTACTGAAGCTTTGGAATAGCTATTACTTTTTGAGCTTTTTTTTTTGCATATTTGTCACAGAAGGCAGTCCCAAAAAAATCCAGCAAAACAAACAATAACCAAGCTAAAATACAGCTAATAGTAGAAGAAAAGCTTCCAAAAAAATGTTAACACGTGAAAACTTCACCCAATATTTTTAAGATGGGCTTAAAATTAAAGGCAAGAGACTGAACATCAATCTAAGATTAATGTTTCTGTGATCACTTTAAATGAATGTGCAAATTTCTTTGTAGCCAAGAAGCAGATGAAAGAATTTCCCTGCCACAAAATCAAAAATGTTCAGCAAACTAAAAGTTTGGGGGAGAAAGAAAACAAAATAAAACAAAAAACCCAAACCAACCAAACAAAAAAACCACCAAGTTTTCTGTGTTTCAACTGAAACAAAAAGATTTAGAAATATTCACATAAAATTAAAGCTGATGTTATATTTCCTTACAAATGCCTTTTTTTTTCTTTTCTTTTTCTTTTTTTCAGAATTGCAGTTCAGAAGCCTCTGTCTTGTCTGTATGTGTGAGGTACACCCAAACACCCATTTTCAGTAACCAGGGCCACAAGATTAGACAACCTGGCAAGAAGGAACTCCCACTGCCATGATCAATGACAGAAACACTGTTTAAAGTGGCACAGTAGGTAGAAGAGCTAGATCTCAGACACAGTTGCCATAAGAGACTCAACAAAAATGAAATTCCACTTCTGCTGTGGTCATGTGCAGGAAAGTATCAGGACTAATTATTAAAAGACCATATGTACCTAAATATACATACTGTCCCTGGAGGTGTTCAAGAGGGGATTGGACGTGGCATGTGGTGCCATGGTCTAGTGATGAGGTCTGTGGTGACAGGTTGGAATTGATGATCTTTGAGGTCTCTTCCAGCCTTGGTGATACTGTGATACTGTGATATTGTGATATATGTGTACATGTTTATACACATCTGTGTACCTATACATATAGACGTATATACACACAAATGTATATAAACATGCATCTATATGCACTGATCTGCTTCAGATGCAAGACTTTCTACAACGTTGTTTAATGGTAAATTGCTACTTATTGAGAAATCTATGACAAGACCTAATGCTTGCTGAACATCTGTTTATCTCTTTGTTCATGGAGACTATATATCAGGACAATTTCTATGTACAGCACAAACAAACACATATCCTCTCTTTGAACACCTTGAATGGAGCACTTAGAAACATTGAAAGGGAGCTCACTTCTGATTTGCAGTCTGTATAAATACACGGCAGCCACGTCTGCAAAGGATTGTGCATATCATCACATAGTTCTCTCAAGTAATTTTGCAGCTTGCTTCCTCATCTTTAAACTCATTATCCATTGCTGTACTCATAAACCAAAGAAGGACTGGGAAGAGTGTGAGATATCCTTGATAAATCTATGAAACACTCTGAAACAGGCAGCCTCACATTTTAAGAAAGTTTAACACAAGCACATGCAAGAAGCAGATGGGTTCAGAGTGTTTAAGCACACATCTAAGGAGTTGGCCAAATGGAGAGGAGATTGTCACAGTGTATAGGTGATGAAAGAAAGCAGCTTGCAACTCTTCCTGGTTGCTGTGATCTGCGCACGTAGCCAAATAGCTTCTGACAGAAAGACAACAAGGGCAGGAAGAAGTCAGGCAGAGACCATATGTGGTGTTATAGAAGCATTTTGTTTATTTATACCATCATCTCCAGAAGCCTCAGGAAATCATCAGAAAAAAAACAAACACTGGAGCTGCGATACATGGATGATAGGATTTAATGACTGATGTTCTCAAGATAAACATTCAAGAAGTCAGACTCTAGCTGACCCATGCAAAAGAAAGTAGCCAGGAATTTCATGAATTACCTAAGTCTTCACTGAAGAGTTGTCTGCAGGTTGCTAGTGTGTATCACTTCCCTGCAATGCACATAAGTTGGAAACGTGTCTTGGAGGGTAGAGAGGCTCTGCAGAGGGACCTCGACAGGCTGGGCAGATGGGCAGAGTCCAACGGCATGAGATTTAACACATCCAAGTGCCGGGTTCTGCACATTGGCCACAGCAACCCCATGCAGAGCTACAGGCTGGGGTCAGAGTGGCTGGAGAGCAGTCAGGCTGAGAGGGACCTGGGGGTGCTGGTCGACGGTAGACTAAACATGAGCCTGCAGTGTGCCCAGGCAGCTAAGAGGGCCAATGGCATCCTGGCCTGCATCAGGAATAGTGTGGCCAGCAGCAGCAGGGAGGTCATTCTGCCCCTGTACACTGCACTGGTTAGGCCGCACCTTGAGTACTGTGTCCAGTTCTGGGCCCCTCAGTTTAGGAAGGATGTTGACTTGCTGGAACGAGTCCAGAGGAGAGCAACAAAGTTGGTGAGGGGTTTGGAACATAAGCCCTACGAGGAGAGATTGAGGGAGCTGGGGTTGCTTAGTCTGGAGAAGAGGAGACTCAGGGGTGACCTTATTACTCTCTACAACTACCTGAAGGGAGGTTGTAGACAGACGGATGTTGGTCTCTTCTCCCAGGCAAGCAGTACCAGAACAAGAGGACACAGTCTCAGGCTGCGCCAGGGGAGATTCAGGCTGGATGTTAGAAAAAAGTTCTATACAGAAAGAGTGATTGCCCATTGGAATGGGCTGCCTGGGGAGGTGGTGGAGTCGCCATCACTGGAGGTTTTTAGGAGAAGACTTGACGGGGTACTTGGTGCTGTGGGTTAGTTGCTTGGGCGGTGTTGGATTGGTTGATGGGTTGGATGCAATGATCTTGAAGGTCTCTTCCAACCTGGTTTATTCTATGTATTCTATGTAGCTCACAGACTGAAGCATTTGCTAATGTAAATCCTCCTGAGCCCTTAAGTTGTAGAGTAAGTTTTGTATGTTACAGAGGGTTTCTGCGGAAAAGTTTCTGTATAGGGTGTAGGAACAATCTCCCTCCGTATGAACTGAGAAGACATCTGATCTGCAAACTGGAAATCTACACAATAGTATCACAGGAATCTTGCTGTCTTTATAGGAACCTCCTTATCTGTAGCTAGATAATTGGACAATTATCTTGACAATCTTCTTGATGCAGCTGTTAAGTGAGCCTACCAGCAGTCAGGATCTGCTTGACCTGCTGTTCTCAAATAGAAAAGGGCTGGTGGGAGATGTGATGGTAGGAGGCTGTCCAGGGTGCAGTAACCATGAGATAGTGGAGTTTTCAGTATGCAGGGAAATAGGGAGGAGCAGTAACAGAACCCTCACTTTGGACTTCCAGAGGGCAAACTTCAGCCTGTTTAAGCAACTTATTCAGAGAGTACCCTGGGTAGCAGCACTTAAGAACAAAGGGGTCCAGGATGGTTGGACCTACTTCAAACAGGAGTTCTTGAAGACACAGGAACTGGCAGTTCCCACATGCTGAAAGATGAGCCATCAGGGAAGGTGACCGGCCTGGATGGGCAAGCAGCTCTTGAAGCTCCACTACCCATCTTTGCCAACACCATGGAGCCAGTGGGGAATATGCTGCAGCAAGAGCTGCTAACCCAGAATGAGCTACTCAAGCAGCAGGTGAAAATTTTTGAGGACTTCCAGCAGGAGTGGAGTGACAGGGAAAGGATGAATGAGGGGAAGGAAGAGCTGATGCAGCAGCTGGAAAAGCTGCAGAAGCAGTTGTTCCTCTCCAACAACCACCTACGAGTCTCTAAGGATGACTGCCAGAGGGAGAAGGAAGAGAAGGAGAAGCTGAAGAAGCTTCTGAAACAGCACAAACAGGCTTCTGGAGAGAGGCTGCTTTTTTTTTCCCCCCAGGGATCAGTGCTGGGCCCCGTCCTCTCTAACATCTTCATTGATGATCTGGATGAGGGGGTTGAGTCAGTCATCAGCAAGTTTGCAGATGACACCAAGTTAGGAGCAGATGTTGGTCAGTTAGAGGGTAGAAGGGGTCTGCAGCACTGATCCCTGGGGGACATCACTAGTGACTGGCCTCCAGCTGGATGAGGCACCATTCACTATCACTCTCTGGGCACTGCCCTCCAGCCAGTTTCTAACCCAGCACAGAGTGCTGCTGTCCAAGCCTGACAGGCTGACAGCTTGGTCAGGAATTTGCTGTGGGTGACGGTGCCAAAGGCCTTGTTGAAGTCCGGGTAGACTGTATCCACAGCCTTTCCCACATCCACCAGGTGGGTCACCTAATCATAGAAGGAGATCAGGTTGGTCAGGCAGGACCTGTCCTTCCTAAATTCATGCTGCCCGGGGCTGATCCCTTGGCTATCCTGTAAGTGTTGTGAGACTGCACTCAAGATGACCTGTTCCATAATCTTGCCTGGCACTGAGGATAACTGGTAGACGGAGTCAGGGAGCAATGCAGTGTCCCTGAAATCAATGAGGAAGTAATTAAGGACATTCTGAGTGTCTCAGTCCAGAGAGGGAAAGAGGAAGAGACTCAGTTCTTTTGAATATTCCTGTGTTATGAAATTAGAGGCACAAACATTGCCAAAATATCAACAGCTAGGCTATTTATTACACAAATAAAGTGGATGGATCAGAAGGGGAGAGAGAGAAAATAGAGAGAGAGTGAGAGACATAAGAGGGAGAGAGAAGAGGAAAGGAATTATATTACCACGCCCCTCACCCCCCTAGACAGTTTGAGTCTGTGGAGGAAGGCTGCTGTAGCTTTGGTATGGAGATGTTGTCCCTGTTGGCTGTGCTGTGCTCTGAGCAGCCTCTTCAGCTCCATGAGTTGTAGCAGGCACAACTTAGGACATGGAGAGTGAATTCCTCATGGTCTGCTTCTTCCAGGCTATATGGTGATGTGTCTGTCATTTTTTCTCTCCTGGTATTCTCTCTGTTTTTCTTCAGAGCAGCATTGCCCCGGGCTTTTCCTTCTCTCATGTTTTCCTTCTCTGTGGCATTGTCCCATTCTTTTCCTTCTCCTGAGCCAGTATTTGGTCAGATCTTTTATACAGTTTTTAGGTATGAGTCCAGGTGGCGAATATGCATATTCCAGAGAGTATCAATAACAGTGGCCTCTGCCCATTATTTCTAGGGCAGCTGCAGTCTGGTGAGTAATCTTTATGGGCCTTCCAGAGAGTCGTTCCAGTGACTCTGCCCAATACACATCAGCTATTGCCTGGGCAAGCAACAAAGGTGATCTTATCTTTGTTGAGTCACATCAAGACAGACAAGATTTAGTCTCTCACACTGAGCCAATGGATCCCCACAAGTCCATGGGACCAAATGGGATCCATCCTAGGGAGCTGAGAGAGCTGGCAGATGAGCTGAGCAAGCCTCTCTCCATCATTTTCCACCAGTCCTGGCTCAGTGGAGAGGTTCCAGATGACTGGAAGCTGGCCAATGTATGCCTGTCCACAAGAAGGGCTGGAAGGAGGAACCAGGAAAATAAAGGCCTGTCAGCCTGACCTCAGTGCCAGGAAAGATTATAGAGTAGATCAGCTTGGGGGAAATCACTGTGCACTTGAAGGATGGCCAAGGGATCAGGCCCAGCCAACATGGATTTAGGATGGGCAGGTCCAGCCTTACCAACCTGATCTCCTTCTATGATCAGGTGACCTCTCTGGTGGATATGGGGCAGGCTGTGGATGTAGCCTACCTGGACTTCTCATTAGTTTCGCATTAGATACAATTTCTGTATTACTACTTAGTTCGTTGGCAAAATTTCAGATATTTTCCATTACCTCTTAATTCATGCTTTCATTATCCATACTCACAAACTTACAATAATAATAATAAAATACTAGGGTTTTTAGCTTTCGTTATCAACTTCAATCAATTATTCCTTATAATACAAGGCAGTATGAAAACTCCTGTGGAAACTAAATAGGAAAAAAATATATATACTTTCATTGTTATTTTTGCCCTGGGGCAAAGTCTTGAAGCAAAGTGACAGAAGAAGATGAGAAAAAAGATTACTTTTACCCACTTGTGTTACAGTCACCAGTGAAACTCACTTTTCCAGTGTTATAACCCACTTAGTTTTCAGGACTTAGTTTCAAATGCACAGACAACTTTTAGTTGGAAAGCAGATTTAAGCAAGGTATATAATTAATGCATCCAACAGCAAAGAGTTCTGTTTGTCTGAGGTCAGCCTTTGATCAGTTATAATACCTTGCTTTCAGCCTCTCCAGCCAGCTGATTTAAGCAAGAGCAGCAGGGAGACCCTGAAGAATATATATTGCTATGCTGCTGCAACATGCAAATGCATCAGTCATCAAAAGGAACCAAAGGGGACCATGCAACAGCTCTCTCAAGGGTTAGGTCACAGAATTACACAGAATCAGATATTGGTGGGAGTTGGAAGAAACCTTTGAAGATCATCTAGTTCAAGCCCTGTGCAAAAGCTGACTTGCTAAATCAGGATGCATAGGAAAGCATCCAGGGTAGTTTTGAATATCTCCAGAGAAGATTCCACATCCTCTTGGGTCAACATGCTCTGGACACAAATCTCAGATGTGGCCTCACCAAGGCTGAATAGCGGAGGTGGAGGAAAACGTCTCCCCACCTGCTTGGTCTCATCGAACTGATGAATGCAATTTGATTTTGTAAAGGGTAGACAAGAAATTAGTGTCAACTACAGAGCCCTCCTGCCTAATTCTGCTGTCTCCCTCCTAGCTCTGGCAGAAATAGCTTACTTTTTTGTTGTTGTTGTTGTTGTTATTAAACTTATCTTGTAAATTTGAGTTGACTTCAAGTCACTCAGATGTTGTCTTGTTTAAAGAAGCTTTTTCCATGATATTTTGCTAAGTCTGGGGAGTTTTGCAGACTAAAAAGTCTAATGGGTTATAGGAGCCCAAGCAAAAATGTCCAAGTGGTGCAGGATAGGTTCTCAAGCATGTTCATCAGCAAGAAGATTGTTAAACTGAGGTCTGGTTCTGTAATATGTAGTAACCGGCAGTCAAAGAGTAACACAGAATGAATTACTAACCATGCTAGACATGTAGAATTTTTCCACAGACTTTTCTAAAGACTGAGAAACACTTTTCTTTTCAGAAGCTGCCATCAATCCTACATTGCTAGTATAAGATCTGTAGAACTGATATCCGGAAGTGTCAAGCACTAACATCTCTCATGGACAAAGAAATGGGACAGAGTGAAAGGGAAAGGCAAATGTTAACACCACTGGTCAAGAGAAGTGCTTTAAGGTAGAATCCAAAAGTGGAGGATCCCCAGATTTTATCTGCATTTGAAAATAATACCTGCAATGACATTCTTTAATAATTACCTTTTTGTACAGCCTTCAATAGGTTCCTGAGAAAAAAGTAGAAGGGAAAAGACTTTCACACTCGGAGACCTAGGGCACAGGGACAAAACATAAGTACTTGATATGGATCAGCCTGGCATGCATAGAGTGAAAAAAAGAAAAGATAATTAAAAAAAAAAAGGTACAATCAATAATATATTTGTTGATCCAAAAGGAAACACAAGCAAAGGTCACCAGCTATTGACAGAGAAAACAAACTTGGCCAAGTTGCAGGCATAATGGGCCTCCCAAAGGTGGGTTTGTACCATGTGGGATACAGAACATGGTAGAATATGTGAAGTGGCACAAACCTGTGTTCAAGAAGGATGACTTTTCTCCCTTCCCATGATACAGAAAAGCAAAAAGGATTGTGGAATCTGTGGTAAGACAAAGCTTTAGTGGAGTCAATGTGATATAATTTTTGTTCATGGAAGCAAGAGTAGAAAGAGATAATGGTTTCTCTATTAGGTCTGGAAAGGATATCGTAAGATTTCAAATACAAGAAATATGCAGCCCACATCAAAAGACTGTTTGCTGTGAAACTGAAAGACATTAAAAGATACTTCACAGATTAAGAAATGGTTTCTTGGCACTTTGGACAGACTATAAGATCACTGAAAAAAAAAATTATTTGCTGATACAGTGCCAGTAACCCATGTACATCAACTCTCCTATAAACAAATGGAGAATATGTTCTGGCCCACAGGATAGCTGGGTAAATTTAGAAAGTCAGAGGAACCACCTTCCAAGTTAATGGTGGAAAATTCTTTTGACAAATAAACCAAACAACAGCAAAAAAAAAAAAAAAAAAAAAAAGGCACATGGTCCAGAAATGCACTCCAAATCTAAGTTAAACATCTTGAGTACTGCATTCAGTTTGGGGCTCCCCAGTATAAGAGGGACAGGGATCTGCTGGAGATGATCCAGCAGAGGGCAATGAGGATGATTAGGGGACTGGTGCACTTTGCTTGCAAGGACAGGCTGAGGGGCTGTAAGAGTCTACTCCTGGTGTGACTCAACAAAGATAAAATCACTTGCTGCTTGCCCAGACAATATGTTGTGGGGCAGAGCAAAGACCAATCCTGGATGCAAATCACCTTGTGATTGCATCGTGATAACACTGGACTGCAGCTGGCCTATAACAATGACCCAAGGACCCAGCCATCACAAGATCATTCCTAGCTATCAGATACCCCCAGGAAGGGAAGGTGATGAGTCAATGGACTCTCCACCTGTCTCCTGATGTGTGATAAGTGGGTAGGCAGGGAGATGGAGAGGAAGGAGGCGGAGGCCCCCCCCACTCCATCCAGACCACTGTCCAAACTCACATGAATACACAAAAAAGACTTCCTGGGGAATGCTATCTGGATACTTGTGATTTCCTGGCTCCTGGATTCCTGAGGGACAATGCTCGGACACATACCTAAGGACTAAAAACTGTATAAAAGACTTGACCACTACTGGCTCCGGAGGAAGAAAAACACGGAGGAATAAAAACGCAGAGAGAAAAATGCTGAAGGAGGACCATGCTGCTGAGAAGGAAGGAAGCAGACTGAACCCTCTCTCTGTGTCCCAAGTTCCGCTTGCTGCCACTCATGGAGCTGACTCACGCTGCCCAGAGGGACCTCATCTATTCTCCAGCCAAAGCCTCAGCACCCTTTCTCTACAGACCCAGGCTGCCCAGAGGGATCACATCGCATCTCCAGACAAAGCCTCAGCACCCTTTCTCTACAAACCCAGCACCTTTCCTTCAGACTCAAACTGTCTTGGGGTGGGTGAGGGTTGTGGTAATATGATTCCTTTCCTCTTCTCTCTCTCTCTTCTCTCTCTCCTTCTCTATCTTCTCCCTCTCCCCTTCTTATTTCCATTTTCTCTATGTTATAAATAGTCTAGCTGTTGATATTTTGGCCTCGTTCGTGCCTATTAATTTCACAACACGGGAATATTCAAAAGAACTAGTCTCTTTTTAGTCTGGAGAAGAGACAACCTAGAGGGGATTTAATAAATGTTTATAAATATCTGAGGGCTGAGTGTCAGGAGGGAGGGGACAGGCTCTTCTCACTTGCTTGCTGTGACAGGAGAAGGAGCAATGGATGCAAGCTGCAGCACAGGAAGTTCCACCTCAACAGAAGGGGGAACTTCTTTACTGTAAGGGTCACAGACCACTGGAACAGGCTCCCCAGAGAGGTTATGGAGTCTCCTTCTTTGGAGACTTTCAAGGCCCATCTGGATGTGTTCCTGTGTGACCTGAGCTAGATTGCAGGGAGGTTGGACTCAATGATCTCTTTGGTTCTTTTCCAAACCCTGACCTCCTGTGATCCTGTGATTCTATGAACAGCAAAATTTGTCTTATCATCTAGTCCTTCATATGGCACAGCTCTCAAGTTCTCCACATCAAGGCCTCTTGTACTCTTGATGTACAATTCAACAACAAAATACCATAAAAAATAGAGTGTCCTCATAAAGTCTTTTGGCATATTGCCTTGAATATGAGTCAGGTCAAAGAGATTTGCACTCCCTTCTAACACATGTCCAAGTCATTACAACTCAACAATATGACTCAGAAGATGTAGCAAAGGCAATTACTTAAAAGAAATATCAAGCAAGGTAAAGACTGGTATTCCAAAGCTCACATAAAAGACTAGCAATGAATTATTCAACCTTCACAAGACCTGAGAGCTGGGAAAAGCATGGCAAAGTTTGTAAAGCCTGAACATGCTCACACAGGGAGGAGGCTGAGGCGGATGGCGATGGCGGATTTTGATCCTTATGACGATCGGGCCTACAGCAGTTTCGGTGGCGGCCGGGGGTCTCGTGGTGGTGGCCTTGGTTCTCTCAAACAGAAAGAGCTGCCAACAGAACCCCCCTTCACAGCAAATGTGGGCAACCTCCCCTTCAACACTGTCCAGGGTGACATAGATGCCATCTTCAAGGATCTCAGCGTAAGGAGCGTACGACTAGTCAGAAACTAGGAAACAGACAAATTCAAAGGATTTTGTTACGTAGAGTTCGATGAGGTGGAATCGCTCAAGGAAGCTCTTACATATGATGGTGCACTTTTGGGTGACCGGTCACTCCGAGTGGACATAACAGAAAGCAGAAAACAGGATAAAGGTGGCTTTGGCTTCAGAAAAGGGGGGCCTGATGACAGAGGAATGGGAGGAGGTTCCAGAGAGTCCAGAGAATTAGATTTCTATAACAAATTATTATACTCTTCAAGGCTCAGATGTTACAGATGTTATCGATCAAAATGCTCAAATGAAACAAATCAGCAACTGAGTTTCTTGTATTTGCCAGTTCAAAGTTCAAAGACCCGAAGTTGTGATGCTTTGTGTCTGACAAGTAGAAGTCTTCTAGGCAGGTTCATGGATTGGATTTTCTAATTTTCAAGAGAAATTCTAGTACAATGGCTTGCAAAATGTCTCTTTCTATGAAAAATGAGCCAGCAGTATCCCAAATATGTGCACAACGCAACCAAGAAATATTACTTGTAATTGTGAATAGATAAGGCCAGGACCACGTCTCCCCTCAGTGTATGTAGGGCTGAGACCGTGTGTCTGCTACATGCTTGCAGATGCAGAGCAAAATCAGCCTTAAGCAAGCCTGCTATACCTTGAAAGATGTTTGCAATACTTCAGCATGCCCACTAACTCCTCAGCCGCCTGCTTACAAGAGACATAGCCATGCCTAATGAAAGGCAAGGGGAGCCAAGACTAGCCACAGTTTCAACAAACTTGTGTTATGTATTAGAAAAGGAAGACATCAAACAAAATCAAAACAAGAATATTGTTTGAAGCTCTAGCCTCTGGAAAACAGTTGAAAGGTAACTTTTGGAATCATCTGCCAAACAGAGAGAGAAGAGGTGAGATACATGCCAAAGTGTTATCACCAAGCACCAGCTGTAGATGTGGGAGAAGATTCAAACCCACAACATGGAATTTTTACACTACCTGTAGGACTACTGTCTTCAACATTTTATCCTTATAGAATTGTTGTATTTAATTAAATATTATCAAACTGTTACATCATCCTTTTAATATAAACAGGAGATGATTCTCAGATAATTCTCAGGTATTGTCCTCATTCAGTGTGCACTGGGCTTCCTGTATAATACTTACCTTTATGTGAGAATTGCAGTAGCTGCCCAGAATTAAACAAGCTCCATTCTACAGAGGAAAGGCAATACAAAGAGGTAGGCTGTCTACCATGTGGAAACCCCTTTTAAGCACGTGTGCTAATTATTACTCCTTTGGATGAGATACTTTCTCGGGGTGGATAGCTTTCAAGAACACTTTACAGCTGATCAGATAGTATTCCTGGTTAGAAACATAGGTCAGTACATTTACTTTGTAAGATATTATATTAGATACTACGGTGTTTTCTTGACAAACTGGTAGAGATTATTTCCTAGGCAGAGAGGTTAGAAGTAATGCTGCATGTTAGTAGTAGAGTAGAGCATCTAGTAGCTTTCTTTAGGTCTGTGATATTAATCTTGGACAAAGAATTCTGCTACCTAGCAAAGCCATATTTTTACATATGTGTTCTGCATGATTGTTGCTAATCATTTGAGACTGTGTTTGAAACAAACCCTGTCAAGAAAAAGTCTGTAAGACCATGTCTCACTGTTTTTTGTTTTGTTTTTTTTTTTCTCTGTAACATTTTGGAAAAGAAAAGGAACTTTACATTTTAATGTAGCTGCTTCTTTGTAGGTGATGATTTTCCAGGCAAACAAAAAAGAGCAGATGAGAAAATGAATGTTATCATTCAGTACAAGCAGTAGCCAACATGACAGCGATTTCTGAAAGGAGTGTAACACCAAAATCAGTTCAAACCATGCTTATGTGTACTTCATTAATCTCTCTGAGAGCCTCATATGTTACTCCCACCTCCTATCAAAGGTTCAAGATGGGACTGCAGAAGGCTATTACTGAGGAGTACCAGCTTTACAGAATAATGCCCCAGCATGCTCAAACACTACAGGCACAAGCAGTCATCAGAACTATATAGCAAAGTAGTGGACAAAGGAATTCTTCAAGTGAATTTTATTTATCACTCACTGTGCTTGCACATTCATTAATTGAAAAAAATCCATTATTTTCACATTTTGCTCTGTTTTTATAGCAAATACATTTTAGACTTGCAGTAGGTACTTTGCTACAGGCCAAACACTTGTGATGTAACAGATATGTGTAATCAAAGGGAAACAAATTTCCTAAATTTGAATGGGAGGTCTGTGAGCTTTCTCGCACAGTCCACGCTGTTACACTTTTCTCCTTCACAGATGGGTCAGCAGCAATGTATTGCAAATGTCCTTTGCAATCCAACTATTTAATTTTAGTTACTAAAGGATTAATTTGGCCTTTTTGTATAATAACACTGAAGTAACCACCAAATTAGTAACCACCAGGCTTCAGGAGTCACTTTATCAGAATGATTTTCTGTTAAGAAAGGATTTTTGTTAGGACTGTCTCCTTTTCATAGATCAACTAGAGAGCAAGAAATGTATTCTGCCACCTATCTTAGCAATTCTACAAATTGGTTTGTGAGTACTGACCACTGGATGTTTTCTTATCATGCACATCTGGTTAGATGTCCAGAGATGTCAATAAAACAATAGATTTATTTTTGTGGTAGCTTTTTCTTACACTGGTATTATCTTTCAATATCAGATATTCATGTTTTTTGAAGGGGGAAGGCAAAAGGAGAGTGGATGGGTAAAGAATACACTTGGAAGCTCAGTAATTTTTTAATAGAAGAAAAATACCCCAGTATATTCTTCCTGTATGTGACAAAAGAATAATCAAATACACATGCTTTTAATTACAAGAAGATAGCTCTTTAGAAATTACTTCTCTATTTTCTACTGACATCAATCTGCACTGACATCCAGAGACTTCATTGAGATTTGCACCAGCCAAACTTAGAGCTGAATTTGTTGAGAAAGAAAATCTGTGCAAGTTTAGTCTGGGATAATGTTAGTTCTCTTCATGGTAGCTATTATGTGGCTATGTCTCCGATCTGTGCTGAAAATAGCGTTGGTAAAGATGTTTTCTTTACTGCTGAGCAGTGCTTATATTCATTCAAGAACTTTTCTGTTCCTTATACTGCCCCATCAGCCAGTAGGCTGAGGGTGAACAAGAATCTGGGAGGAGACATAACAGGGACAGCTGTCCCCAGCTGACCAAAGGAATGTTCCATACCATATGTTGTCACACTCAGCACATAAAGCTGGAGGGGAAAGGAAGAAGGGAAAAACACTTGGAATGATGCTGTTTGTCTTCCCAAGCAACTGTTACATATGATGTAGTATTGCCTGAGATGGCTGAACGTCTACCTGCATATGGGAAGCAGTGAATGAGTTAATTGTCTTGTTTTGCTCGTGTGTGTGGCTTTTATTTTACCTATTAAACTGCCTTTTCTCAGCCTGTGAGTTTTCTCACTTTTACATTTCTTATTCTCTCCCCTTTCTTACAGGGCTAGGGAGTGAGAAGCTGTGTGGTGCTTCCTTACTGGCTGGGGTTAAACAGGACTTAGCTCTCAAATTTACACAACAAAGACAATAGTTGCCAGAATACCTCTGTGTACGAAAAGCCTTTCTGAGATACCCAGAAAGAGGTCCAATTTTAAAATAACCATTAAATACTCACATAATAAAAATAAAGGTCAAATAGTCTATCTTCAAGGGGTCATTCAAAACCAGATGCTTCTAAAAATGCAATTTTGAAGAGTCTTTGCACTACTAATACTTCTTAAGAAGATCTTTCTGCTTTCTTATTCCTAAGCAGAAAGGAGGCTTATCTGAAGGTTAATCAAGCATTTCTTCACAATGGAGGGAAAACCCATGTGTGTGCATGAAGCTTGGGAACAACAGTCATCCCCCATGGAATCTCAGCATCCAGAAAAAAAAGTAAAAAAAGAAGGAATCTCATCAGTTTTAACATCTCAAAACTCAACTTTGTCTGCATTATGTCTTTCTAAGAAAGAGGAGGAAAGGCAAGCTCTCCTTTGTAAGTCATTAAGCAGTAGAGAGATGATTCTGCATGAAAGCATTACTTCTTGTTTTCTTGTCCTGAATAGATGAACTATTTCTGGAAGGAGAAACCAGAAGTACTAGAAATTTTATTTTACTGCAAATTTACAAGTCATTTTATCAGCCTATCTATAGTGAAAGAACATACAGATTACTTTGCATTTGCACTTGTTTCATTTTTCAGCATGACATTTTGTAGACTATTCTTTTTAGTAAGCAAGCCAGTTCAGGCTGTGAACTTGGAAAGCAGCTAGTATCAAGAAGAAATCAAGAAAATTACTTTGGTATTCTGATTCACCCTGAAATCATTGCATCAAGACCCATTCTTGAATTTTCATCTCATTGGACCAACCGTGTGAAAAGAAATCATGTTGATGATCTTCTAACAGGTCATGATATAGCCTGGGGGTGAAAACAAAACAAAACAAAACAAAAAACCACAACAACCAAAACCAACCAACCCCAAAATAACCAACCAACCAACCAACAACAACAAAAGTACCAACAAATGGACAATATCAGTAATTGTGGCACTGAAGTGTGGATATTTATATGTTTACAGATTAACTGCACATCAAGGAATAGATAGTCTACTAGTAATTTCTTCATTGTATGAATGGGGAAAGAAAAAGTATTTTTATTTTTGTTAAAATTCTATTATGTGTTCAAGCTGAAAAGCAGAGCATCTTTCTTCATGGCTAGAATTGAAGAGAATTAGAATATTTTAATTCCTAATGTGTGAAGTGAGGACCCAGGGTAGTTAAAATGTTTTCCTAACAGATGGAAACATGCATTAAGACACCTAACAAAGCTGTAGTGAGATCCCTTTGAAACAGGATCACCCCAAGCAAGACAGTCAAAATTTACATTACCTTTCCATGCAAAAGAAACGTTTTAAATGTTTCAGAACATACATAAGTTTCCCTTCTCTTCAGCTGATGATTTGGTTTTTGTTTGTTTCTTTCTTTCTTTCCCTGCATCTCTACTTTGAAACTGTTCCTGCACTGAAGTCATCAAGTTTCTGTTAACAAAATATTAAGAACATTTGGAACAGAAAGTTGACGTTCTCTTGGAGCAATCAAAGCAATAGTCTAACTTATTTAAATCATGCTCCTGTGACTGTAGATGGGGGGGGAAAAAAACCTATTATGAAAGATTTTTTGTCACAGTATGTGTTAAATATCTAAAGACACAACAGACCACACAATGCATAAAGACATCTTTATAGGCATTTTAAATTAATGAAAGCAGATAGCAGCTTGGATATAAAGAGAATAATTACTGTTGGCTAATAACATTCTTCTTCCCCAGACTTCAGTACATTTTGCTGCTGTCTGTGAGCTTGGATTCTAATTTCACCTTCTAGCCAGCACCTCATCTCAGTTTATCAGAGCCATCAGTCTCCATAATTGTGTTTTGTGAACACGTTATCTCCTACAATGTCAGGGTACTCCAGTCTACACATCCACTACAGTATTGAATTTCATCCCCACTACTAAGCTGTCTAAGCTGTCAGTTTGTGGCTTGGACCGCAACACTCTGTGCTGGGTTAGGAACTGGCTGGAAGGCTGAGCCCAGAGTGTGGGTGACTGGTGCCACATCCAGCTGGCGGCCAGTCACCAGTGGCGTCCCCCAGGGATCAGTGCTGGGCCCCATCCTCTTTAACATCTTCATTGATGATGTGGATGAGGGGGTTGAGTCAGTCATCAGCAAGTTTGCAGATGACACCAAGTTAGGAACAGATGTTGGTCAGTTAGAGGGTAGAAAGGCTCTGCAGAGGGACCTCGACCGACTGACAGATGGGTGGAGTCTAATGGGATGGCATTTAACAAATCCAAGTGCCAGGTGCTGCCCTTTGGCCATGGCAACCCCATGCAGAGCTACAGGCTGGGGTCAGAGTGGCTGGAGAGCTCCCAAACAGAGAGGGACCTAGGGGTGCTGATTGACAGCTGCCTAAACATGAGCCAGCAGTGTGCCCAGTTGGCCAAGAGGGCCAATGGCATCCTGGCCTGTATTAGGAATAGTATGGCCAGCAGGAGCAGGGAAGTCATTGTGCCCCTGTACTCTGCATTGGTTAGGCCACACCTTGAGTACTGTGTCCAGTTCTGGGCCCCTCAGTTTAAGAAGGACATCGAGGGCAACAAGGCTGGTGAGAGGCCTTGAGCACAAGCCCTATGAGGAGAGGCTGAGGGAGCTGGGATTGTTTAGCCTGGAGAAGAGAAGGCTCAAGGGTGACCTCATTGCCCTGTACAACTACCTGAAAGGTGGTTGTAGCCAGGAAGGGGTTGGTCTCTTCTCTGAGGCAACCAGCACCAGAACAAGGGGACACAGTCTCAAGCTGCGCCAGGGGAGGTTTAGACTCGAAGTGAGGAGAAATTTCTTCACTGAGCGAGTCGTTCATCATTGGAATGGGCTGCCCAGGGAGGTGGTGGAGTCACCATCCCTGGAGGTGTTTAAGAGGAGATTGGACGTGGCAATTGGTGCCATGGTCTAGTGATGAGGTCTGTGGAGACAGGTTGGACTCGATGATCCTCGGGGTCTCTTCCAACCTCAGTTATACTGTGATACTGTGATACTGTGATACTAGCAGTTGAAGAAATTTGTTTTTTTCCCCTCTTAGAGATGCCATTAACAGATAATCTGTGTTTGATTAAAACAAATGACAGGACTGCACTGATAAACATAGAGATAATTGGAAAAGAAGCACTATAATTTCCTCTTAAGGCACAGAATCTGCATTTAAAACTGCTGTTCCTTGCTTTGCCACAAAGCTGGTATAGAATATGCACCAGGCTTCACTACTGTAAGATATTCTATACAAGAAAAGTTCAGTACATATTCTGTGTGTCTTGTGTGTCTCTTCACCTCAAGTTCCCTTCACAATTCAGAGTAATAAGACATAATTCCTCCAAGCAGCAAACAGTGCTCCCTAATAAATAAAGTTATTGTTTTGGTTTATACATTATTTGTAGTGCTAAAATCTTTACAAATCTTTCTTTAACTAAGAAAAAGACTATCACTCTCTGCACAAACATATTTATTTGAACTAATAATTTGGTACTGACTTTGAGCCAGCACCATAATATATCACTCAGCAGGGATCTGTGAAGGAGTATTTGTAGTATCTGTGGACATCTTGCAATACATCAGTGTGAGTTTTCATCATCAGTAGATGAACAGCAGACATGTGGATAGAATAAAACACAGTAAATATATGCAAAAGACAGACTGAACCTGATTTATTTAGAAGTCTGTTATTTTCTATAGTCCTCCATGTCCTCTCTCTTGAGTATGTAAAATGGCATTATTTCCTGTAACAGTGAAATACAACTGGGGAAGGGGAAAAAAAAGAAAAAAAAAAAAAAAAAGAGCATACATAATAAAATATCACTTGAATAAAAAGAGCTTAAATCACATATGTTATTTCCTGGTTGATAAATCTAGCATATTTCATAGAAGCTTTCAATAATTTCTGTTGTTGTCGATCCCCATGTGAAAGAAAGTAGCAAAGTTCTTGTTTGTTACTATTTTAGAGCATCCACAGGAGCACCTGGCACTTCATAGGGGTGAAAAAGGAAAAAGAGAGCTCTCAGTCTTGATGAATATACAGACATCACAGAAAACAGTTGCTGGTATAACAAACTCAAACAGCAAAGCAGATGTTTGATTACATGAGTGTTCAAATTGGCAAGAATAATCTTAGAATTTTCTCCTTAATGTACTAAAAGTGGGATTTCTTTACACTCTCACTCCTCCCCAAAATATTTGTTCTGGACTTCTGCTCTTCCACAGACTTGCAGATCAGTTTTACAACTACCTGGCAATGTAGAAGTGTACCAAGATGACAGCTGCAGTAAACACTAACCAGTGTGACAAGTAGGAAGAAAGCACACTTGTATTGCTTTCATTCCCTTAACATGCAGCAAAATCAGAGGGGACCAGGTGGAACGGGTGAAGCTGATGGACATAACCTCTGCTTAGAAAAAAAGATGTGGAGAAAAGAAGCAGAGAGAAGGTACAGGCAATAGTTTAATTCATATGTTTGCCATTTATTTAAAAGGATTAAATATTCACATTTAGACAGCAAAGATTTGGGTGTCCCCCCAAAAAAATTTATGAGGGTGAAATTTTAGCAGTGGTAGCCTCAAGAATGGCTGGGCTTGCTTGATCTTCTCAGAATATTAGGTTCTTCCTCTCATGTTGTGGTGGTTCAGGCTGGGTGCCAGCCCCTGATGCCAATGCACAAGCCACACATGGGATGTTCCAAAAGGGGTCCGGCCCAGGGGGTGGGCACAGGAAGCCAGGTATTTCATCCCATAATGCCCTGCTCCCCTTTAAAACATCAGTGGGGAATCCTCACTTCCTCTTTCTTACCTCACTGCTGCCCAGGTAATGGCGTGAGCCACCTCTCTTGGGCCTGGGTAGGCCCAAGGCCGGGTTGGGGGGGGGAGAAAGAGCCCTGGGGTTATGGGTATACCCCCAGGTGGGGGTGGGATATTCTTGGGTATGGTTTGGGATCTCTCTTTTGTCACAGTGCTTGTGATTCCCTGTAAAACTTTCTTTTTTTTTTTTTCCATTTAAACTTTCCACCATTTTTGCAATCCGTTTGTCTGAGTCTTTTTTTCGCTCGTGGTGGGAGAATTGGTCTCTCAACCTACCACACATGTGACCAGAGGTAACCATGCACACTCAGGGAAGAAATAGATCTCTTCCTTGTTTGTAATAGAGGGAAAATACCTGTGACTTCCCAGACCAGTTCTTCCCAGATAGTCAGCTTTTTCTTCAAGTACCTGAAGTTTTATTATTAGAGGAGGAGTAATATCTGGGATGGGATTACCAAAGTCACCTTCCACACCATTTACCATGATTGTGCTGCGTGAGCTGTTGCTCCTGGATACCTTTCCTACAAACCTTACCATCTGTTCAAAGGGAATCCTTTGTCAACTTTTTAAGTACTGCATGGTTTGGAGCACAGATAATTTTTAGAAAGTTAACTCTCTGAGGTAATGCTTAGCCTGACTCATCTTTATTTAAGATGATTGCGAAGTCCTGGCCAGCAGTGAATCGTTTGCTCACCAACTGATGAACAGTTATTGTGATGAAGTTTAGTATGTTTTCTTGACCTGGACAAGGTATCAAAGGCTCTGCTACATTAACTTTCCCACAATATCAAAAATAGTCAATGGGATAATTTATCAATAAGGGAGATTAAATGACTGGTCTTTTTCTTATTTGAATAGTGTAATTTCGAACTCAGTGAGAAATCAGTTGGAATTACCTGATATTGATAGAATGATGAAGAAGGGTAAATGAATAAAATCAACTTTTAGGCTACAGCTTAAAATTGAAAAGAAGCACCTTGAAGGTACAAGGGGTTTCATACTGAGAAGGCCTATGTGAGTTACAAGCCACTATTAGCCAGTAAAACCAAACCTAAAGTGAAATGAAATGATGTACTAATACAAACATAATTCAATGCTTTTCTCCAAGTTATATTTTTTGAGATTCAGCAAGGCCTCACATTCACTCGTGGTTAAACAAATGTTCCAGTATGGAAGAGATTTATCTTGCTTTGGTTTGGATTTTTTTTTTTTTGTACTTTTTTTGCTTAGCTATTTCATTTGAAACAAATTCTGTCTCCATCCAGATTTAGACAACAAGATATCTTTCAGAACAACATCACATAGAATTATAGAACCATAGAATGCTAGGGGTTGAAAGGGACCTTCAGAGATCATTGAGTCCAATCCCCCCTAGAAAGCATAAGCACATAGGGTAGGTCACAGACAGATTTTGAAGATCCCCAGAGGAGACTCCACAGACTTTCTGGACAGTTTGTTCCAGTACTCCATCACTCTCATAGTAAAAAAAAATAAATTATCATGTTCAGATGGAATTTCTTACAATTGAGTTTATGTCCTTCCTTGATTTCACAGAAGAAAATCACAAAGTAACGGTCTCTGCCTTATATTCTTAGGAAGAACACATAATCCCAGATTCAGCTGGTATATGTGATAGTAAGGCCAAACAGGCCCAAGACAAACCCAGAACAAGTCCTGGCATGTCCAGCTGTGATTCCCTTCACCTCCCTCCCTCCTGCAGGGATCCAGGGAATACAGGGGAAAAGACAGAGAAACCAGGCATCAGAAAGTCTGGTAAACAAGGGATATGTCCTCCTTTTGTGGTAAACAGGTGCATGAGCTGCCCATACTTCATTTAGACTAAGTTTATCTCTTTACCTAATGTGGTCACAGCCTGGTGAAATCCCATTCTATCAGTTGCCAGTTGGACAAATTGGTCCTTGGACAAATGATAAAGCAAAGCCAAATTGTAAGCAAGGTGCCTTGCATTGTCTTGCCTTGCCTTGCCTAAGAAGACAGGAAAAGAAGCCATGAGCCTTGCAACTCAGAATCTTTGCCATGCTTCAGTTTATCCCGAAAGATGCAAGCCCCTTCATGTGAGCTACACTGAAGCCATAGTCAGCCTCTTCATGTTGTAAAAGCCCAGGAGGAGCAGGCAGAAGTATCTTGTCAGGCAGGATGAGCCAAGACCACAGGAACCATCCTCTTGTAGCAATAAGTCACTTCCAGCTTAAGTGCCTGCTTCTCAAACCCAGACATTGCAGCAAAAAAGCTGAGAGAAACAGGCTGTTGTTGAGAGCCTGAAACCTTGGGACGGTCTGTGAACCCTGGGAAGCTTCAAGAGCCATCTGCCATTGTGTCCAGGCTAGCCCAGCCATTGGGAAATTGAGACAACCCTACTGACAACAAGCACCCGAGAGTGCCCCAGAAGCTGTTAGTGGCTAATGTACAGCAGCAGCACCTCTCCACATGGGTGGAACTCCTGTTCCTCTGTCTAACCTGCACTGCATTGCAGACCCAGAGAGAATTCTGGAAAAATAATATTATGAGTAATTAGTTATCTCTATAAAGCCTCTTTGGAAAAGGTTCTGTCTGCCCGAACTGCTGCCATTTTAGCAAGGTTCCTGTCTAGTCTCCCCCTAGTGGACAGATGGCAGATTGTCTTTCCCAGTGTTATTTTCCCTGATTCGCTTAATACTGTTTAGTTGTCAGTATTGCCTATATACTTTGCATATCCATTGTAAATATACTACAGATGTACACCAAACCTATCAATAAGTATTTTGGCAAATTTTCTTATGAATAAATAATAATATTTTGTTAATATCCTATTTGCCTTATTAATAAATCACTATTCATATTCATAACACTGTATTAGTATGAATCATTGACTGCCAGAAACAGACAAAAAATGAGGAACTGGACCCAAAAATCTCAAGAATTATTGGCAAGAAGCAATGAGTGGAGAAAAGCAATGGTATTTCTCTTCTCTGCTGAAACCATACAATTTTACTGCTAAATACTCTTGAAGAAACATGGTTTCAAAGTGCTGACAGAAGATATGGACACATTTTCCTGTAAATTATTAATGGATTTCACTAAGCAGCTCTCCTGAGTTACATTTAGCTCATTGATTCTTTAGCTTATTGATTCTTAATTTCTAACACTTCCAGTATATTTTTAAATCAAACCTTAATAAACTAGCTGTGATAATATTTTTTTCCCTGTGTTTAGGGTATTCAGTCCCATAAGGAGCAGACTGAGGAGTATGGACTCATTTCTCAATTGATAATAATAGCCTTCTGGAAGTGATGTTCCATATATACTTCTAACTAGTGTCAAGGGAATTAAAAATGAAACCTTTCATTCCAAGTCTACTGTTTTGGTTATTCAGCAGAAATGCTGTGTTGTATCTACTGGTAGGAGATCCACAAAAATTTGCTTACAACAATCAGAATCCCCAAATTCACTAATATAATTTTTCTCTATTCTGCATTAAAAATTAAAGGAAAAATCAAGAAGTATATACGAGCGATTTTTTCAATACATGGCACAAGTACAATACAGGGATGTTTAACACAAAGAAGAAGCTTTGAAGAAGATAATTCTCTTCAATGCCTAAAGTATGCAAAAAGTGTTAAACAGAGAAAAAAACACCTTATCATTCCAATAGGTTAAAAAAAAAGGTTGACTGGGAGGAATAGGAACTTATGTACAGCAAACACTGTGGAAACATTCCCACTTGGTTTTTCTCTCTTCTTGGCCTCCCTCTTAGGCCATCTTAACCTCAAATTTATCCTGAATCATCTTTTCCCTCAATCCAAAAGAGGGACTTTATTGTCTTCCCAGTATGTGCTCAGTAGATCCTGAGCAAAGTGGCTCTTGAGCAAAACCCAGCAAAGCCATTTTAGCCTGCATTTGTTTGCTAGCTAGCTTTCTGTTACAAACAGACAAGTATTTGAACTAATTCTGGTTCATATCTGAAATACTAGTTGTTGAATAGATGCTTTGTGAGCAAATTTCTCAAAAGAAACAGAAAAAACATTCCTTTTTGATAGTCTTAGGTGATTCTGTGTTTGAAACTACTACACTAGCTGGTAAATAAAAGCTTTCTTGGTCAGGTAGGGATAAGGAAGATGAGCGATCAACAAAATTCCATGTAGTTTTATGTAGAATTCCATGTAATTTTATGTTGTACAAACCACTTTCCCATAACCCCTTCCCCCACCCCACAGTTTAGGAAAGAATCCAAGGAATGTGTGGTAATCTAATATTAATAACAGGGGAAAAGAATCTGAAATGTGTCTTGATGATTTGCAAGCCAAAGTTGTTTTTACTGATGTATTTCTCCAAATCTGAGGTTATTATTTAAATTATAGGTGGTACAGTGAAGATTCTGTTAGACCTTTAATGAGGGAAGAGATGGTAAACACTGTTTTAATTTATACACAGATGCTGTTGCTAATAAAGTGATAGCAGTGGTTGTCTTCAGGTTTATGGAGCTATAATTGACTCCCTTGCATTCAATAATTGCCACAGCTAGAGTGTATGGTGATAATTTCACACTCCAGAGGGAAATGTCGGTTGTTGACAAATGCAATCATAAGTCACAGGCAATTAAGGTTATTACAGTCATGTATGGTGTATAGAGAAAATGTTTTGTCAAAATTCACTTTTTAGAATCACTACCAGACATTTTTAAATTATGACTTCGCTACCTCTGCTACAACATACTGTATCTCTTGTTCTTAACCTGCAAGTGATCCAGAGGTAATGTTAGATATTTAAACTTGCTATTGAATAGAAAATGTAATTACTTCTGTTTTTTTCCTTGCACCTGTCAGGCAGGGGAAATCTCATTAAGTTACATTGGTGCTGGTTACAAACACAAAGAAAGATCACGCCCAATGCTGAGGATCTCACTGAGTCATTTTTTTTCTGGATTTCCCAAAAGTCTCCAAAAGGAGTTTCCTCCCACTCTCTGTGAATTGCTGATGCCAGGCAGACTGTTTTTATGGTGAGGCTTAATGCTGACGTTATGTTAACAGAGGTGTTACATAAAGACAGTTAATTCAGAAACATTTAGGATAGAATAGAATAGAATAGAACTAACCAGGTTGGAAAAGACCTTCAAGATCATCAACCTATTATCCAACACTATCTAATCAACTAAACCATGGCATCAACCACCCCATCCAGTCTCTTCCTAAACACCTCCAATGATGGTGACTCCACCACCTCCCTGGGAAGCCCATTCCAATGGCCAATCACTCTTTCTATGAAGAACTTCATCCTAACATCCAGCCTAAACCTCCCCTGGTGCAGCCTGAGACTGTGTCCTCTTGTTCTGGTGCTGGTTGCCTGGGAGAAGAGACCAGCCCCCTCCTGGCTACAGCCTCCCTTCAGGTAGTTGTGGACCACAATAAGGTCTCCCCTGGGCCTCCTCTTCTCCAGGCTAAGCAACCCCAGCTCCCTCAGCCTCTCCTCATAGGGCTTGTGCTCCAGACCCCTCCCCAGCTTTGTTGCTTTGTTGCCCTCCTCTGGACATGTTCCAACAACTCAACATCTTTCCTAAACTGAGGGATCCAGAACTGGATGCAGGACTCAAGCTGGCCTAACCTTCTATGATCAGGTGACCCGCCTGGTGGATGCAGGGCAGGCTGTGGATGTAGTCTACCTGGACCTCAGCAAGGCCTTTGACACTGTCCCCCACAACAAACTCCTGGCCAAACTGTCAGCCCATGGCTTGGATGGGAGCACACTGCGATGGGTTAGGAACTGGCTGGAGGGCCGAGCCCAGAGAGTGGTGGTGAATGGTGCCACATCCAGCTGGCAGCCAGTCACTAGTGGTGTGCCCCAGGGATCAGCTCTTTAACATCTTTATTGATGATCTGGATGAGGGCATTGAGTCCATCATCAGTAAATTTGCTGATGATACCAAGCTGAGGGCAGGAGTTGATCTGCTGGAGGGTAGAGAGGCTCTGCAGAGGGACCTCAACAGGCTGGGCAGATGGGCAGAGTCCAAGGGCTTGAGATTGAACACATCCAAGTGCCGGGTTCTGCACATTGGCCACAGCAACCCCATGCAGAGTTACAAGCTGGGGTCAGAGTGGCTGGAGAGCAGTCAGGCTGAAAGGGACCTGGGGGTGCTGGTTGATGGTAGACTGAACATGAGCCTGCAGTGCGCCCAGGCAGCCAGGAGGGCCAATGGCATCCTGGCCTGCATCAGGAACAGTGTGGCCAGCAGGAGCAGGGAGGTCATTCTGCCCCTGTACACTGCACTGGTTAGGCCGCACCTTGAGTACTGTGTCCAGTTCTGGGCCCCTCAGTTTAGGAAGGATGTTGACTTGCTGGAGCGTGTCCAGAAAAGGGCAACAAGGTTGGTGAGGGGCTTGGAGCACAAGCCCTATGAGGAGAGATTGAGGGAGCTGGGGTTGCTTAGTCTGGAGAAGAGGAGACTCAGGGGTGACCTTATTGCTCTCTACAACTACCTGAAGGGGGGTTGTAGACAGGCAGAGTTTGGTCTCTTCTCCCAGGCAACCAGTACCAGAACAAGAGGACACAGTCTCAGGCTGCATCAGGGGAGGTTTAGGCTGGAGGTTAGGAGGAAGTTTTACACACAGAGAGTGATTGCCCATTGGAATGGGCTGCCTGAGGAGGTGGTGGGGTCGCCGACGCTGGGGGTGTTCAGGGCGAGGCTTGACAGGATGCTTGGTTGTATGGTTTAGTTGATTGGGTGGTGTCGGGTGATAGGTTGGACACGATGATCTCGAAGGTCTCTTCCAACCTGGTTAATTCTATTCTATTCTATTCTATTCAGTGCTGAGTCCAGGGTGTAAAGGGTTGGGGCAGACCCCCTCCCCACCACGGGCAGAAATAACGACTCAGACAAACGGATTGCAAAAGTGATAGAAAGTTTAAATAGAAAACAGTGAGTGTGTACAGAAAGCCAGAAGCACAGTGACAAAAGAGACCCCAAAACAGACCCAGAAACATCCCATCCCCACATGAGGGTGCACCCAAGACCCCCAGGGCTCCTCCTTTCCCTCCTCCCCCCACTGCTAGGCTAGTCTCAGCTGGCCAGATCTGAGACTGCCCATCCCCCTGTGGCCTTGGGCCTAGCCAGGTCCATGGCCAGGAGACATCTCCCCCAGTTACCAGGTGTCAGAGAGGAAGGAAAGAGGAAGTGCCAGACCCTGCTGTGGATTTTATAGTGGTGCAGGAATCATGGGAATGGAATAGCTGGTTTCCTGTGACCACCCCCTGGGCTGGGCCCACCCCTTGGGACCTCCTAGATGCAGTCTGTGCAGTTGCATTTGGGCCAGCACCCAGCCTAAACCACCACACAGGGGCACAATGACCTCCCTGCTCCTGCTGACCACACTGTTCCCAATACAGGCCAGGATGCCATTGGCCTTCTTGGCCACCTGGGCACACTGTTGCCTCATGTTCAGCCTACTACCATCCAGCACCCCCAGCTCCCTTTCTGCCTGGCTGCTCTCCAGCCACTCTGACCCCAGTCTGTAGCACTGCATGAGGTTATTATGGCTAATGTGTAGAACCTGGCACTTACATGTGTTAAATCTCATTCCATTGGATTCTGCCTATCTGTCCAGCCTTTCAAGGTACCTTTGCAGAGCTCTCCTACCCTCTAACAGATCAACACCTGCCCCCAGACGACTTGGTGTCACCTGCAAACTTACTGATGATGGATTCAATCCCCTATTCAAATAAAAATGAAAAACCAAAATAGAGGATTCCACTAGTCATCTTGGCGTAACCATCCCAGCGATATCCATCAGCATAGGCAGGATGTTTTTATTATCCAGAGCAGCTTCATTCATATTTTCCACTTTATTTATCCTTACCCACAGGAGCAAGAAATAAGAGAAGTAACTGTGCTGTGGTAATACTGATAACCTCCTCATATTTTGGAACTTTTAATTCTAAAGTGTACCTGAAGACCCAGAGGACTGTTTAGGAATGGCATTTTTAACAGCTTTTACTCCCATGGAATCAGCATTCAGCAGTCTTCAACAGAATACAAAGGTTTTCTCGTTCTTGCAAGCCTGAACATAAATAGTTTCTACAAGCTATGAACAGGGAAATGACAGTTGGAGAGTACTGAACATTGCTGCAGACTGGCTTTACTGGGAGAGTCCGCTCCATTGTTCCATGCCTGGACCTCAGTATCAACTGAAGTAACTGTCACTGTGTCTCTGGCATGACCAAACCACATCAGACTGAGAGTGTAAGGCCTGCTGAAGGTATTTAGGTTCTACCCACATAACCCTGCAACTCCCTGTCTCTCTCTGCCTCAGAGAACAGTACCCTAATTCCTTCTACTGCTAATCTGTTTTGTTAGATAATCACCTCATCAGGGAAGTGTTGGTAGATGTGTTACTTAGAGTTTTAACATAGGGCAAGGTATTGCTATTGAGAGGAAATTGTTTTAAAAACCCACCAAGATCTGTCTTTGCAGTTGAGATTCTTAGTGTTACACAACACTTGGCCATTGTAAATGTCCTAGCAGATGTTTTTCATTGTTAGACTGCATGAATTCATATATGTAAGCACTCAAATTCTTTTCTGAAGTCCCATTAAAAACTTTCACACTCCACTGCATCTTTGTAAAATCATTTGCTTTAATTCAGAATGAATTCAGAAATACAAATCACGGATGCTACCTAGATCATTAACATTATTATTATTATTAACAAGCTTCATTGCTAAGTTGGTGTTGTAATGACTTCAGAAACTACCCTTGGCACTAAAGAATTTAGTTCCATGCCATTTTCTATTTCCTGCAATACTGTTTTTATTTTATTAAAGACTAAATAATGCTCTTTCTAAACAAACACCTTCAAATACCTTTGCAAAACATCTGTTCTTTCCTGTGCAAACCTCCAGGTAAGTTTTTTCTGTTCATGAACCCACAATTTCTCACCAAATTATCACCTTTTCATCTATTTTGCAAAAACCTAACCTATCTCAGGTGTTCTAAGGCCCCTTGAGACTGTTTCTGCAATACTGTGATGCTGGTGTTCATCAGACAGGAAACATGCATACTTCGAGAACATGAAGATCATGGCTTATTAATGTTAGTGGAATGTTAGTTATTAATGTCAGTGGAAATTAATACACTTGGATAAAGCAGCTCTGGAGTGATAATTTTTCTCAGATATTTGTCATAATAAGAAAGCAATAAAAACTCAAGAGCACTCATTATCGTAAGCACACAATAGAGGTTTTTCTTCTTACTTTTGTGAAGTATTGACAAGATAAATTTTCTGATATTAAACTTTGGAACAACTATCAAGAACATTGTTAAGAAGGACCTGTAAGTTTTAGAACTAGAGTAGATGTTCTAGTGGGCTAAAGACCAAGGAGGATAGTGATTTATTTATGTTAATATACAACATTTATCCAGCCCATGGTCCCTGAATCATAAGAATAGCTACCAGCCGGGATTTGCAATAGGTCCTCTGCAACCAGACCCTGTATATATTCTTATTTGTGTAAGTGTAGCTACTGGGCAGTCTGGTATCAGTCCACCTATGTTTCATCATGGTGCTTTAATTTAGTTTGCCAACACTTTCACTGCTTATATTAGAAAGTTTTAAAAATACATTGTCTTCTTCCTCTGAGTAGCTCTAACAGCAGGAGAGGCTTTTCTGACCCCTTGGGGTTCTCTCCACAGGTGATGGACAGCAGTTCACTAGGAAAAATGTAACTTCATGCACAGTTCCCTGTTCCATGGAGAGATTGCCTTCTTTCTCATAGAATTAACTAATTTATTTAGCAAAGCACAGATTTACATAGGAAATAAGCCATAATTCAGCCAGTGGGTTTACAAGATATCATAATTCACATCAGTAATAAAGAGAATGAAAAATCAATTGTAATTAAAGTTTATTACTGCTAATAGAATCATAGAATGCTTTGGGTTGGAAAAGACCTTTAAAGGTCATCTAGTCCAATTCCCCTGAAATAAGCATGGATGTCTTTAATTAGATCAGGTTGCTCAGAGTCCCATCCAACCTGACCTTTAATATTTCCAGACTTGGGGCTTCTACCACCTCTCTGGGCAACTTCTTCCAATTTTTCACCACCCTCATTGTAAAAAAATTCTTCTTTATATCCAATGTCTCAGGCATTTCAACTGCACCAAATATCTTGCTGTCATCTGTAAACTTGCTGAGGGTGCACTCAGTCCTGCTATGTCATTAATGAAGATATTAAATAGCATTGATTCTAGTACAGATTCCAGAGGGATACCACCTTTCAACAATCTCAGCACTGAGCTGCTGACCTCTGTTCTTTGGATGTGACCATTCAACCAATTCCTCATCCACTGAACAAGCCATTGAACAACATTGTATCTCTCCAATTTAGAGAGAAGGATATTGTGGGCAACCATGTCAAAGGTTTTACAGATATCCATAGCTCTTCCCTTGCCAAATGATGTAGTTACTCCATTGTACAAGAACACTAGGTTGTTCAGGTAGGACTTGCCCTTGGTGAAGCCATGATGGTTGTCTCAGTCACCTGTCTGTGTGAAGGAACCTCTCTATGCCTTAGCATAGGTCTAGGAGGTTTTGTTAGGGTTATAGTTGTTCGGGACTCTCTCCTGGGGGGTACTGAGGCACCCATATGTCATCCCAACCCATCCCACACGGAGGTCTGCTCCCTACCCAGGGCACGGGTTAGGGACATTGCAAGGAGACTCCCAAGTTAATCCAGCCCTCTGACTATTACCCTCTGCTGGTAATACAAGCTGGGAGTGACAAAATTGACAAGAAGGGCACCAGGGTGATTAAAAATCAATTCAAGGCCCTTGGACAATTGATTGATGGGGCAGGAGCTCAAGTGGTGTTCTGCTCAGTTCCCTCAGTGGAAGGGGTGTACACTGAGAGGAACAGGAGAACCCACACCATCAACAATTGGCTCAGGGGATGGTGCCAGCAGCGGAACTTTGGTTTCTTTGATCATGGGGCAACTTTCAGTGCACCTGACCTGCTGGGTCCTGATGGGGTGCAATTATCTAGAAAGGGTAAGAGAGTCCTAGCACTAGAGTTGGCAGGGCTCATTAAGAGGGCTTTAAACCAGGTCTGAAGGGGGTGGGTGAGTAAATCAGTTCCTCTGCAGAGGAAAGAGTGGGGCTCAAATTAGAGTTAATTGAAAAGTCGAGAGCCCAGCTGAAGTGCATGTACACCAATGCATGCATCATGGGCAATAAGCAAGAGGAGCTGGAAGTCCTGGTCCACCAGGAAGACTACGATATAGTCGCCATCTCAGAAACATGGTGGGATAACACACATGATTGGAGTGCTACACTGGGGGATTACAGGCTCTTTAGGATAAGAGGAGGAGGGGTGGCTCTGTATATTAGGGAGTCACACTCTGCCACAGAACTTGAGGTGGAAAATGAAAGGATTGAGAGCCTGTGGGTTAAAATCAGAGGGCAGCCTAACAAATCTGACATCCTGGTTGGAGTCTATCATAGACCACCCAACCAGGGTGAGGAGGCTGACAAATTATTCTATAAGCAACTGGAGGATGTCTCAAGATCATCAGATCTTGTCCTTGTGGGTGACTTTAACCTGCCAGATATCTGCTGGGAGCTTAATTCGGCAGAGAGGAGGCAGTCCAGAATATTCCTGGAGTGCATGGAGGACTGTTTCCTGATGCAGCTGTTAAGTGAGCCTACCAGGGGACAGGCTCTGCTTGACCTGCTGTTCTCCAATAGGGAAGGGCTGGTGGGAGATGTGACTGTGGGAGGCTGCCTAGGGTGCAGTGAAGTTTTCAATATGCAGGGAGATAGGGAGGAGCACCAACAGAACCTTCACCTTGGACTTCCAGAGGGCAAACTTCAACCTGTTTAAGAAATGTATTTGCAAAGTTCCCTAGGTATCAACCCTCATAAACTGAGGGGTCCAGGAGGGTTGGACCTACTTCAAACAGGAGCTCTTGAAGGTACAGGAACTGGCAGTTCTCATGTGCCGAAAGATGAGCCGGCGGGGAAGGCGACCGGCCTGGATGAGCAAGCAGCTCCTGGAGGATTTAAGGGGAAAAAAGAGGCTGTATCACCTTTGGAAGGAGGGGAAGGCTTCTCAAGGTATGTCCAAGGAAGTGGTTAGATTATGTAGGAATAAAATTAGAGAGGCAAAGGCCCAGTTGGAACTGAAGCTGGCCACCTCTGTGAAAGGCAATAAAAAGCATTTTTACAAATATATTAACAGTAAAAAGAAGGGCAAGAAGAACCTGCACTCCTTATTGGACCCGCAGGGGAACACTGTGACTGAAGATGAGGAAAAGGCTGAGGTCCTGAACACCTTCTTTGCCTCAATATTTAGCAGCAAGGCAGGAGTTCAGGACGAGTGGCCTCCTAAGCTGGGCGATGGGGTCAGGGAGCAGTGTAATGCCCCGGAAATCCTTGAGGAATTAGTTCAGGACCTGCTGAGCCACTTGGACACTCACAAGTCCATGGGACTGGATGGGATCCATCCTAGGGTGCTGAGAGAGCTGGCAGATGAGCTGGCCAAGCCACTCTCCATCATTTTCCTCCAGTCCTGGCTCACCGGTGACGTCCCAGGTGACTGGAAACTGGCCAATGTGGTCCCCATCCACAAGAAGGGACGGATGGAGGAACCCAGAAACTACAGGCCAGTCAGCCTGACCTCAGTGTCCCTGTACTCTGCGTTGGTTAGGCTGCACCTTGAGTCCTGTGTCCAGTTCTGGGCCCCTCAGTTTAGGAAGGACATCGAGACACTTGAACATGTCCAGAGAAGGGCAACGAAGCTGGTGAGAGGCCTTGAGCACAAGCCCTATGAGGAGAGGCTGAGGGAGCTGGGATTGTTTAGCCTGGAGAAGAGGAGTCTCACGGGTGACCTCATTGCTTTCTACAACTACTTGAAAGGTGGTTGTGGCCAGGAAGGGGTTGGTCTGTTCTCCCAGGCTACCAGCACCAGAACAAGGGGACACAGTCTCAAGATGCGCCAGGGGAAGTTTAGGCTCAAGGTGAGGAGAAACTTCTTCACTTAGAGGGTCATTCATCATTGGAATGTGCTGTTCAGGGAGGTGGTGTAGTCACCATCTCTGGAGGTGTTCAAGAGGGGATTGGATGCGGCACTTGGTCTAGTCATGAGGTCGGTGGAGACAGGTTGGACTCGATGTTCTTTGAGGTGTGAGCCGACTCTGAGGGCTGACCCCATCCCGGGACCAGCCCTACCAGCCCCATGGGCTGACCCCATCAGGACCGCTGCCTATCGTCTGGAGGGAACTTACCAAGTCCTGTGAAGGGAACCTGCTTACTAGTTAAGCCCAGGTTCCATTTCCTCTCCACTGCCGCGGAGAGACAGAAGCCAACCTCATTCTGCCGAATCGCCATCTAGTGGCCAAGCGGTGGAACTGCACCCTTAGTTAATATAATTTGTAATTAGTTCAATTAAGCTGTAATCATACTACTAAGCCATTTGTGGAAATCTATTTCACAAATGTGCACTAGAACATGTATATAAGTTGGTGATTCATCGGTTATTAATAATTTTATAATTAATAAAAATAATATTTTCATAATTAATATTCCATATTAATAAATTAATAACCTCTTCACCACAACAGGATGGGGCCCAGCACCCTCCATTCCAAGTGCCAGGTTCCAGCACTCTCTGCAGCTAGTAGCCTGGACACCTGTGTGCTTGTATGCCAGCTCTGTCTGGGTACCTACCATTTTTTGTAGCCTTTGGCCGAGTAATTACCAGAGCTGTATCTCTTCAGGTCGGTGAGATTAAGTTCAGGGGTTTTATTGTTTGTTGTTAAACATACATATTCCACATAACTAGTATATTTTGTCTAAGCTACCACAGAGGCTTCTGCACTCTGTTGGCTGACCCGGCATGTGCCTTTAGCTGCAATCAAGTGAGAAGACTAGGTCTCTTGCCAAAATGGTGTTGTGCAGCTCAGCCCAGGCGCATTTAAAATTCCTGCGGCTGACGTCACAATCTCGAGCAGGCATGCAAGAAGATGTGCCTGCCAGTCCTTGCTGTCTGCTGAGGTCACCAGCCCCAAAAAGCCCCCAGAAGAAACCAAAATAGAGACCTCTCAGCTCAGGCACACCGGTCCCGGTGCCCGTCACGAGGCAGCTCTCTAGCCAAAATGTCTATGGTCAGCACATGCTGTTTGCCACTGTGAGACCAATGAAGGGTGATGCAGTCTATCTGCCAGGTCTCTTCATACTTATGTTTCGACCATCTCCCCCATACCACAGAGGCTTCATGTTCTTAGCCTGGTTGATGGCAGCACAGATGTCACACTCATGGGTAACCTGTGAGATGGCCTCCATAGAGAAGTCCACTGATCTGTCCCAAGCCCGCCCAGTATGTGGCATCTCTCCCTTGGTGACCAGAAGTGTCATGGGTCCAGCAAGCTAAGAACAGCTTACCCTTGTGTTCCCAGTCCAAGTCTATTTGGGAGATTTTAGCAGGCAGATCTGTTTGGTGGTTGTGCTTGTGTTCATCAGTGGCTCTGCTCTTAGGGATATGTTCATCGATATGTTGCACCTTCATTGGCAGCCTGTCGAGGCAGGCAGTGATGTCTTGCCAGAGGTCAGCAGCCCAAACAGGCTTCCTTTTTCTTTGCCAGCCGTTCCTCCTCCAGCCACCCCCCACAAGGTATTCACTACTATCCAGGAGTCAGTATAGGGGTACAGCACTGGCCAGTTCTCTTATTCTGCTACATCCAGGGCCAGCTGGATGTACCTCTGCCTTTTACCTCTGCCTACTGACTGGATTCGCCTTCTCCATCCCTTGCTTCCACCACTTGCTTTGTTTGGCTCCAGACAGCTGCCCTCCATCTCCGCTTGCTTCCTACAAGCCGGAAGGACCCATCTGTAAATAGAGCACAGCCCTTCTCCTTGTCAGGGAGATCATGGGTCTGCTCTGGTGGCATTCTGAAGTCGGCACCTTCTGGCCAGTTGCTGATCACATCCACTATGTCAGGGCATTTGAAGCTCCCCATACAAGCCTGCTGAGTTATCAGGGCCACGCACTTACTCCAGGTGGCATCTGTAGCATGATGTGGGGTTGAGCCTCTCCTTTTGAACATCCAGGTCAGGACTGGAAGCCTTGGAGCTAGAAATAAAGGTGACTCAGTCCCAATTACCTCAGAGGCAACCCGGACACCCTCTTAGGCAGCTAGGATTTCCTTCTCTGTTGTGGTGTAGTTGGCCTCAGAGCCTAATAGGTCCCAGAGCCATATCATGGACCACCTCTCATTTGATGTGGTCAAATGCTACCTGCTGCTCAGGTCCCCACACAAAATAATTTTTCTTCCATTTTACATGGAAAAGAGGTTTCACAATTTGATTGTACCCAGGAATGTGCATTTTCCAGATACCCACAAGTCCCAAGAAGCACTGTGTTGCTTTCTTACTTGTGGGTTGTACCATTGTGGCTACTTATTCACCACATCCTAAGGGATGTGGCATCAGCCATCTTGCCATCGAACACCCAGGAACTGGATCTCCCTGGCAGGTCCTTTTACCTTGCTTCACTTCATGGCAAAGCCAGCCTTCAACAGGATATTTATTATCTTCTTACCCTTCTGGTAAACTTGCATGGTAAACATTGTATAGCAGAGTCTCACCCCATACAATGATGCCATCAATGAACTGCAGGCTTATCTCAGCCTGCAATGCAGTCAAATCTTGTGAGACCCCTGTGACTCCTTGAATGCTATGGGCTCAGCCCCTTTGTAGCTTGATGGTGCATTGGGTCCCTGTGTCCACCAGAGCTTGGTACTTCAGGGTTTCTGAAGTACCAGGCCATTTCACATAAACATCCCACTATACTCTGTTGTCCCTGGCCTCCACCTGGCTGGAGGTAGGGCACCTCTAATGCTGGTGGCAATGTTCACATTTGTCACAGGGTCTTGTGTGACATGGAGAAGGGTCTCTTGAGCAGGAGGGACCACTCCAGCAAACTGGGGCAGCCCTTCTCCTGGGCAAGTTATCCCCACTGAGGCCACCTTGCAGTTCCCACACTCTGTCCCAGAGGGCAGAGGTGGGTTGGCCATGCCAGCTGTCCATGTTCTCTCCATGGCCACAGAGAATCCTCCATAGACACCCCCTTGACATCCCCTGATTAGCTTGGGGTGATCTCCTAGGAGGAGGACCCCTATTCCTGATTGCTGAAACATAGACCCATTCTGAAGGAGACATGGAAGCCTTAATCTACTTGATGATGTCTTTAGTCATAGTTTCTATGGCTGAGATTATGGGATTTACACTGTCCTCATATTCCCTCAAGTCACTAGCAAACTCACAGACAGTTTTAGGATTTCCATCCTGTCCAGTCTGGAGCATCCCTCCTAATGTGTGTGCATGTTTTAGAGGGGCACCCTCAGTGACTTACTTTATTGAAGGACCATTTCACAGGCACCTAATCTGAGTCCAAAGGGAGCTGGCCATCTCCATGAATTATTTCCAGCACAGTCATCTGTCTCAGATACCACATGCCCTGCTCCATAGCTGCCCATCTAATTTGGGCCCAGGGCAAGTCATCTTTTGAGGGGTACTGGTTCTTTATGGCCTTAAGAATCCGAGCCCAGAGGGCATGTGCTCCACTGAGTTTTGCTAATTCTTTGTCCAGACCGGCATCATGACACAGGGAGCCTAAAAGCTTTGCCTCCCTCTTATCCAGGTCCACTGTGTCCACCCCCTTGTCCCAACATCAGAGGGCCCAGGTTAGTATTGGCTCACCCTCTTTCCGTGCGTAATCCAGACAAGTTTGCCTTAATTGCTTTCTGGGTAGAGACGTAACAGGTACTATTTTCTGATCCAAGTCATCCTCATCGACTGCTGGGTTCTGTGATGTGCTAGATCCTGCTGATGTGCCTTCCTCACCATCCATGTTTGGAGATGATTTTTGCATCTTTTTTCTGAGTGTGGTGACCAGTGCTAGAGAAACTGCGTGGGCAGGAGCATCAGGGGTTAAGTGGGGAGCTGCTGGGGCAGTGGGGCAAGCCTTTGTGTCTGGGGCTCAGGCTGAGATCTGGCAACCCTTTTTGGGCAGCACTCACTACAACCTGACCCCTCCTTCTTTGTGTTTACACAGTGCTTGCAGTGTTCACAGCACATGCCCCCTCCATCATTAGAGCTTACAAAAGACTGCCTTGTCCCTCTGCAAAGAGTTCTTAATGGGTTAGAGCTTCCCCCACCCAGCATGGTCACAGCAAATGCCACTATAAGGATTATATTTAAGCATATAGTGCATATTGTTATGTAAGGTAATTTTCTATCAAAGACATTTTTATCTACACCATTAGTTTTCTAGCTCACTTCAGAAAAATTTTCTATGTTAGAGAAATTACCACTGCCAGAAAAATTCAAAGAGTGCAAGAGGTAAATGCCCAACTGCATTGGTAATGTTTTTATCCAGTTGAGCAGCATCTCTATCATTAACCACACCACAAGGTAAGTTATTAATTTGTAGATATGGGTCCAAGAGATCCAGTCAAACACCTATGCAAAAGCATGGAACACCAAATTCTTCAAAATTAACATTTCTACTTCCACACCTTTTTCTTTCAATCAGAGTATTACTTTCCAAATAGAATATTAATTTCCAAGCCCCACATTGGAGTGCCAAATTATTGTTGTGGTTTGAGCCTTAACTGGAATTTAAGAGCTCAGATAGGGACAAGACTGAGAACTCCTCCCCCACTCCCTCTTCCTGTTTCCCGATACAAAGAAAAGGGAAGGGGAAAGAATGGGGAGAGATAAGGGAAGAAAAAAAAGGGAAAGAAAGGGGGGTGAGGAAAAAGGGGAGGAGGTAAATCTACCAAAAAATAATTTTGAGTCAGTTTGGAAGTAGAGAGGTAAATTTTTTCTTTAAACAATGTATATATGTATATATAACAATAACAGGAAGGGTTCACAAGGGTAAGGAACAAGGATGGATAGGAAGATATACAGAACCAACAGTCCTTTGGAGAAACATGGATGCGGCAGGGAGAAAGACCAGGCCTGACCACGAGGCAGAGAACCAGAAAGCCAGCAGCGACTCTTGGTCCTCTTGCCCAGGCAATGCAGGAGCAAAAGGGAGGGAAAATGGTTGCCGTACTCTCCCCTTTATAACTTTTCTAGACAGGAAGGGGGAGTTCCCAGGGGGGAACCCTGCTCTGGGGGGAGGAAGGAAGGAACCAAGTCCACCTGGATCAGGTTTCCTTAATCCCCAGGGAGAGCAGAGCTCTCATAAGCCCTCCCCCCCCACCCCACCCCACCCCAGGATGGGCAAAACTCATGGCTGTGTTGAATTGGATCACATTATTACAGGTTAGCTAGTGATCTTCCCAATGAGAAAGTGTGATCAATACCTGGAAAACACAGTATTGGAAGGAGGTTGCAAGGATGAGACCCCACAGGCAACTCCTACAGTCTTAGGAGTACTTGGATACAGAAAGTTGTCATGGCATTTGATAGAGGTGCTTGGTGAGGGCATTCATGCTGTGCAGATAGAGAAAGGCTGCCAGCTTAACCTCAGCCTTATTCCAGCTGTGGGAAACTGAGTGGTAGCTTTCAGTGATGGTGTATTCTATGTGTAGAGAGGCATTTCCCACATTCCTAGATCAATATTGTGTATCTGCTTTAGTATTTTAGTGGAGGAGTTGGTGCACAGAGAAATGTATGTACAGGACTATAGATTGCTTTCAGTAGCAAAGTGTATTTGGTTTGGCTGAGCTGGAGTTAGTTCTCCTCAGAGCATTTTTCTAGTGCTGTGTTTTGCAGTGCTGAATCTGGGTGTGGATAACACACCACTGCTACGGCTACTGCTGAACCAAGCACCAAGGTTGTGCTGTTCCAACATTTTCCCAACCCAAGAGTACACAGAGGGATAGGCAAGATCTTGGGGGAGGACACAGCCAGGCCAACTGACTCAAACTGGCCAAAGGGGTATTCCATGCTGTATGATGTCAGCTGAGATATATAATCTAAGTAAAAGAAGGAAGTGTGTGGACATTTGTTGGTAGTGTCTGTCTTCGGGAGCAACCACTACACACAGAGCCCTGCTTCCCAGGAGTGACCAAAACACCATTGGCTTGGTGGGAAGTAGAGAATAACATCCTTATTCTATTTTGCTTCAGTGCACAGCCTTTGCTCTTTGCTTGTGCTTAGCATTATTAAATTGCTTTGACCTCATTAAAGGCCTTTTCTTATATTTTCCCCTCTCCCCTGTCCATCTAAGAAGGCAAATGATAGAACAGCTTTGGTGGGCATTTGGCCCCCAGCCAGGGCCAAACCACCACAAAAAACTACTACTGTGCCTTCATTCTCACAGAAATAAATCCTCTTAATTCAGTGGAGATGTATAAAGTTCAATATCAGGGCAAAATTCAGCAGTGGGGTTTTATGCTTCATAATAATGTTGGGATATTGCAAGAGAAGGACAATGCTGGAGCCTTTGCAGATCAAGCTTCATTGTGAAAACACACATGTATCCTCCCTGTTCTGGAGAAGAAGAGCTGAGAGTTGCAAGGGTATCTTGTCTGGAGCTCTTATGCAATCAGATGATGAGCATTTGTCATCATGGCCTTGTTTTCTAGCGGATGTGGTAGGAAAGGAAGCAAGAGCAAGTAGTAAAATCTACCTCTTAAAATAAGATCAGCTTTGCAATAGGTCTTTTGCTCTTATACTGTTTATACAGGCAAATTACTTGGCAGACTCTGACAGCACAGAAGCAAGATTTAGCTGGCTATTTTTGAGCTACTTATTCATCACAGTGGCTTTATTAAAAATGTATTTTCCATTCTTCTGCAAACAAATACAAAAATCTGGTCTCTGAATACATCATTTTTCAAGCTGGCAGCACTGACTTAGGAGAATTTACACGTTTAATTTTTTCAGAGCAAACTTTTCTTTTAATCCACTGGAAATAATGAAATATTAAACATTATACTAAAAAAAATGTTTTCAATGGAAGAGAAAGCAAATCACACAGTCTGACTCAAGGTCACCACAGGCAGTCTTTTTTTTCACCTGTGGAGAAGCATGGGAGACTGCAGTCAATGCACATCCACAGGCTACTCCTCCTGTGCAGCCTCAATACTAAAGAATTCAGGTGTTTTAGGGAAAGAATTTCTATGCCCTATGAGCAATGCCTGTAATGCACCAGCAGCACAGCAATCCCTGGTAGTTGGTGGTTCAGCCATGTTACACATTCAGAACAAAGTGACCTTATGTTTCCCCAGAAAGTATCACTGCCTAATTTTGGATGGCTCTGCCTGTTACAGCTCTGAGTCAGGAGAGCAGAAATATCACTCCTTAGTTTGGATGCTCCTACTTATTCATTAAGCACTACCTTGTCTGCTTGGCACAATACTCCTACCTACAGATATGGCAAGGGTTTCCAGTATGATCAGGTGTTTGTTTTGGGGGCTTGTTTGTTTGTTTGTTTTGGGTTTTGTTTGGGTTTTGATTTGTTGTCTTGGGTTGGGGTTTTTTGTTGTGTTTGTTTGGGTTTTTTTTTTGTATGTGTGCACTTAAATTTGACTCATGGTTGGAGAAACCACAATAATCAGGGAAAAGACAGATAGACAGTTACAACTGTTTGAACAGTTAATACCTTTGTGCATTTCATTACCAACAAGCATACTAACACACCTCCATCTAGACCAGAGAGACAGGTCACAGAGCACAGAAAATGCTGTCTCTTCCACCCACGGTGAGTCAGTTACAGTAACACTTTATTCAAATGATATTCAAAAACAAAACCAAACAAACACACCCAATATTTAATGGCCTTTGAAAGGTCTTTCTTCTTATCAGCAAAGTACAAAGGCTTGATTCTACAGACTAGCTTAAAGTCTTTCTAAGACAAAATACAGAAAGCTTAATTTAAGATCTATTAAAATACTTGGACTACCTTAAGTGCAAACTATGGATTAATCTGAGGCGAAGGACAAGGATTCATTCCCAGATGTCTGCTTAAAATGACCAAGGTCCCATCCCATCAGTTCTTCTGAATAGCAACATGGTAACACAGAGGCAGAAAATGGGGAGATACTGAGAATGTGGGTGCCGGTATCTCCCATCCCACCTGTAAGAGACTGAGGCATCTCTGCCACTTCCAAGGAGGAAGCATGGAGCCAAACAGAAGGCAGCAGTCTCAAAAATGCAGCTCTGCCTCTGCAGGGCTGCATGAGGGCAGGTGTCCCTCTGTGCCATGGCTGCTTGCAGAGTCAGATCTCAGGTGCTCCATTACATTGATCCCACAGAAGGCATGTACAACACTTCTGTGAATAAAGTCTCTAATTTATCCCTGTCACACCATCCATAGAAGAAAGAACAGAAGGCAACCTACAGACTACCACAGACATAATGTTACACATAAAGCCACTGCCCTTGGTTGCTAGACAGATATAATACCAATTGGTGAGTATTATCAGAGACAGAGAAAGCAGACTTGGCTTATTAGAGCCTGGGGAAATGGTTAGATAATTACCTTAAAACTACAAGTTAGAATACATAGAATACATAGAATAAACCAGGTTGGAAGAGACCTTCAAGATCATCGCATCCAACCCATCACCAGTCCAACCCATGGCATCAAGCACCCCATCAAGTCTCCTCCTGAACACCTTCAATGATGGTGACTCCACCACTTCCCTCGGCAGCCCATTTCAATGGGCAATCACTCTCTCTGTATAGAACTTCTTCCTAACATCCAACCTAAACCTCCCCTGGTGCAGCCTGAGACTGTGTCCTCTTGTTCTGGTACTGGCTGCTTGGGAGAAGAGACCAACATCCGTCTGTCTACAACCTCCCTTCAGGTAGTTGTAGAGAGTAGTAAGGTTACCCCTGAGTCTCCACTTCTCCAGGCTAAGCAACCCCAGCTCCCTCAGCCTCTCCTCATAGGGCTTGTGTTCCAAACCCCTCACCAACTTTGTTGCCCTTCTCTGGAGTCGTTCCAGCAAGTCAACATCCTTCCTAAACTGAGGGGCCCAGAAATGGACACAGTATTCAAGGTGCAGCCTAACCAGTGCAGTGTACAGGGGCAGAATGACCTCCCTGCTCCTGCTGGCCACACTGTTCCTGATGCAGGCCAAGATGCCATTGGCCCTCCTGGCTGCCTGGGCACACTGCAGGCTCATGTTCAGCCTACCATCGACCAGTACCCCCAGGTCCCTCTCTGCCTGACTGCTCTCCAGCCACTCTGACCCCAGCCTGTAGCTCTGCACGGGCTTGCTGTGGCCAGTGTGCAGAACCTGACACTTGGATGTGTTAAATCTCATGCCCTTGGACTCTGCCCATCTGTCCAGCCTGTCGAGGTCCCTCTGCAGAGCCTCTCTACCCTCCAGCAGATCAACTCCTGCCCCCAGCTTGGTGTCGTCAGCAAATTAACTGATGATGGACTCAATGCCCTCATCCAGATCATCAATAAAGATGTTAAAGAGCATGGGGCCCAGCACTGATCCTTGGGGCACACCACTGGTGACTGGATGCCAGCTGGATGTGGCACCATTCACCACCACTCTCTGGGCTCGGCCCTCCAGCCAGTTCCTAACCCAATGCAGTGTGCTCCTGTCCAAGCCATGGGCTGACAGCTTGGCCAGGAGTTTGCTATGGGGAACAGTGTCAAAGGCCTAGCTGAGGTCCAGGTAGACTACATCCACAGCCTGCCCCACATCCTCCAGGACATATTGTTAATGAACTTCACCACATTGCATTTTGCTGTCATTATTTCTGTGATCTCTTTAGGCTCCAATCTAAGTCAAATACAATTCTAATGTCCTACAAATATAATCAGTAAATTAAGCCAAACTTCAAGGCCTGTCTTTAATGGACTTCTTATATATGCATATTTGGCTTCAAAGCCAAGCCCTTTCAAGGACTGAAATATGTATACTCTGATATGAATTTTAATTACTTGATTTCAAAATATCCATTTCATATTAACAAGTTGCAGTTGGTCATACCAATTACCATGTATAGATCTTATTCAACTGGATGAGCAGAACTTAGCCAGCTACTTCATTTTTGATAACATATACTTAGAGGATCTGAGCCAAAATCTCAGTAGTTGTTGGCAGGATAGCAACTGGATGATCAATTTATTGGGTTTTCTCTTTTTTTTCAAGAGAACTTTAGCTATTAAGAATTCATGGCCTGAGCATTTGCAGGAAGCAGACATATTTGTTTGAGGTTGTATGTTACACAGTATTAAAGGCAAAATGAGCCCGTTCAGTTCTTTCCTGGCTTTGATTTAAACCAGTGTGTTTTCACTGGTTGCCATCCTGGACAGAACACATTGCCACAACAACCCCATGCAGTGCTTCAGGCTGGAGTCAGAGTGGCTGGAGAGTGGCCAGGCAGAAAGGGAGCTGGGGGTGCTGGTTGATAGTAGGGTGAACATGAGCCAGCAGTGTGCCCAGGTGGCCAAGAAGGCCAATGGCATCCTGGCCTGCATCAGGAACAGTGTGGCAAGCAGGAGCAGGGAAGTCATTGTGACCCTGGACTCAGCAGTGGTTAGGCCACACCTTGAATCTTGTGTCCAATTCTGGGCCCCTCATTTTAGGAAAGATGTTAACTTGCTGGAACATGTCCAGAGAAGGGCAATGAGGTCCAGAGAAGCGCAACAAAGCTGGTGAGGGGTTTGGAGCACAAGCCCTATGAGGAGAGGCTGAGGGAGCTGGGATTGCTTAGCGTGGAGAAGAGGAGGTTCAGGGGAGATATACATGACATGCTGTCATCTGAGATAATTTTGTAAACAATAAACAAAGTTGTTTCAAGGTTTAATGTTCTCTTGGTTTGAACCTCTGAAACTTCAAATGGTCTTAACAAGCTCCATGTCATTATGTATTTTATAGTACATATTTTCTGCCACATATTTGCCACTTCTCCCTCTTCCCTTATCTACTTCATTGGATGTCTCACATTCTGAATAAATATACTCTTTCTTGATTGATTCATTGCATAGAATCAAATATAATGAAAACAGGTCATAAAAGTAATCTTCTAGTCATTATCCAAGAGACAACAGTAAAGACCAACAAGGTATTATTAATTAAAATCTGATCAAAAACAAGAGATAAAATAATATAATTATGTGAGATATTTGAAAGTAAGATTCAGCAAAATGTGTTTGTACTCACTTAAATTGATAAGAAAGACAGATGTCTAAGGAAGCCATCTTTAAAACTGGCAGAGGATAGCTCCCTTTGAAAACTTTGATGGACTTCATCCATTTTATTATATTGTACCTAGCAAATTCTCTTTCTGACAATTTCAGTCTTTCTACCAGAGCAGAATTAAAATTGAATATACAAAAGGATGATGGGTGCAAGAGAATATTAGGGAATGGTAGTTATATGAAAATACAATAAATCTTTAGTAAAACAATTCACAAATTATTTCAAATAAAATTTATCTTACACTTTTCCTTTCAAATTATGAAGAAGACTGATCTTATCATGCCAAAGTCTGATTTCCTGGGAACAATAGTGTACAATTTATGAGTTTCTCAAGCTACTTCCTTTGTCAGTGATCAACTATTTAATGTAATGGTCTTTGCTATCCTCATATTTTGGTTCAGGTTCTTGCTACAGCTGTATCTCATGACTTGTGATGCCACTGCACTGTCACATCATAACTGCCATGATGTTCTTTAACTTACCTGCTCTGTGTAGTTTAGTGCAACCATCCATACTGCAGCCAAATGTCATAGCGTAACAACAGCAAGGCAGGATCTACACCTGCAGCTGTGCAAAAAACAGTGCTGAATTTTTAATATGTTTAATACGTTTATTGAGTGAAAATCTGTGCCGGTCTGCTGTATCAGGTAACATAACAGAAGCTGGCCACTCTCTTCTGAGAGAGCAGTTTGTTTTCCCCTTTCCAGACCAATCAGCACATTTTAAAGGCATATTTTTTTCATAATTGTTTCATATAATGCTGTTTCCTGAAATAAGAGTCAGTTGCCAGACTGCTAGCCACATTAGCAATTGTAATGATATACTGGGAAGTGAGACAAGACAGATAGAAAGACCTTTAAAACAAAACCAACCAACCAAAACCATAGAAAGACCTTTAAACCAAACCAACCAATCAACCAACCAACCAAACCCACAAAACCACCAAAAAACAGCAACAAACAACCACACCAAAACTAAAACTAGAAGACCTTTGAGACCTTTGGAGGTCTGGTGCTCTTTTAACTCATACATCTGCTACCTAAGTTCTAGCCTTCACCGGTTTTACACATCTTTGCACAAGTCTTTTCAGTAGTAGTGTTTCAGTAGGTGGCACTCTGTCCTTGAAGTCTGCCTGGAGCCCAGCATGGACTTCCAGTAGATGAGAAAGTCAATTCTACCTCAATCTCTTAACTATGGTAAAGGGTTGCTGCGGCCGACGCTGCAGTATGCCTTGTACCTCAGATAAACCTTATCTTCCTCCACCCTGGCCATGCTGCCATTTATGAAGGGAACAATCCATCTGAAATCAGTTAGTATTTTTGTAGAGGCAAAGGACATTGTCGTGTTCTGTAATTAGATAACTTCTTAAAGCACTGCAAGTTAGCTGTAGAATTACACAGGATTTTGTTAGGCACTACTCAGTGTAAGGGAAAAACAAAGTCAACACATAAGAAGAAGAAAATACGAAGAAAAAAAATTGCAGTCAGAGGTTCAATATTCAGCTTTAGAGGTTATCTGGAAACCAAACTGTATTCATTTGGCTTTCCAGAGGAAAGTACACCATGGGGGTAGCTGATGACAGTAACAGCCGGTACTCAGGACAGAGAATCTTCCCCCAAACATAAATCAAGAGATCAGTTTGATCAGTAGGTGAGTGAACAGCTGTTGATCTGCAGAGGTCAGTACACAAGGATTATTAACTTCTTCTTGAAGAGACTTTTTGCTAGTCAGGAAACCTGGTCAAGGCATGATTATTGTTGCTACCACCCACGATGTTTTCTTTTACTCTTTAAGCCTGAAATTCTTTTGCACTGGATAGATTTGCAGGTAAGCTGTTGTCCAGGCTCACAATGTCTCAGGAACAGGTTATTGTTTTGTGTGGATTTTTCATCTTCAATCAATGACACTATTGAAAACTCATTGATTAAAGGATTCAGCTGGCATGTACAGCTGCAGTAAATCTGCAGACAGAGCTAATGAGAAAACCAGGCCAAATCTGCCCAACAAATACCAGATTAAAATTGTGTTTGGAAAATTAATGAACATCCATTTTAGTAGTAAAATCTCATTCTAGAAGACACACAGCACAAAGGTAAAGGGAGTAAGCTAATCTTGGCAAGTATCTCCTAAAGTAGCTTAGTGAACTGTAACAATGCTTGATGTTGTGGTAGGGTAACAAGGTAACTGCAAGCAAATTTATTAACAATCATACTTTCACTTTAAATATGTATGGTTTTCAGTGCTGTAGAACTTGACACTTATTCTCAAAGTTACAATCACTTGACCTCATTTTTTAATTTTTTTGTGCCCAAAATAACTTACAGGCTTTTGAAAATTAATTACTAGCAAATTATCCAGAGAGCTCTTGCAATGAGAGACAGATGGATAGAGAAAGCGCAGTGATAGATTCATACACAGCAAAACCAAGACCTGCTCCTTACAAAAATCAAGACAAGTACAGTCATTTCAATGACTAGTTATTGTTTAGGAAATAACTAAGAAAAAGTGGCATTTTCTTGTCTCTTCTTTAAAAGCATGAGGGATTGCCACTATTTTCATATCCCTTGTGACTGTCAATGATGATCTCAAAAGCAGCTTTTTATGTGCCACCCTGCCATAATTATGACTTTCACATTCTATTTGAAAGTCGGGAGGAACTGTGCTTCTCTGTGCTGAATACAGGTATTCCAATATCCTTAGAAGGTCTTTCTTCTGCACCACCTGCATTGGAGCTTACTCTTTTGCAGTTATTCTCACAAGGTAAGAAAACATAGATTTCTATGAATGTATTTCTTAAGGTAAAGTGAAAAACACACCTTTTGAACATAAGCAGTGAACGAGGACCAAAACCTACAAAACCATCACTAGTAATTTCAGGTGTATGTAGCTACTTTGGATGCCTCCAAATATTTTTCCAAAATTACTGGCTTTAAAGGAATGAAAAATTATGATCATATAAGTTAATTATTGAAGTGACATGGACAACTGCTGCCATCCCCATTAAATAACCACTGAAACCTATTCTCCAAGATGCCATCTCAAGGAGCACATTTAACGAGCAACCAATAAAACAGGCTTCACAGATATATGTAGGTTTGTACCACTTCGAAAGACCACTTCAAAAACTACCTGATCACAGGTGCTTATCACAGAAGGCTTGAAGCCTAAGGTATTTTTTATCCTGGCAGTTTATCTTAGACTGAGCAAGAATGACCTCTCTGAATCTGCTCTCTTTACATGCTTATCTTTTCTTTCTGTGCTTTCCCTTTCAACTTAATCCTGTTCCTGGGGTTTTTTCCTTTCTTCTTTTTTAAACTCTCTTTATAGCCTGTCTAACATAGTTTCACTCTAATGAGGGAGTACCCCCTTATTTCCAGTTCTGACTGATACTATACTCTCTTAAATTAGAGCATTATCTAGAACTTGGGGCCAAGTAGATTTGCACTTTGCTGTTCTATACCCAGATTTTGAAGCTTCCAAAACTAAACGTTGTATTCCTCCTTCTCATGGCTATTATAATCACATTATCTCCATTTATTTACAGAGAGTTTCCCAATCAGCTCTTAAGTTTTTGCTGACATTTTTCCTGCACTGTATAGGTAACTACAGAAATGAGGTAAAAACATCACTTGAAGCTTCACTTAGAAGACTGTTAAATCTCTCTCTGTTAAACATAAGCTGATGGTCTGGCAACCATCAAATGTTCCTGCAATGAGTAACACTTGGTGCCTTCTTGGCCCAGTGCTCACAAGGGTGGGATCAGTAAGGAAAGAGAAGATGGAAAGCTGAGCATTCACAGTACAATAGAAATTCATGTCAGAACTTTCACCCTCCTGTCTTTTAATTTTTATTAAAGCTATTGTATTTTTAGTAGTTTATTGCTGTCATTTTATAGTTATATTCAACTCCACATAATTTTTATTCTTCATTTGGATCTCAACTTCTAGAATTAATATAAAAATGTCATACTAGTGATACGTATTTGTATAAGACATCAAATAGAAGGATTTCGTTTCTGAAGCTTTGTCTCTTTTATTAGTCAGATCTGGTGAAGAGATACTACAGCTCATACAAAACTTGCTTGTTTAAAAAAAAATTTCCAGAAGTTGTCTATACTTCAGCTGTCCTATTTTTCTGTGAGCATTCTGCTCACTCAGTATTACTCAAAAGAGAACTAGAAACTCCTAAAAAATTGTCTTAAAAGAGAGTCTCAAATAAGGTTAAGAGTTTTACTTCAGCCCGAACAAAGTTCAAGATATCTAATTTGCCCACAAGACACTCCATTGTGCAAGTGCTTCCAGAGAATATATGCTCTTACATGTATGTACGAATGTATGTATGCTCTTACAGAACATACATGCCTTGCCATGCTTTTACAGACCATACATACCACCCTATATCTGATATTTCCCCACTCTTGTTCCCCTTCATGTTGTCCCCATTCATGTTGTTCTACAATGACACATACTATGAACTGTAATCTTCTAACCATCTTTGGTCCAGTCTACACTGGTCAGAAAACACCACTGTCATGTTAAATGACATTCACGTAAAGCAAATGGTGGAACAAAAGACAATGACAAACAAAGGAAAAGTATGTACTAAGGAGTGGTTTCAATGAATGACATTTTTTATGAAGGCAAGTCCTCCTCCTGGCATAATTCTTTAATACTGATCTGTGTTAGTTTGTGACCAGTTCACAATGGATATTTTTGTGTATCTGAAGTGAGAAGAGAGAAGCATCAGCACACATGCATCCAAGCTGTTACTGAATGTTTCCTTCTTTCACTGGTGAGTATGCTGGTCCTGGATAGAGATGCAACGTAGCCCATTCCTCTAGAGAAAAGGAAGTTAAGGGAAGTAGTTTACACTGCCCAGGCTATTGCTGTTGCTCTTAAGCAAGTCAAGTAATATCTGTGGAAGTCAAGTTTTTCCTCTGTAAAACAAGAACATCACATATTCTTTGACATTTAGAAATCTGAACATCATAATAGGATTTGAGAACATAGAATAAAAATAATAAAGCATATTACAGGTATTTGTTGACAGCCTATTGCAAGAGACATTTTCCCGGGATCTGACTATCTCCTTATCATATGTCCATTTTCCAGCCAGAATATCCACACAGCATTATTTTTAGTCTCCTTGAGTTTATTTTTATTTCTGCTTTGGGGTTATACACACATGCTTATCACTGCAAAGATCAGCAAGACTGAACCCAGAAGTAATTTGGGCTGTACTAAGCAGCAGCTCAAACATGGAAATGCAATTCTGTTTACTGCATTTTTCTGTATCTTATAGACACTAAGGATTCGTTTTTTTCACAATTGTTCTGTTTTTCTTTCTTTTTCCCTTTGTTCCTGTGTTACTTGCCTTCCTCGTTGGGTGCAGACTTATCCCATTTCAATATGTATTAACCTCACAGGGAGCAGAAAGATAAACGAAAGGACAGCCATTTGGTGCAGAAATAGTCACCTGCTTCTTAATTAGAAGACCAACTGTCCAAACAAAAGAATGAATTGCATGCCTTGTTTACTGTGATAGAGTGGAAGGAAGCCTCAAATTACATGATTTACAAAGAAGATGACACCTCTTCTATAGTTCAACTATTTGTAGCACATACTCAAGAGATGATAAGGTCAGATACTTACACAGTAATAAAAACCCTGTGTTTGTTTGGTTTGGTTTTAATCTCTCTCTTTTTTCTTTTTTTTTCTTTCTTTTTTTTTTCTTCTTTAAGTATTAGTAAAAACTTAAACATCTCAGCCTACTTAGGCTTAAAAAAACCAAACAAACAAAAAAACCCCACCAAAACCAAAAAACACAGCAGCAAAACCTCAGACCACAGGTCAAGTTTCTTGTCCCAAGCAACTAAAGAAACATGTCCTTGACAGTAACTCTTTAATTTTCCTGTTGGCTCTTACAAGACCTTCCATTTCTCATAGCTAGTTTGAAACTTCATAATTATAATAGGACTATGAAAAGACTGTAAACTGACTTAGCCAAAATCTGAGCTCAGTTTGTTCCCACTGCCTACTGTAACAGTGATGACAGAGGAGTGATAGAATAAAGCTTTTATCCATGAAGCCTCTCCTCTGATAGTGACCCCTAAATCTAGTCAAGGGGCTTTTGGCTAACCAGATTGCATGTATATACAGAATATTACTACAAACAGAATTCTGTGCAGGTCCAAGACAGTGTGCAGCTGTCTCAGAAGAATCTCTTCTTTGCATGCATACCCCACCCCTCACCTACCATATTTTAAACCAAGGTACTCAGAATATAAAGAGCTAGCATTCTATCTTCAGTGATTTGCTCCAGTACAGAGATACACATATCACATGAGAGCTGCCAGCACAACATGTTGCTGCCTTGGGCTGTATAATATCTCTATATAACAGAATTCAGTGTGTGTGTGTATGTATATATATATATATACACACACACACATATATATATATCAGGATTTGGTAGCTGTACCCAGCCTCTGACTTCCACAGCATAATCTGCTAGTGATGCAAGCCTGAGTGTCCTGGGCTCATCAATGGAGTCTCTGTCTCTGGGTGAAATTACTATTCAATTTAGAGAGTGTTTTGCCCCAGTAAATTCTAAGCACCAAGAACTTACTTTTCCAGGCATCAGTCCTGACCTGGGAAGTTAGTTAAGCCTACTCTTTCTGCTGAGTCAGTCCAAGGTAAGATTAGAATCTTCAAAGCACAAACCCTGTATTCTGGGTTTATGCAAATACGAACGATAAGGCTCAGAGGCAAACCTCCAAGATCTAGGTCATCCTTTGACAGGAGCCAGGGTGTTGCTGCAGCAAAATGTGTGCATCTCCATACACACACTACATGTCTTAAGGGAAGAATAATAGTTACAGGTAATTTTGAGAACAGGCAGATTCCCCTATTTTGGGGAATCTAAAATCCAAACTCTGCTCAAGGCAAAGACTGAGTTTGGTCTAGAGGGATGAAGCATTTGAGTGAGGTGCTAGTGCAGTATGAAAGCAGCTGCTCAAAAGACCATTTCTGTCCTTGCAAACTGGGTGTTCTGATGTAGATTCCCCTATTTTGGGGAAAAAGATGCTAAAGATGTTTTTTGTTTATGCTTTGGAGAAGTTCATGTGTAACTGCAAAGAAATGCACTTGACTGTCCAGAATAAGTACTAATTCTTCACAGAAAATCATGTCTGCTGAAAATTCTGGTTATGTTTTCATGCTATAGATAACAATAACGTATTACTTATTTTGACATAGTGAATATTCTAACTGATTTGAATGAATAGAAACATTAAGCTTTCTAAAACAAGAAAGGTGTATTTTCCCCTCACTTTACAAACTGAGTTTATCTAATGCAGGTTGCAAAAGCCTTGTTTTACTTCTCTCTGAACTTAGAACAATAAAGCATTCAGGATACAAAATGTTTTGTTTTCTGCAACCCCAAACAAGCTCCCCCAAAAGTTTTGCCATACTCCATACAGTGGTAATTCTCCAGATTACCCTTGTAAGTACTGAAGTACTTATCATTGCCTCAAAGAATAAGCAGGTTCAAAGATTTCTTTAAAAAGTTTCTAGCTATGCATTCACTATCTCTTCACAGTCAAATGGGCCAAAATATTGGACTGTAACTCAGTTTTGGCAAATACACCCTATGTCCTTGTGAGAACAGGCAGCTCTGATGGAGCATAAGACATCAAGAACTTTCTCAGGAAAGCATCAAGTATAAAACCAAAGTGATTCTCTGCTTAAAACACACCCAACATTTAAAGATAGCTGCAACATTTTGGAGACCAATATTCTACCTATTTTTCTCTATGAGTTTTAAAGGCTGCCTAAGTACTTGCTGACTGAAAACTTTTCAGAATTATTTCTCTTTCTTTAAGGATTTGACTGAGCAAAAAAGAAAAATCTGCATTCAGATGCAGGGGACAGCAGAACTTGGTCAGAGAGAATATTGTATTGGACAACCTTCTCCCACATACTACAACCACAACCATTCAGACCGTTCAAGCCCCTGCAAGATGTACTAAATCCTCTACACCACTTCTGTCCAAGTTCCATCTCTATGTGTCACTAAATTTCTATTAATAAGATTCATTTAGAGAAAAGATGGCATCATTCCCACATAGTAAACATCTCGATACAATCTTTATTTGAAACAGTAAATAAGAAAACAAAAATTAAAAATGAGATTAAGAAATGTGGGTTAGATGAGTACACAGTGATGTAGATTGGGAACTGCCTGAAAGACAGAGCTCAGAAGGTTGTGACCAGTCATGCAGAGTCTAGATGGAGACGTGTAGCTAGTGATGTTCCCCAAGATTTAGTAATGCGTCCAGTCTTGTTCATCACATTCATCAATGAGCTGTCAGAAGTGATAAAGTGTGCCCTCAGTAATTTTGCTGATGACACAAAACTGAAGCCCAAAAAGTGTAAGCCTTTGTAGGGTCTGACGCCTCAGGACGAATCACATCATGGACCAGCACAGGTTAGGGGTTGAGCTGCTGGAAAGCAGTTCCATGAAGAATGACCCATGTGTCCTGGTGGATAACAAATCAACCATAAGCCAGTGGGGTGTCTTTGTGGTCAAGAAAGCAAATGTTTGGCATGCATTAAGAAGAATGTGACCAGCAGTCTACTCTGCCCTAGAGAGGCCAAATCTGGAGTATTGTGTCCAATTTTGGACTTTCTTGAAGAGAGGAGTATTACTGTAGAGTGTCCAGTGGAGGGCTTACAGACATGATCAGAGGACTGCAGCACCAGGAAAGGCTGAGGGACCTGGGGCTGTTTAGACTGAAGGGGAGTCTGGGACAGGATCTTATCAATGCTTATAAATATCAAAAGGGTGAGTATCAAGAGAACAGTGGCACCCAGTGACAGAACAAGGGACAGTGAACACAAACTAGAACACAGGAAGTTGCACCTCCACATGAAGAAAAACTTATTTACTGTAAGGGTGCCAGAGCACTGGAAAAGGCTGCCCAGAGCTATGAAATCTCCTTCTCTGAAGGCTTTCAAAACCTGCCTGGATGCATTCTTGTGCAACTTGGCCTAGGTGAACCTGCTTTTGCAGGGTAATTAGACTAGATGATTCCTAGAGGTTCCTTCCAGCTCTTACCATTTTGTGGTTCTGTGATAACAGACTTTGAGTTAACTCCATATTGTTCAGGGTGACACAGATGCTATGAGAATGTAAATTAATGCACACCATAGTAGACAGAGGAGAAACACCTGGGGTAAAGCACAGTTCATGTAGACTGAAAACTAGCTAATACTTACATATAGGTTCTGATAAATTTGGAGTGGGTGTTGTATTGGGGTTTGTTATAATTTTTTAACGGAGAGAAATAAAGTTCAGGACTGGGTGAAAAGAACTCTCATGACTGGCAACATAACACAAACACTGCTTATTAAATTTCTCATCCAGCCAGAGATATTCACCATATTTAGTCTTACAGCAGTGTTAAAGTTTGGGAAGACATAAAATGAAGTGAAGTGTACACTTTCTTAGTAAGGAGACAACAAGAACTGGAAAAGAAAATGGATAGGCAAGCCATTTACAGATGTAGATGCAATTCATTAGATTTAAGTTGAGGAACCATGGCAAAACTATACATGTATTAGTGTCAGGAACTATATGGGAAATCTCTGTAAAGCCTTATTTAAATTAAAGTACATATCCATTTCTTTAATGCAACGAAGACACACTGTGTAGTACTTGTCATCACACATTTTTTATTTATTTGGGTGGGCTCAGGGTGTGTGTGGTCACTATGTTAACTAATAATCTGGGGAAAGAAATATTGAGGCAGGATTAATACATTTCCCAGGTTTTGCACAAAATCTAAGACAGAGTTACTTCATAGTTGGCAATTTTTCTAAGAATAAGTCAATTCTACCCAGAGAGCAAGAAAGAGCTATGGCAGCAGCTCCTTATGTTGACTCTATTTTTGACTTTCTACAGCTGAAACTTGTTTTGTTAAGTACATCAGCTGTGAAAAAGAAAAAAAAATATTGAAATCTTTGGACTAAGTCCCACAAGGAAACAATGAGTAAATCCCATTGAAGTCAGTGAGTATGTTGAGTCCCTTATAGAACCTGCATGCACACCCAGTGGTGCACAGTCACATGTAAGAGAACACCACATGCCCAGGCCACCCTTCCTCACTGCGTGCAGCCACTCAAGTCAGCAAGTCTGGGAAGAAAGTGGAAAAATATGCATTTCATGAAGGTAGGGGGAAAAAGGCAGAAATTCAGATTTACCTATCACATGGACTTGGTTACAGTGAAAATAAAACAAACCTACCCTTAAACTATTGTAAAGGAATATGAAGAACCCTAGACAACATCTTCACAAAAGAGTAACTCTGTTAAATAGTTTCCCACTGTCTTTTCCTTGAAAGACAAATTATTCTGTTGCAGGCTATCTTTTCTGTTACCCAAGGTCTGAATGACAGATATGAGTATGCAGAGCTACAGGCTGGGGTCAGAGTGGCTGGAGAGCAGTCAGGCTGAGAGGGACCTGGGGGTGCTGGTCGACGGTAGACTGAACATGAGCCTGCAGTGTGCCCAGGCAGCTAAGAGGGCCAATGGCATCCTGGCCTGCATCAGGAACAGTGTGGCCAGCAGGAGCAGGGAGGTCATTCTGCCCCTGTACACTGCACTGGTTAGGCCGCACCTTGAGTACTGTGTCCAGTTCTGGGCCCCTCAGTTTAGGAAGGATGTTGACTTGCTGGAACGAGTCCAGAGAAGAGCAACAAAGTTGGTGAGGGGTTTGGAACATAAGCCCTATGAGGAGAGGCTGAGGGAGCTGGGGTTGCTTAGCCTGGAGAAGAGGAGACTGAGGGGTGACCTTATTACTCTCTACAACTACCTGAAGGGAGGTTGTAGACAGACGGATGTTGGTCTCTTCTCCCAGGCAAGCAGTACCAGAACAAGAGGACACAGTCTCAGGCTGCGCCAGGGGAGATACAGGCTGGATGTTAGAAAAAAGTTCTATACAGAAAGAGTGATTGCACATTGGAATGGGCTGCCTGGGGAGGTGGTGGAGTCACCATCACTGGAGGTTTTTAGGAGAAGACTTGACGGGGTACTTGGTGCTGTGGGTTAGTTGCTTGGGCGGAGTTGGATTGGTTGATGGGTTGGACGCGATGATCTTGAAGGTCTCTTCCAACCTGGTTTATTCTATGTATTCTATGTATTCTATGTATTTACAAGGTTTGATGAGCTGTATATTGTATTGAAAAAATGGAAGGTGTCTATGCTCTTGAATGGTTAAATCTTATTCTCTGCTGACATCCGTAGAAATGGGAACAAAACAGTTCAACTGAACTGTCATTCACAATTCACCATAGATAAAAAAATGTGTTTACCTTTTCATAGAAGCTTTATTTTAGTTAAGAAAATTTTAGCTAAGAAAATTCTATTCTATTCTATTCTAAGATGAGATGCACTAAAGAACCAAAGGACTGCATTTTTTTAATTGAAAAAACAAATTGGCACAATCTGATTGAAAGCCTTACTCTTTTCTGATTACATGTCATTTTATAAATTCTCTTTGGTTTATAGAACTTATTTCCTTAGCACTAGTGACCTGAAAATAAAACTACTGCAGGATTTGTTTCAAGTACAGGGCTGGGAAAATTACTTCATTTTTTTTTTGCACATAATATTTATCAGGTACTTATGTACAAGATTAGAGAAAAATATTAATAATGTTTTGATGTAATCAAGTACTGGAGATTTTTTTCTAATTTAAGTAAATATTTTGAATTCTAAAAAGTATTTGCACTTCTCCTTGTGACAGAGTTACAAAGGCAAAGGGCAGGGAAAGGTATTTCTCATTCGAATGGAGATAGCCTCTGGGTGAACACCTTCCAGGAGAATTTAACAGCCAGGAAAAAGCTACTCTGAAGCAGTGTTACAGGAGATAGTGCATTTCCCTGAGTAGGTGTAGACCAATTAGGCCTAAACAAACACTCTACTTAGCAATGGCTCACCTTGCCCCAGGGTGAACTGCAGTTTGAGAAGGCCATGTATGCTGTATGTCGTGTTTGGAATGGCAGAGCTCACCGGGGTATAAACGTGAAAGCAGGGAATATGGCCCAGTATCTGCCGCTTCTCTGATCCTTTTGATCTGCCTTTTGTTGGTCCCTTGCAAGGGGGTCTGGTTCCACAGCTTCTCAGGAAAACCGCTTCTTGCCCTTTCCACCAACCTCATGCTGGAGCAGGAATCATGTGCCAATGGCACAACAAATAGTTTCTTTTTCTATGCAAAACCCTTAGTTATCTACATTGTCCTGGGCTAATTAAGGTCACAAAGCAACAAGATGTGAACATGTATAGATTTTGTGAAAAAATAATGAAAGATGGGAGGGTGAGGCTCAGGCTTAAGTAGACTAAATTCATTTAGAAAGAAGCAAGGAACTCTTTTTATAGTTAACAGACACACTAAGGCAAAGATAGGGTTCTGAGCACATTTAGAAGTGGACCTGTGTGTGTCTCAAAACCACATAGAAGTGTCAGATTAATATTTTTTAGAATTTTCATTATTATGCAGTGATATGCAGAGCACAATTTTCTGATGATTCAGTTTATGAAGAGGTTGTGTGAGCTCTTCCTCTCCTGTTAACAGGCCTCAGCTTCTCACCCTTACTGTCAGCTTTAAAATAGATTTGCCACTTCGCACAGTAACAAAAGCTAAAGAAACATCCCTGTTAAATCAAAATTAATCTAAATGCAATTTTCCCTGCTTCCAGAAATACATACAATTTTTCTCTCTGCCATGTTTCTTCTGTTTTCGTCTCTTCTGTAGAATAGAATAGAATAGAATAAACCAGGTTGGAAGAGACCTTCAAGATCATCATGTCCAACCTATCATCCAACATCACCCAATCAACTAAACCATGGAACCAAGCATCCTGTCAAGCCTTACCCTGAACACCCCGAGCAAGGGCGACCCCACCACCTGCTCGGGCAGCCCATTCCAATGGGCAATCACTCTCTCTGTGTGAAACTTCCTCCTAACCTCCAGCCTAAACCTCCCCTGACGCAGCCTGAGACTGTGTCCTCTTGTTCTGGTACTGGTTGCTTGGGAGAAGAGACCAACCCCTGTCTCCCTTCGGGGAGTTGTAGACAGCAATAAGGTCACCCCTGCGTCTCTTCTCCAGGCTAAGCAACCCCAGCTCCCTCAGTCTCTCCTCATAGGGCTTGTGTTTCAAGCCCCTCACCAACTTTGTTGCCCTTCTCTGGACACGCTCCAGCAAGTCAACATCTTTCCTAAACTGAGGGGCCCAGAAATGGACACAGTACTCAAGGTGTGGCCTAACCAGTGCAGTGTACAGGGGCAGAATGAACCTCCCTGCTCCTGCTGGCCACACTGTTCCTAATGCAGGCCAGGATGCCATTGGCCCTCTTGGCTGCCTGGGCACACTGCAGGCTCATGTTCAGCCTACCATCAACCAGCACCCCCAGGTCCCTCTCCACCTGACTGCTCTCCAGCCACTCTGACCCCAGCTTGTAGCTCTGCATGGGGTTGTTGTGGCCAATGTGCAGAACCCGGCACTTGGATGTGTTAAATCTCATGCCCTTGGACTCTGCCCATCTGTCCAGCCTGTCGAGGTCCCTCTGCAGAGCCTCTCTACCCTCCAGCAGATCAACTCCTGCCCCCAGCTTGGTGTCATCCACAAATTTACTGATGATGGACTCAATGCCCTCGTCCAGATCATCAATAAAGATGTTAAAGAGCACAGGGCCCAGCACTGATCCTTGGGGCACACCACTAGTGACTGGCTGCCAGCTGGATGTGGCACCATTCACCGCCACTCTCTGGGCTTGGCCCTCCAGCCAGTTCCTAACCCAATGCAGTGTGCTCCCGTCCAAGCCATGGGCTGCCAGCTTGGCCAGGAGTTTGCTGTGGGGGACAGTGTCAAAGGCCTTGCTCAGGTCCAGGTAGACTACATCCACAGGCCTCCCCACATCCACCAGGCAGGTCACCTGATCCTAGAAGGAGATCAGGTTGGTCAGGCAGGACCTGCCCTTCCTAAACCCATGCTGGCTGGACCTGATCCCTTGGCCATTCTGTAAGTGCTGTGTGATTGCACTCAAGATGACCTGTTCCATAATCTTGCCTGGCACTGAGGTCAGGCTGACACGTCTGGAATTCCCTGGCTCATCCAACCGGCCCTTCTTGTGGATGGCCAGCTTTCAGTCTTCTGGGATGTCTCCAGTGAGCCAGGACTGCTGAAAAATGATGGAGAATGGCTTGGCCAGCTCATCTGCCAGCTCTCTCAGCACCCTAAGATGGATCCCATCTGGTCCCATGGACTTGTGGGGATCCAAATGGCTAAGCAGATCATCAACTACCCCATTCTGGAACAGAGGAAGACTATGCTGCTCCCCAGCTCCTTCTGCCAGCTCTGCAGGCCAGCTGTCTGGAAGACATTCTGTCCTGCTAGAAAAAACTGAGGCAAAGAAGGTGTTAAGTAACTCTGCCTTCTCCTCATCCTTTATTACAACGTTCCCCTCCATGTCCACCAAGGAGTGGAGGTTGTCCCTGCCCTTCCTCTTGCTATTAATGTATTTCTAGAAGGACTTTTTGTTGTCCTTCACAGCAGAGGCCAGTCTAAGCTCCAAATGTGCTTTTGCCTCCCTAATTTTCTTCCTACAGGACCTAGCAACATCCTTAAACTTTTCTTGGGTTGCCTCACCTTTCTTCCAAAGATGATACACCCTCTTCTTTTCCCTTAGTTCTATTAGAAGTTCATTACCCATCCAGGCTGGCCGTCCACCCCAGAGGCTCATCTTCCGGCGCATTGGCACAGCCTGTTCCTGCGCCTTCAAGAGTTCCTCCTTGAAGCAGGCCCAGCTCTCCTGGACCCCTTTGTTTTTAAGGGCTGTTTCCCAAGGAACCTTCTGAGTTAGTTCCTTGAGCAACCTGAAGTCTGCCCTCTGGAAGTCCAGAGTGGAGGTCTTCTTGCTGCCCTTCTTAGATTGACCAAATACTGAAAATTCAATTATCTCATGGTCCCTGGCCCCTAAACACCCTCTGACCACCACATCACCCACCAGCCCTTCCCTGTTGGTGGAAGAGGAGGTCAAGCATAGCCTTACCCCTGGTTGGCTCACTCAGCACCTGGGATAAGAAGCTGTCCTCCTCTCTGCTGTGTTGAGATCCCAGCAGATGTTAGGCAGGTTGAAGTCGCCCATGAGAACAAGGTCAGGCGATTTTGAGACAGCCTTAAGCTGCCTGTAGAATGCTTCATCAACTTCTTCTTCCTGGTTGGGTGGTCTATAACAGACTCCAACCAGGATGTTAGCCCTGTTGGCCATCCCTCTAATTCTCACCCACAGGCACTCAACCTGATGATCCCTGATTTCCAGCTCTGTGGCATCTAGTGCCTCCCTGATGTACAAGGCCACCCCTCCACCCCTTCTTCCTTGCCTGTCTCTCCTGAAAAGCCTGTAGCCATCAATTGCAGCGCTCCAGTCATGTGAGTCATCCCACCAGGTCTCTGTGATGGCAACTACATCATAACTTTCCTGGTGCAGCAAGGCTTCCAGCCCCTCTTGTTTGTTACCCATGCTTCATGCATTAGTGTACATGCACTTCATCCAGGCTGCCGGTTTCACCTCTGGCTCTAGCTTATCACCCCCAGACCCCTGCCTGGGTTATAACACTCAATAATGAAGTCAAATGTTCTGTAAACAATAAAGTCTTCCTTGAAATTTGGTTAGTGCAATGGATTCATTGACCAGAATTCATAGAAAGAAGCATCCAGAATGAGTCTGGTGGACTCAAAGTAGGACTGGCAACATTTTTTGCTCTTATCCTGATGGAATGTGGCAGTAAGGCACCATACACATTTCACTTCTAGCATCAGCCATTGCAGCAACGGGACCAAGGACTGTCGTCTTTCAGTAACCAGCCGATTTCAAGTCAACATCACTATGGACTAGCAGGACCCACTTAATTATTTGCAAAGCAGCTGTCCCGTGAATTTGGACCTGTTTTCTGACCTAATTCTTACAATGACTGTCGCTGTGCAAATATGTTTCTTGTTTGCCACCACCAGTCTACAAAAGGCAGCCTAACAGCTCCCGAGCAACTGTCAGCTTCAGCTGATCAGGAGCCTATGTCATCTCTGCTGGCCCTTCCTCAAAGTAGTATCTGCCAAGTTTCAGCAACTGTTATGCAGTACCAAGGAGAGCACGAACACATCTCAGATTAACACATGCAAAGTCAGAATACATGGAGAACTTCTTTTTACCATGGAAATGAATCCCTCCTTATTAAAGGAAGGTGTTTGTAGGAAGTGTTTGCAGCACACAAAAGAATCCATGTCTGTGGGGTCTTTAATCTCATCAGAACAACTTTATCCTCCTTACAAGCACAGAAATATAACTATCTTCTCTACATACCATCTGTAAACAGAGGTTGTAATTTGTAAAGAGCACCTCTTGAGATATTACAGGGCTTGTATACATCTGCAGTGGGGAAAAGTAGTTCAGTCATTAAGAGTACTGTAGTAGCTGCAAAGTACACTTGCCAAAAGATTTCATTTCTTATTAGGCTTCAGATCAGCTCCACCAAGAGAAGGAGACAAGTTTTTTTGTTTCTATTTTTCAGTAAGTTGGTTGTTTTGTCAATGTGTTCAAAGCTCAATCTTTGCAAGAAGAGAAGGGCAAGTTGTTGAGTCTAACACTGCCTATGTACAGGCAAAGTTGGATTTTGCCTTCAGAGTACTGGAGTCACATTTTTTGAAGTAGGCCCTTCCATGTGCTTCCACATATTAAGTTCACATAAAGCCTGCAAGGCACATTGAAAGCTGTAGGCAAAATAAACATACATTTGGCATCATTTAGTATTACAGTTCCAGTGATGGTCATTTTACTGTTTCATTCACCAAGTAGCCTCCCTATGAAACTTAAATTGTTAAAAAAATACTTGGGGTTATATTAATGTTAAAAACAAAAGCTGTAGTTCATATGGAAAGGTTTGATGTTCTAAGTAGAAGGAGGACTCATTCTGCAGATTCATGGGGCTGATCAAGTTGTCAAAATTTATTACTTTTACTGGGTTATTTTCCTCCCTTAGCAAGGGCTTTCCACCTCTGAATAAAACAATATTAAGACTATCCTGGAACAGTAAATGGGATGATTGGTGCACCACCACAGAAAAGCAAGTTAATTTGTCACATAAGTAGGACATAGTGCCTCTGAAAGTAAGTCAATATCACATTAAAAATTCAGAATGTATGGGGAAAAAAATGTAATTATTAATACTAACAGAGAAAGTATTTTTGCATATAGCAGCAATTTTTGCATGTAGCAGCATTTTTTGACACATCTATTAGTAACAGGATGAGAAAGAAGTGAATAACATTTACCTTTAGTCTAATTTGCCTGAATAAAGATAGTGCATAGCAGTACTGAGCAAAAAACCAGAGGTGCTGACAGGGAATTTTTATGCCTCAAGATAGCTGGAGCTGGGCAAGAGACTGAGCCTTCAGCTATCTCTGGGCTCAGGGCAATTGCACCAGCTGTTGCCTGTCCCCCAGTAATTTTTGTATCTAATATTTGAGCCCTAGACTTCAATCTAACACTTTCTCCTCCAGAAAATCCTTAAAATCAAAGAGTAAAAGCATCAGTGGTGAAGTTTGGATTTGTCAGTCAAAGTGCTTCTGTTTTCAGTTGACTGGAAGCCATGTTTCTTCAGAGTGCCAATGTAATTGGTTCAGTGCTATTTAACACTTAAAAACTGGAAGTGTGGATTTCAGAGACCATTTCCTTAACAATAAAATAAAAATCTGAATACTGACACTCTTCTGTCACTCTCAAGTTGTATTGGTGTGAAAAGGTAACAGAGTGATATAGAAATACTAGCTTCCTCCTGCTTTAAACAACAGTATTTCAATAGTAATTCATATAAATTTTCATCATACTTTGAGATACGCTTTCTTATATAATGCAAATACATGATGCTGATGACATTCCATCATTGTGCTTTTCTATGGTAGCTGCTGGCCTAATCATTTGGCATTAACTTGCATTACATATGCTTTCAGAATATTCAATTGAACTCAGCACCACAATATGCAATACCTAGTACAAAGACTTCATTTTTCCAGTACACCCAACTGTATAAAACTACGTCATAAAATTTGATGTAAGGATTTAATCATTGTTACAACAGAGTTGTCAGACCAAAGGGTTTGTATAAAAGGATAAGAAACTTTCACAAGTGCAGAAGTGAAGTTTTCAGTCTGTACAGCGGAGGGCTCATATACATGGTTTCCCTTGGTATTATGTGGCATGAGATAGAAGAGATGTCTTTAAGATTATTGTCATATTATGATAAAAACAACCCAAACCAACACAACCCACGATATCACAACCAAACAAATTAAGAGTAACTAGGTATATGAGCTTCTGTTAGAAGTTGCCAATGACACTTAATTTTAGAGATCCCACAGAAGATCATCTTTCATAAGATTATAAAAAGGTTTGGGTTGGAAAACATCTTTCAGGGTCATCTAGGCAAACCCCTCTGCAGTGAGCAGGGCCACATTCAACTGAGCCCTGCCCAATCTGAAAGTGAGTGTTTCCAGGGATGAGAGCTCTACAGCCTCTCTGGGTAAGAGAAGACAGCAGAAGTAGAATTCTCATTAAGATAACTGTTGACAATTGATTATCAGTAGTGAAATAATCGGTTAATACAGATATTTAACATGTTTGGCTTTTTGCCCTGACAATGAAGGGGCCAACTCTGCTCTCAGACTCACTGTGGAATTTCATGGATTTTGGTAGGATTCTATGAATTTTATACACAATGATAACAGCAGTTAGTTTATGGCTTCCTCACCTGAAATATTTATTAATTTTCTTTTGTTTCTGGTGACTTTTCTGACCATTTTGTGCAAATTCGTTAGTGAAGTGTGTCGGAAACATTAAATGTGATTCACTTTGAATTGAAATAACAAATCATATTTTCCAGACATTCTTCCTGTATTAATTACTCCTTTTCAGATCACTCATGTGAGTAATACTAGTAAAGCAAATTCATCCCCTGCAGCCCCACTGAAGTTAATGCATTTACCTCCATTCTGACTTTAGATTCTTTGCATTCTTTGGACTTCTAAACAGAGACTGAATTTTGCTATACATCAGTATAAAGAAACACCTCCTCCACACCCTGCTGTGCATAAATGTGACTGGGAGCTATTCATGTAAAACTAGCAAAACTCATCCTCCATGCCTTAAAATAGAGTTCTCTTTATCTGGTTTTCTTGCACTTTTTCCACATTGCCTTTTTTTTTTTTTTTCTGAGGGGAAAAAAAAAGTTGCTTTCTCTAGTTACTTGTTAGAAGAGGAAGCATTTTTCCCAAAGCTACTCATTCAAAATAAGAAGCTGAGTGATAACTGTGAGTTAGACAGCTTAATGGACCAAGATCTGGCCTTTCGCCTTGGACAGTGGTAAAAATGTAAGCCCTTTGTTTATTCATACTAGAGGTTCAAGGAAGACAGCTGTGAACAATGGTCAATAAGACTAATTTCCTAATGACTTAAGTGATTTGGAAAAATCTGATGCAGGGCCTGTGATAGTGCACATGTATAGTGTGTAGGTGTGTACACAAGCATGAGTAGAAAATGGATTTTTCATGTTGGCATATCATTCAGCACTTTCCAGACTTAAAAGACTGTAACAGCCATAAAGAAGTTATGTCAAACATCAGGTTGCTATGTATTATTTAATTCTAATTTGGCTAATTTTTAAAAATGTTTGTATTGTGGAAATGTTAAAAAAATAAAAATGAAAGCTTTATCCCAAGATGAAAGAAATTGCAGCATCCTTAGAAAATAATCTGAATCCAGTGCTGAAGCGTTTCTTAGAGAGAAATGTAATTACTGAATGTTTTAAAGCATGAAGAAAGGTTTAACTTCAGAAAGTAGTTTTTCTTTGCATATGAAATCTATTCCATGACCAGACTAACCCTCAATAGTTCAGTAGGACTAAGAGATTTGCAAAGACCTTCTCCACATGTCTGCAATCCCTCCTCAGCTTTGTATACCCTTTCTGACAAGGACTCATTAAAAGGAAATAATTTGTTCTACACTAGCAAGATCATAGTCTCTGTTGCCATTAACTTAACTCCTGTATTTCATTAATAGGACAAAATTTCATTAACATTCAGGAATGATTTGCAAATTAATTTTGAATCATTCTAATACCAAAGAGTGTTCTTGAGTTTATCTGGCAAATTAATCCCTCTGAGTGTACCTAAGAGACGCAATAATCTTGGGAAATAGTCAGGAAATTGAACCTAGTCTCAAATTTCAATTCCTTTTATCCATGTTATTAGTTTCTGATATAAGACTTGAAAATAATCCAATTAAATTGATTTAGGAAATGGCATTGTATGATATGGATATTATTTGGCTTCCTGCATATGTAAAGTGTGTGTATGTACAAACTAGAAAGTCAAGACAAACATTTCAAAGGAACAGAAGACAGTGTAAAGAAAAGCAGCATATTTCTTGTCAGAAGTATACAGATTAGGCACATTAAAATCAAATAGTTTTTGATATAGTCTGAGACATTGCAAGAACAATGGATTGATCATTGTTGCTGAACACTTTTTTTTTTTTTTTTTAAATAAAGATCCCTGTGGCTTTGAGCAAGGATAAGATAAAGATAAAACTTATATTTTGAATTAAAATCCATAGGTCTGCATTGATTAAAGTAAATTTGTTTTCACAGGTCAGTCATTATTAGTGCTTTCAATCTTCACATCACTTAACATTTTCATTAAATCTATGCAAATTTTCTTTACATATTGCTCACAAGAACAGCAGTCTCACAATGTAACTCATCATTGTCAAGGGAAGAAGCTTAAACTATGATCTCAAATTCCCTTCAAATCAAACACTGACATAAACCTTGCTCTATAAACTCACCAAATTTGAAAGACAGTCACAGGCCAGTTCATCTCATCCCACCAGGGAGAAAGGAAACAGAATAAGACTTTTCTCTAAGCTCTTTAACATTGCTAGGAGAGGACTGTTTCCTAAAAAGTGGCTCAGCAGTCATGTCCTTCTCCTTAGAGGCTTCATGATATTCCTTTGAAAAGGTTTACCAGTAATACTATTTCCAGGAAATTCCCTGCTCTGCTGGGCAATGCTATCATACAATTATTTGAAAATTTCTCCTTGAATAAAGTGTTGGATTGGAATTCTAAGGATAACAAGGGATGATATTTTTAATACCTCATGGCATAAGTTCACATCCTACTGGACATCTTAATGGATATTTAGAGTCTTCTGAAGAGAAGTGTTAGGGACATACTGGAAAGCATATACATAGGACTACAGTACCAGCCTGAGGGTTTTTTGTTTGTTTGTTTTTACTTGCCAATACCTTCCATTCACTACTGGGACAGGGAAAATTCTATGGAACTAGAAGACTGCTGTTCCAGCAGAAAATGTAAAAATGGGTAACATGCCTGTAAGCAAAAGAGTTCATGCCAATTGCCCAGGCAAGTTTCATAGCAGAGACATCTGTGAGAGCAATCTATCCACTTGACAAATCACTTTCCAATAGGGCATGGAGAGGCTAAATCTGGATCTATTGCTGTCACTGAAGTCAATTCACATTTTCAGTGGAGAACAGTTTCCTTGAGTTATGTTATGCCTGATATGCATTCACACATTCTTCTCTCAGGACTCTTGTAGAGCTCACTTGTGGAACTTCTCAGCAGAAAATTGTTACTAATCTATGTAAACAACATGCTTGACTCCTCTTTGCACTAGGCTATGGTTTTATTCCAATATTTAGCCACTTCAGAGTCTGACCTTTCTGCCATATTTCCATGGTTGAATTTGGATGAACAAAATACCTTTACACAATATCCAGCTGGCAAGTGCTACACCATTAGAATGGAGCCAAGCTGGAATGATGATTTTAGAACAATCCTGCTTGGTCACACTTATTATTTTTACCTTTTGTATCTTGTTTCTCTTCCTGATTTTTGGTTTTGGTTTCCTTAAGTCTTGACTATTCTTAACCTCCCAAATGAGGATCTAATTTCCACATCCTTTCATTTCTGTTTGAGCTGACCTACCTTTTCTTTCTCTTCTGGAATGTGAGCTGGAGAGAGAAAATGGGTTAACTTCACTTCAGGATGAGGTCAGAGCTGATGTAACTGAAATGAGTGCCAGGAAGACAGAAACATAATTGCCTCTACAATGTCCTATGAACTTCTACAGGAAAATCTGAACATTCAAATATCTTCATTTTTAATTTTTCCAGTCAAAAAGAACAAGGTTATTTTGTGGCCCAGTAAGGTTTCATCTGGCCATTTTTTTTTGGGGGGGGGAGGTTGTAACTCCAGTTTGTTTGTTCAAGCCATATGCTTTTGCCAGAAAGAATTTGCTTGTGTTTACCAGGAACAAACAGTCAGTGGAACAAGCATTCGTCATGATAAATAGTTTGTCTTGAAGGGACAAATCAGAGGAGCACAGCCACTATAAAAGCTGTTCTTTCACTTAAAGTGAATGTTAATGATGCTCCTTCAATGATAAGCTAATACAAAACATTACATTACTGAAAAAAAATCCTTGGCTTCAAGAAAAATGCTTCTGCTGCTGTTGAGTCAGAAGCGGGCAGAAGCAACACTGACATAAACATTTTCTTAAATATTTACTTGTTTTGTTTTCCCCCAAGCTTATTTTATAACCCTAAAAGAGGTCACTAGAGAGTGTCCTAGATTTTTATTTCAGATCAGAGTTACGTTCTTGCTAGAATCTACCATGTTCTTCTGTCATTTACACCAACCAACTAAAAAGCAATCAGTAATTCATCCCATTCTCAGTGATATGTTTACATATCTGAGTCTAACAGTTTACCCTGTCAGGCCAATAACCCATGTTTTACAAGTTTCCTAAGGATGTATTTAAAATTCAGTGTTTTGTGTCTGTATGTTTATATAACTGCCTTTTTCCTCATGCTATACTAGTGCAGTTGTACTTAGCAAAGGTACTTGGGCTGAAGCCTGCTTTCCTCAATGACTTTTCAGCAGGGTCTTTTGGCATGTGGAATCCACAGAGATGCAACCCATTGACACTTTCTAAAGATCCACAAGGTGGTAGTGTTCAAGACATGCTGCAGAGCTTCAGCAACAAGAACAACAAGAGGGAAAAAAAAGGCAAAAAAACACATGAAGGTGTCTCTGTGGGTGTCTCTACTCATGTTTTCTCCCTGGCTGGTTACTTGCTATTGCAGGATGGAAAGAAACTGCTGCTTTGTTGTACTTTTCTTTTAATTAGCACTGCTCAAACCCCCAGGTTTTTAAAGAAGTTAGGCCTACAAAGTTAGTACTGGATTGGTTTTGGAGTCTTAGTTCTGCCCCCTTGTGCTTATGTATAATGGTACAGTCTTCTATTAAATTACCGCTTGCCATTTTTCCACAGGACTCCAGCCTCATTCAGTGCACAGGATGTACAGCCCTCCCTGAAGACAGCTCTTCAGTTCTCCTCTTCATTCACTGTGGCACATGCCTCATATACTCTACATTAGTCACCACTGTGAAGACAGACTTCATTATTTTCTATTAATGCAAGTAATCCATTTCACATCTATTCTGCAACACTTGGTGACCAGGGGACTACTGAACTCAGAGCCAGAAGTTGCAGGATTAACCTCTATGCCCTACCACCTCTCGTCCGACTCTGCCATCTCATGCCATGCCCACATCAGTCTTCTCCCTCCCATCTTCCAAGTTTTGAACCCTATTTTCAACCGCTTTAGTCAGCAAATACTTCTTTCTTCCCTTTTTTACTTCAAAAATGCAGCAATATCATGATAGAGTGCCTGTGGGAACAGCGATTGTGGCTGAAGATCCTCTCAGTTGATCCAGCAGTGTGCGCATTCAGCGCAGATGGAGTCTTTAACAAATCTCTACTGAGCATGTGAATAAGAGTTTTCAAAGGCTTAGAACTTGGCCACATTTAGGCAGTTTTTCATGGAGATGAAAAAGCACATTCCTGTCACCAAGGCAACTAACTCACTTGCCTCATTTCAAGTTCCTCTGCCAAAATATTGCAGCTGAGCACCTCTCAACAAATACTTTGCAAGATTTTCTCTTTGTTTTACTCTTTGGGGGGTTTATTGTTGGTTGTTTTGAGTTTTGGTTGTCATTTGTTGTTGATAGGTTTTTGTTGATTTTGGTTAGGTTTTTTTGCATGTTTGGGGTTGGTTTTGGTTTTGTTTTGTTTGTTTGACAGTTTTTCTTTCCCCTTTCTCTTTCCCTTTCCCTTTCCCTTTCCCTTTCCCTTTCCCTTTCCCTTTCCTAAAACAACACAATTTGCTCTAATCCTCTTCTCAGAAACAGTCAAAGCATTTTTTCTCAATTTCTCCAAAGACAGGCAGAGTCAGAAACACAGCATGGAAAACTTAAGCCCAAATCATTAAAGACTGGCAAAGATATAAGCAGCTAGAAATGTGACCTTTACCCTCAGAGGTGTCACACAAATGGAGAGATAGCTGAAGTTACCAAAAGCAACGATACAGAAATGTATTTTAAATTTTGGAGGTGTTTGTGTTTTCTTCTTACTTACTTTTATATAGATAATAAAATGTTCTCTTCATTTTACCTCTTGGTTGGTTTGCTACACCGTTTTTCTTTATGTTTACATATCTGAGTCTAACAGTTTACACTGTCAGGCATAAAAAAGATATAACATAAAAAAGATTTTTTCCTTACTTTTGTGGGAAGAACTCAGGCAACTGTCACCAGATAAATCACACTAAAACTCCTGAAGTAGCTAATTGAAAGTCCTGTGAAGAAATAAAATACAGCTCTGAAGTTGATTGTCTGAGTATGAAGACATGAGTAGGGTTGGCCATTGCTGGTTATACTTTTATAAGATTTATATTGCTTCAATACTTGTGCAGAACTGGCAAAACACAGTAGGGCTCTAGTGTACAAGCTCAGTCCAAACACAAAAGTAATTACTTCCTCCTACTCTCTACAGCTTTCAAGATACAAAAGAAGGATGAGATAACAATAGAACAACCCAAATGCTACACAATAAACCACAGTCTCCACTTCCTTCCCATTTGTACAGACTGAGAGCAATTTGACACTCCAGACACACAATAAAAAAAACAGCAACTGCTTTCTGTTGGGAAGGAGGTGAGGAGGAAAGAGGATGCATTTTTACAGTGTTATCTTCATGAAGAAACACACGCAGTTACTTGGTGACAGCTGGAACAGGGTTCACATACCCTGGCCAGTATCTGTTCAACTTAAAGCAAATGTGACAGAATAGATAAAATACTAATTCCAAAGCCCATCACTAGTGACATCACATAGAGAAGCAGTGGATTGTGGCCACTGGCTACTTTTTCTTTCATGTAACAAGAAAAAAAGAGCCCATCTGCTATTTCTAGTGCAGGAGTCAACCAGTATTAGAAAGTATAGGAAGAACCAATGAGTGAGTGATTGAATTTTGAAACTCTTGGAGTTCCTTTGCCTCCAGATGGAAGAAGACTCCAGCTTAAAGAAGACTCACTAAAATAGAATAGAATCATATAATCATAGAATCAACAAGGGTGGAAAAGACCTCAAAGACCATCAAGTCCTACCTGTCGCCCAAGACGTCATGCCCACTAGACCATGGCACCAAGTGCCATGGCCAGTCCCCTCTTGAACACCTCCAGGGACAGTGACTCCACCACCTCCCTGAACAGCACATTCCAATGGCTAACAACTCTCTCAGTGAAGAACTTTCTTCTCACCTCGAGCCTAAACTTCCCCTGGTGCAGCTTGAGACATGTGTTCTCTTGTTCTGGTGCTGGTTGCCTGGGAGAAGAGACCAAAGCCCTCCTGGCTACAACCACCCTTCAGGTAGTTGTAGATAGCAATAAGGTCTCCCCTGAACCTACTCTTCTCCAGGCTAAACAATCCCAGCTCACTCAGCCTCTCCTCATAGGGCTTATGCTCGAGGCCTCTCACCAGCCTTGTTGCCCTTCGCTGGACACATTCAAGTATCTCAATGTCCTTCTTAAATTGAGTGGCCCAGAAATGGACACTGTACTCAACGTGTGGCCTAACCAGTGCTGAGTACAGGGGCACAAGGACTTCCCTGCTCCTGCTGGCCACACTATTCTTGATGCAGGCCAGGATGCCATTGGCCTTCTTGGCCACCTGGATGCACTGCTGGCTCATGTTTAGGTGGCTGTCAATCTGTAACCCCAGGTCCCTTTCTGTTTGGCTGCTCTCCAGCCACTCTGACCCCAGCCTGTAGTGTTGCATGGGGGTGGGGGACAATATCAATGGCCTTGTAGAAGTCCAGGTAGACTACATCCACAGCCTTCCCTACATCCATCAGGCAGGTCACCTGATCATAGAAGGAGATAGGATAGAATAGAATAGAATAGAATAGAATAGAATAGAATAGAATAGAATAGAATAGAATAGACCAGGTTGGAAGAGACCTTCAAGATCATTGTGTCCAACCTATCATCCAACACCACCTAATCAACTAAACCATGCAAACTAGCACCCTATCAAGCCTCCTCCTGAACACCTCCAGTGATGGTGACCCCACCACCTCCTCAGGCAGCCCATTCCAATGGGCAATCACTCTCTCTGTGTAAAACTTTCTCCTAACCACCAGCCTAAACCTCCCCTGGCACAGCCTGAGACTGTGTCCTCTTTGTTGTAGTTTGAGCTGGGTGCCCCCCTGGTGCATTCACTTCCTGTGTCCAGAAGTCCAGCCCAGAGGGATGGACACAGGAAATTGTGTATTTCCTACCATAATTCTTTGCACCACTATAAGATCCAGTGTGGAGTCTGGCACTTCCTCTTTCCTTCCCTCTCCAAGACTTGGTAACTGGGGGAGAGATCTCCCGGCCATGGGCCTGATTGGGCCCAAGGCCACAGGGGGATGGGCAGTCTCAGGCCTGGCCAGCTGAGACTAGCCCAGCAGAGGGAGGGGGAAGAAGGAGCCCTGGGGGTTTTGGATGCACCCTCAGGTGGGGATGGGATCTTTCTTTGTCACTGCGCTTTGGGTTTTCTGTAACATTCACCGCTTTCTATTTAAACTTTCATCACTTTTGCAATCCGTTTGTCTGAGTCGTTATTTCTGCCTGTGGTGGGGAGGGGATCTGCCCCAACTCATTACATTTTTGGCGCCCCACGTGGGGCGCCAATAAAAAAACGTGTGGTGGTTTGAAAGGAAAGGCTCTGCTTTCCCTCCCCCACTGAGAAAGAGACCACGGCTAAACCCAGTCGGAGAAATGAGATTATATTTTTCAAGGAAACAGATTCTATGTAACACAACAAATACAGGTATTTTACAATATATACAGGAATATACAGCAAATGAACTCAACCAGAAACCAGACCCCCCACAGAGGGGGCTTCCCCCTGTGCCCCCTTCAACCCCCTACCTCCATTCTCCCCCAAAAGAGGTAGAAGAAGAGACGAGGACAGTTAACAGGGCAGGAAAAGAATAAAGGCCTTGCACAGGGAGTTAGTATCTTATCTTAGTTGGCCAGAATCCCAGAAGCAGATCCAGCCGAAAGGGACAGCGAAGGAAGGAAGACTGAGAGAAAGTTCCCAACTCCCCTGGGTCCAATCTCTCCTCCCACAATCCTACCAATGAAATTCGTTTAGAAAACCAAAATATTTTACAAACATTTAGCCAGTGTGCCCCTTCCTTAAAGGCACAGCGTCAAACGGCCACACTCTTGTTCTGGTACTGGTTGCCTGGGAGAAGAGACCAACATCTGCCTGTCTACAACCTCCCATCAGGTAGTTGTAGACAGCAATAAGGTCACCCCTGAGTCTCCTCTGCTCCAGGATAAGCAACTCCAGCTCCCTCAGCCTCTCCTCTTAGGGTTTGTGTTCCAAGCCCCTCACCAACTTTTTGCCCTTCTCTGGACACGCTCCAGCAAGTCAACATCCTTCCTAAAGTGAGGGGCCCAGAACTGGACACAGTACTCGAGGTGCGGCCTAACCAGTGCAGTGTGCAGGGGCAGAATGACCTCCCTGCTCCTGCTGGCCACACTGTTCCTGATGCAGGCCAAGATGCCATTGGCCCTCCTGGCTGCCTGGGCACACTGCAGGCTCATGTTCAGCCTACCATTTACCAGCACCCCCAGGTCCCTCTCCGCCTGGCTGCTCTCCAGCCACTCTGACCCCAGCCTGCAGCTCTGCATGGGGTTGTTGTGGCCGATGTGCAGAACCCGGCACTTGGATGTGTTCAATCTCATGCCCTTGAACTCTGCCCATCTGTCCAGCCTGTCGAGGTCCCTCTGCAGAGCCTCTCTACCCTCCAGCAGATCAACTCCTGCCCCCAGCCTGGTGTCATCCACAAATTTACTGATGATGGACTCAATCCCCTCATCCAGATCATCAATAAAGATGTTAAAGAGCACAGGGCCCAGCACTGATCCCTGGGGGACTGCACTGCTGACTGGCTGCCAGCTGGATGTGGCACCATTCACCACCACTCTCTGGGCTTGGCCCTCCAGCCAGTTCCTAACCCAGTACAGAGTGCTCCTGTCCAAGCCATGGGCTGCCAGCTTGGCCAGGAGTTTGCTGTGGGGGACAGTGTCAAAGGCCTTGCTGAAGTCCAGGTAGACTACATCCACAGGCCTCGCCACATCCACCAGGCAGGTCACCTGATCCTAGAAGGAGATCAGGTTGGTCAGGCAGGACCTGCCCTTCCCAAATCCATGCTGGCTGGGCCTGATCCCTTGGCCATCCTTCAGGTCCGCAGTGATTGTCCCCAAGATGACCTATTCCATAATCTTGCCTGGCACTGAGGTCAGGCTGACACGCCTGGAGTTTCCACCTTCCTCCTTCCTAACCTTCTTGTGGATGGGCACCACGTTGGCCAGCTTCCAGACATCTGGGACCTCTCCAGTGAGCCAGGACTGGTGGAAAATGATGGAGAGAGGCTTGGCCACCCCATCTGCCAGATCTCTCAGCGCCCTAGGATGGATCCCATCTGGGCCCACGGACTTGTGTGTATCCAAGTGGTTCAGCAAGTCCCAAACTAATTCCTCGTGGATTTCAGGGACACTACACTGCTCCCTTACCCCATCAACCATTTCAGGAGGCCAGTTATCCTGAAGTCCTCCTGCCTTACTGTTGAAAATGGAGGCAAAGAACCTCAGCCTTTTCCTCATCTTTAGTTACAATGTTAAGCCCAGGTCCAACAAGGAGTGGAGGTTCTTCTTGTCCCTCTTTTTAGCATTAATGTATTTATAAAAATGCTTTTTATTGTCTTTCACAGAAGTGGCCAGCTTGAGTTCTGACTGGGCTTTTGCCTCTCTAATTTTTATCCTACATGTTCTAACAACATCCTTAAACATATCATAAGTTGTCTCCCCTTCCTTTCCAAAGGTGATACATGCTCTCTTTTCCCGTTAATTCCTTCAAGAGCTGCTTGCCCATCCAGGCCAGTCGCCTTCCCCACCAGCTCATATTTCGGCATATGGGCACAGAGCTCTTGTCCAACCATCCTGGACCCCTGTGTTCTTAAGGGCTGATGCCTAGGGTGCTTTCTGAAAAAGCTTCTTGAACAAGTTGAAGTTTGCCCTCTGGAAGTCCAAAGTGAGAGTTCCGTTATTGCTCCTCCTTATTTCCCTGCTTATTGAAAACTAAACTATCCCATGGTCGCTGCACCCTAGAGAGTCTCCTACCATCACATCTCCCACCAGCCCTTCTCTATTTGAGAACAGCAGGTCAAGCAGAGCCTGACCCCTGTAGGCTCACTTAACAGCTGTATCAGGAACCTTCTGGACTGCCTCTTCTCTGCTGAATTAAGTTCCCAGCAGAGGTCTGGTAGGTTGAAGTCACCCACAAGGACAAGTACTGATGATCTTGAGACAGCCTCCAGTTGCCTGTAGAATATTTCATGCGTCTCCTCATCCTGGTTGGGTGGTCTATAACAGACTCCAATAAGGATGTCAGTTTTGTTAGGCCTCCCTCTGATTTTAACCCACAGGCACTCAATCCTTTCATCTGCAACCTCCAGTTCTGAGGCATCTAGCAATTCCCTAATATACAGGGCCACCCCTCCTCCTTTTCTCCCTTGCCTGTCTCTTCTAAAGAGCTTGTACCCCGCCAGTGCAGTACTCCAATCATGTGAATCATCCCACCATGTTTCTGTAATAGCAACTATATCATAGTCCTCCTGGCGGACCAAGACTTCCAGTTCCTCTTGTTTGTTACCCATACTGTGTGCGTCGGTGTACATGCACTTCAGCTGGGCTGCTGATTTCTCAATTAATCCTAATTTATGTCCCTCTCTGTCCTCTCTGGAGAGACTGGTTTCCTCACCTACCCCCTTCAGACCTAGTTTAAAGCCCTCCCAATGAGCCCTGCCAACTCTAGTGCTAGTAACCTCTTGCCCTCTCTAATTTCACCCCATCAAGGTCCAGCAGGTCAGGTGCAGTAAAAGTTGCCCCTTGATCAAAGAACCCAAAATTCTGTTGCTGGCACCATGAAAAGTGATAAAGGCTACAGGATAGGCTGGAAAGGTTGAAACCTATCTTCTATGTACTACATGTATGAGTACATAGTATGTAAGAAATAGCTGACTCAATAGACAGGACAATGGTAAGCATATAACCTGTACTGCACTGCAATGAAATTGAAGATATGTATACTAGCTCCTTTTTTCAACTACTGCAGGTTCCAGGCAGACTCATGGAAAAAGGAAGGACAGACCAAGTATTTGGACTGCACACCAGAGCCCTCTGGGTCAATGGGGAAGGGGAATATCTTCTTGCTAGATTCAGAATACTTGGTACAAAAGGATGTGAAAACACCTATGAAATTGAAAGGCACAACTGAGTCTCCATGAAAAAAAGCTGCACAAAGAGATGATTACAAATTTAAAGGCAATCATATAATCATAGAATGGTTTAGGTTGGAAGGGATCTCCAAAGGTCATCTACAGAATCACAGAACCAAACAGGATGCAAGAGACCTCCAAGATCATCAAGTCACCCAATCACCCAACCCTATCTACCATGGCACCAAGTGCCATATCCAATCCTTTCTTGAACACCCCCAGTGATGCTGACTCCACCACCTCCCTGGGCAGCACATTCTAAATAACTCTTTCTGTGAAGAATTTTCTTCTCACCTCAAGCCTAAACCTCCCCTGGCACAGTTTGAGACTGTGTCCTCTTGTTCTGGTGCTGGTTGCCTGGGAGAAGAGACCTATCTCCAGCTGGTTACAACCACCCTTCAGGTAGTTGTAGAGAGCAGTAAGGTCTCCCCTGAGCTTCCTTTTCTCCATGCTAAACAACCCCAGCTCCTTCTCATAGGTCTTGTGCTCCAAACCCCTCATCAGTTTTGTTGCCTTTCTCTGGACACATTCCAGCAACTCAACATCTTTCTTAAACTGAGGGGCCCAGAGCTGGAAACAGTACAATCCCTTCTGCAGTAAGCAGGGCCATTCTAAACTATATCAGTTTACCAAGAGCTTTGTCAAGCCTCACTTTAACTATCTCAAGGGATGGGACCCCAACCACCCCCCTGGGCAACCTGTTCCAGTGTTCCTAACATCTAATAAAAATCTAATCTTCTCTAGCTGGAAATCATTGCCTCTCATTCTATCACTTCAGATCTGTGTAAACAGTCTCTCTCCATCCTTCTTGTAATCTCCTTTCAGGTACTAGAAAGTCCTTATTAGGTCTCCCAAGAGCCTACTCTTCTCCAGGCTCAACAATCCCAGCTCCCTCAGCCTGTCTTTGTAGCAGAGGTGTTCCAGCCCCCTGATAATTTTTGTGGGTCTCCTCTGGACCTGCTCCATCAGGTCCATGTCCTTTCTGTTTTGAGGGCTCCAGACCTGGTTCCCTGGTCTTGTATATCTTCAGGTTCCTCAGATGGTCACAAACATTGTCTTCATTTACGGAGGAAGGCACTTTGTCTCCCTGGTCTCCATCTTGCGGTCCATCAACATGAAAGCCATGAGGAGAGGGGTTGCCAGTGAAGCCTAAGGCAAAAAAGTTGTTGACAATCTCAGCCTTCTCATCATCTGCTGTTACTAGTTCCCCACTGTTGCTCATCAAGGGGGGTACCCTTTCTTTAACCTTCCTTTTCTGGTTAATGTACCTGTAGAAGCCTTTCTTGTTTTTCTTTACATCCCTTGCCAAGTTTAGTTTCAGCTGTGCCTTGGCCTTCCTGACCTCATCCCTATACAGCCAGGCAGCATCCCTTTACTCTTCCCAGGATGCCTGTCTTTTCTTCCAGCTCCTGTGTAGTCCCAACTTGCCCTTTAGTTTGACCAGCAGGTCTTAATTCAGCCATACATATGAAGAGAATAAGTGTGGACTGTGGCCATCTGACAACAGAGTTAGAGAAGAAAGGTGGAATGAAGAGGTAATTTTGGAGCCTTTCTTGTGTACTGACTCATTCTTTAGATGACTAAGTGATATAAAATTAGATACTATTAATTCTTCCTTGCCACAGCCTGCCACCATTCCTTCTGGCTGGCAAAAATAAGTAGTTCAAATCAATTAGTGGTCAACAGAGTAGATGTTTCTAAGACTTCCCACTCCTGAAAGCAAGTACTTTATCTGATTTTCCAAAGCCCATGTGCCTTAAATACATCAATGGTAGAAGCAACATTCTTAAGACTTTTCTTTCTGCCAACAATAAGAAAGACAACCATTGTCTATAAAAGGCCATATATTCTGTCATTGTTGTACTTGGAGAAGACATTTTAATACAACAAAACCAGCAATGGTGTAATGAGATAAAGAGGAAATTAACCAAATATGTAAGAGCTTGTCCAGAAAGAAAGAAAGAAAAAGGCTCTCTTATCAGAGTCCTGATATAGTTGTTTTGTTGAATTTTGTTCATGGACACAATAATCAGAAGAATTGTCTCCCCTAATTGCTGTTTGTAAGGCAGATAACTTCCAGGGCTCTGAAAACACAATCTGAATTTCAAAGTAATGAACAGGAGTAAAAAGCAGAAGCCAAAGCTCAGACAGCAAGATTGATAAAGTAGTGCCTGTTACTGGTAAGGTAAACACCTTAGCAGGGAAAAAATACCTACTGTGGAAAGCAGCACAGCACCAGCCAGGGAATGCATGGAATGACCTACACATTATTTCCTCAGTTTCCTGTCATTCTGCTCTTTCTTTGCTCCACTGTTTTTTGGTTGATTAGAATGATAATTAACATTAATTAATACATAATGAGCAGTAACATCCACTGTAATGGTTTAAGCCTTAACTGGGAGTTAAGAGCTCAGATGGGGGCGAGGCTGAGAATTTCTCCCCTGCTCCCCCCCTTCTCCCTCCCAACAGAGAGGGGAAAAAAGGGGAAAGGAGCAAATCCACCAAACAATAATTTGGAGAGGCTTGGAAGTAGAGAGGTAAACAGTTTTTCTTTAAACAAAAACAGAACAAAACAAAATATATATACATCAATAACAGGTCAGGTTCACAAGGGCAAGAAACAAGGATGGATGGGAGGGGGACAAACAGGAAGAATACAAAACCAGTTTTTTCTCTGAAGAGGCACAGAGGCAGCAGGGAGAAGGATCACACCCGACCACGTGGCAGAGGAGCAGGAGGGCAGCTGCAGTAGCTCTCATCCAGGAGAGGCAGGAGCCAAAAGGAGAACTAATGACCCCAATGCCTTCCCTTTTATACCCTAGTGTGGTGGGTTAGAGGCAAACCCCCTCCCCACATTAACCATCCTCTGCTACCAAGAATGTGCTGGGTTGAGGCAGTCCCCTCTCCCCACCACGGGCAGGAATAAAACAGACAAACGGATTGCAAAAGTGATGAAAGTTTAAATGAAAAGCAGTGAATGTTTACAGACAACCCAAAGCACAATCCCAGAGGCATCCCATTCCCACCTGAGGGTACACCCAAGACCCCCAGGGCTCCTTCTTCCCCCTCCCTTTGCTGGGCTAGTCTCAGCTGGCCAGGTCTGAGACTGCCCATCCCCCTGTGGCCTTGGGCCTGCTAGACATCTCCCCCAGTTACCGGCTGATGGAGGAGGAAGAAAAGAGACCGTGCTAGACCCCTCACTGGATCTTATAGTGGTGCAAAGCATTATGGTAGGAAATACACACAATTTCCTGTGTCCACCCTTCTGGGCTGGACTTCTGGACACAGGAAGTGAACACACCAGGGGGGCACCCAGCTCAAACTGCAACACCTAGCTGGGCAGGGAGGGCAGAGTGGAACAGACTCAGTTTCCCAGGGGGAAAATGCCCTGCAGGGAAGGCAAAACACTTGCAAACCCTCCCCTCTTTGTTTTCAGAAAGGGCGTTAACCCACCACAACCACTTCAATTAATATTTTAATAAAATGTTGATAAAATAATATATATTTTAAATAAATAATAATAATTTTTAAAATTTAAAAGGAACATTATGTAGTTTGATCTTTGGCTGCATGGGATATATGTGGTTACCACGAGGTAGTTTTTTCTTCTGGTTTTCTGGAAAGTCAAACACAGGTAGCTAGTGGCATTTTATTTATAGGAAGAAGAAATTAATTTCTGTTGAACTAGCATTTAGCAGAGAGAACTGTCCTACCCTACAAGAAATGTCTTTATGTTGCCAGAAATGTATGTTGATGATGAGTTTTCATCATCTTTTGAAAGCCAGTCTTGTATTGCTGGAGCCCTGCAGCTAAATAAATATCATGTACTTGTTAAAACATAGCTGTATTTATCTCCATTGAATTTCAACCAGCAGAGATGTTAGCAAAAGAGGGGCAGCTTTACAACATTTGCTAGTAAACTTCAGAAAGAACTAGTTCAAGATGTAAAATCTTGCTTTCATTCTACTGAAGATCATGGGAGCTGTCATAAAAGACGAGGGTCTGGTTAGCTGGCATTTGTCCAGAACAAACTGGTTTAGTAGATGGCAGTCCACTCTGCTCCACAAGTCTGCTAAGCTCTGTAGCTAATTTTAGAAACAAAATTTACTCTTCTCAATTCCATAGGTTGTTTTCAGGTCATCTGACACACACTCTTCAAATTATAAGAGCTCATGTCTCAGTCAAATGGAAGATCAAAATAATTTCTAAGAGCCCTCACCTGCTGTGTTGTTAGTGGGTTTTTTTGTTGTTGTTGTTTGGGGTTTTTTTGTTTATCTGTTTGTTCGTTTGTTTGTTTTTTCTAAAGCAGCAACACCTTCAATTCTTCCTATTGGATATATGAAGTCTGGCCAGATATTTTTGGGGCTTGAAGTTCAAAGTCATCCACCTAACTCAGAGCCACTGCATCAGTACAGATTCAGAGTCATCAAGATGGAAAAATGCTGCAAGGCTACCTGGTTTTTGTTCCCTGCCAGCCTAAGGACCTAGTAGTAGAAAGATGACTGAGAATTGTTTGTGACAGTCTCTGAGAACATTTGGGGATCCAGGAATGAAAAGCCTCTCCCAATAACTCTGGTGGTGAAGTTCAGAAACTCATCAGATTTACACCTTTGAAACACTATTTTCTACAGCTCCAAGTACAGCTGGACTAGATGATCTCTAGAGGACCTTTCTGACTCTGACCAGTCTGTGATTCTGTAAAGAAGAAAGAGTCTTTCTGGATTTGCACTAGCACAACAAAGATCAATACAATCAAATCTGTCCCTCAAGGGAGTTTTGGAGAACTGGATTTGCAATGCCAAGAATAAATCTTATATTTACTAAAGATCAGACCAGGATCTGGTTGATGTATCATCACAAAAAACATTCAATTTTACATCCTAGGAGAAGATATTTTAAAATAAAGACTAAGGCTTAAACTTTAGTTTGGAGATACCAAAAAGTAATGTAGATTAAGGCATGCATGAAATGCTATCACAAAAATCCTTAAGTAGAAACTTTTCTATCCAATTCCTACTTTGCTCCCAGCTGGTAAACTCATTATCATAATTTGGATGCTTGCACTACATGCGTGCTGATCTGCTCTTGTGATTGTGGCCTTGAATGAACAAGATTGGTATTGCTTGGTTTTACTGCTCCAAAGAGCTTCTTTCTGCTACAAATCAGAATGGCTGTAAATTACAAAAGGAGTGACCACCATTGGTCAATCTTTACAATCATGCAGATTTTCTTAAACCTCTGCCCCTCCAAAACTAAATATGTCTTGACTGTGTTCATTCACAGCTCCATTCTCAGCTAGTAGAGTAGGTGTAAACATGTTGAGACATCTAATAGAAATAAACTCTTTATGCTAGCTCTGTCTCCTTAACATAATTAAGGGAATTGCACTGTCTTAGAATTTAGGTAATGATTACTAATATTCAGCATCAATTTCAAAGTCCTATAGACAATCATCTCTCTAAAATGATCTGTTCAAGGGAGTACTTGCATTTTTGTTGAGTATTGCTGTCCATTGAGCAATTCTCTACCCTGATGGTCCTGTATGACAAGCAGATGTCTAATATACTTTCTGCATCTCTAAACAGGTTTTCTATTGACAACAGAATTACACAGAATAAACATTGCTACTACACATTAACAATGTGATTTGAAATGAAAATTGTATGAGTGAAATTAATCCTAATAATATTTGACAGCTTCAGTGTGTTTCACTCTTCTGCACTACCACAAATCAGCCAGTCACAGAGCCTTCGCAATACCTCATGTGAGAAAAGTAGAGATTTTAGAAGAATATCTCCTCTTTTTCTTTTTTTTCTTTCTTTTTTTTTTTTTTATTAACAAAGGAAACTACATCAGAATGCCAGAGTAATTTCCACTATATGTGTCCTGTTGTGCAGAAAGCGATCTACTGCACAATGTTTTTCTGCAATATACTAAGTATGTTCTTTCTGAAAGTAGTTTGCAGGAGCAGTATTGTCAGCAACTCTGGAAGAGTTGGCTTCACTTCTTTTACTTTCCCAAATTGGGTGTTACCTACTGTCTTTTATGTGCGTGTGGACAACAAAGAAAGAGTCTGCTTTCTGAATCAACATTTGTAGCACTCCACACCACATGACAGCATTCTATTGTCTGTGGTAATATTGCCATAAAAATCCAAACACGTTCAGTGGTTTCCAATATATGCAGGCTGCTAAATAATTGTTTGTTTCAGTAATTCAATAACTAATCACTCTGTATGTCAGTCACTCTGATTCTGCAGGAACATTTGAATCGGGCTGAAATGTTTCAAAAGAGTAGTTAACAGATAACAGAAATTAATACACTAGCCATCAAAACACTTTGACATATTCTTGTTCTAATCTTTCCAAAATGTGGAAAGTCAGTTTGATCAGTAAACCAAGAAATAGCAAGTTGTTGCATGTCTAACAGAAAGTTCAACAACCAAGCTGAAGAAATGGAGACTACAGGACTAATGCTGAGCAAGGCAGTAGATTTCCACACTCCATAAATTTGGGTCTGCATAGCATATATGTCTCACCTTGCTCTACCTCTTTGGTTTCCCATCTCTCTGAACATCTAGCTACATAGATAATTAACTTTGAAATAGTTCCCACTACCTGATCTATTGTACCTCCCTTTCTCATACTTGCCATTGAAACACATCACTGCAAAAAGAATGTCCTTTTTTTTTTCCCTCTCTCATTGCAATTCCTCCACATAATATAGTATCACTTTCTTCCATGAGAATTATTTTCATTTCTGCAGGAAACAATCTTAGTGTATTGTTGTCTTCTTGAGATATTTCATGATACAAGCTGACCAAGTGAAATAATAATAATAATAATAATAATAATAATAATAATAATAATAATAATAATGCCAAAAGAAGATGCAAATTCCCATTCACACTGATTGTAGTATGATCATTGCATAGAATAAAGCAGACTTTACATACAAAGATATTGGATTTTTAATTTTTTTTTTATTTTTTTTTTTTAATTTGGTCACTGGGAAGTTAAAAAACACTTCAGGTTTTAACAGTCCTACAATATCACAGTGTCACCAAGGTTGGAAGAGACCTCGAGGATCATCAAGTCCAACCTGTCACCACAGACCTTGTGACTAGACCATGGCAACAAGTGCCATGTCCAATCTCCTCTTGAACACCTCCAGGGACAGTGACTCCACCACCTCCCTGGGCAGCCCATTCCAATGACGAATGACTCGCTCAGTGAAGAACTTTCTCCTCACCTCGAGTCTAAACCTCCCCTGGCGCAGCTTGAGACTGTGTTCTGGTGCTGGTTGCCTGGGAGAAGAGACCAACCCCTTCCTGGCTACAACCACCTTTCAGGTAGTTGTAGAGGGCAATGAGGTCTCCCCTGAGCCTCCTCTTCTCCAGGCTAAACAATCCCAGCTCCCTCAGCCTCTCCTCATAGGGCCTGTGCTCAAGGCCTCTCACCATATATATATATATATATATATATATATATATATATATTTAGAGGTATGTTTTCTAGGCTGTCTCTGAATAGTAATAATTGTCAGATGTTGAGAGTGTGCAGTAATTTGTGACCTGAGACAATAAGATCAGAGACCACAGTATCACAGTATCACTAAGGTTGGAAGAGACCTCAAAGATCATCGAGTCCAACCTGTCACCACAGACCTCATGAGTAGACCATGGCACCAAGTGCCCCGTCCAGTCCCCTCTTGAATACCTCCAGGGATGGTGACTCCACCATCTTAGAGAAAGAGCAAAAAGGTCACAGATGAAATAGAATCCATTTCAACTTCATTTAATTTGTCTTGGATAATGTTTAGCTATGCATCTCTTTCAGATAATCCCTGGGATAAGTCAGAAATGATTTGACCTAACATAATAAACCCAGAGCCCTCTACCTGTTGCACTATAGACTAACAGGTATATCTGTTCACAAGCATCAAGGAAAGCTAAGCATCCACTTCTGATTTGAATGGTGTGTTTAATATGGTTTTGTGTCCCTACTCTCCTTTCCCCTTTGCCTCCTGCCTGGATCCCAAACTTCTACTTAAAGTATCCAGATTTTCTTCCTGATATCTCCAGTGCAACATTGCTAACTTCAGGCAAACTGTGCTTCTGGAAGCTTGTCTTTGCCAGCTGCAAGAACTCAGCCTGATGAATCTGTCCATTATACTGTGAGGAGCCTCCTACAACAAAAACTTGTCCATTACAGATTTTTTCACACAATGGATGTCCGTTGGTCTGTCGGGTTATGGCACCAGGGAAAAATTAAAAGTTAAAAGAAAAGAGGAAATAATCCTAATGAGAAAAAACAGAACTCCAAGCTTCATCTGAGCTGAAATTCTACAAACAGTGTTCCCTAGATTTTGTATGTACATCCTTCACTAGCACAACAGAAAATAAAGCAGAAGGGAAACTTTCTGGTAAGAGCTAACTCTGGGTCATTTAGTATTGCCAACAATATTAATTATCGAAGGAAAATAGAGTCATTTAAAAGGTGTAAGAAATGTGAAGGGATAATTCAATTTCACAAAAGACAGAGCAGATACACCTTTAAAAGCACCTAAAAGGAGATCAAGAAAAGTGTTAGTGATTGCACTTATGGCTGTAAACTGGCCTTGAAATCTAAGGCTGTTAACCAAATCTATGCTTAGATACTACAAGATGGCCACAGTGATCTGCATCTTGGACAAAGTTGTCAGAGCAACACTGCTGAAAGGCCTTGGTCGAACTAACTTGTGGGTAAAAAGCAGTCACCCTGACTAGTCTAAGATTGTATTAGACAATGAACACAAAACACACTGCACAGAAAACCCAAGGCAGAAGTCTCTGAAAACTGTAATACTGATGTTGTGTTTGCTGTGGCACCCATGGCTCAGTCATGACTGGCAAACTGAGACAAATGCAAGGAGGGAAAAAGCTCTTCATTATCCTCCAAGATTTTGCAAAAACTAGCTCTCTAGAGTAAATGTTTTTTTCACAAATAGTATTACTGTCTGAAACAAACTCTTCCTAGGAATACTGGATATTGCAGCTAGAAATTGCCATCAGCTATGTCTGAAAGCACAGGAGTTTTTACATAGAATCATGGACTCATGGACTCAAAGCATGGTCTGGGTTGGAAGGGACCTCCAAAGGTCATCTAGTCCAACCCCCTCTGCAGTAAGCAGGGCATCCTAAACTACAGCAGGCTGCCAAGAGACCTGTCAAACTTCACCTTGAATAATTCCCAAGGATTGGGCCCCAGCCACCTCCCTGGGCAACCTGTTCCAATGAGCCACCACCCTCATAGTAAAGAACCTAACATCAGATGTTCCTAACATCTGATATAAACCTGCTCTTTTCTGCTTTGAAACCATCGCCCCTCAACCTATCACTGCAGGCACATGTAAATGCTCTCTCTCCATCCTTTCTTGTAAGCTCCCTTCAGGTACTGGAAAGCTGCTATGAGGTCTCCTGAGCCTCCTCTTCTCCAGGATAATTTTCATGGCCCTCCTCTGGACCCTGTCCATCAGGTTCATGTCCTTCCTATATTGAGGGCTCCTGACCTGGATGCAGTACTCCAGATGAGGTCTCATCAGAACAAAGTGGCAGAATCACCTCTGTGAATCTGCTGGCAATGCACTTTTTGATGCAGCCCAGGATGTGATTGGCCATCTAAGCTGCAAGTATACACTGCCTGCTCACATCCAGCTTCTTGTCCATCAACACCCCCAAGTCCTTTTCCACAGGTCTACTTTCTATCACCTCATCTCCCAGTCTGTATTGACAGTAAGGATTGTTCTGGCCCAGGTGAACAACCCTGCACTTGCTCTTATTGAACCTCATAAGGTTCACATGGGCCGACCTCCTCAGCTTGTCCAATTACCCAATTTTCCTTTAAAAAGTATCTCTCTCTCTCTCTCTCTCTCTATATATATATATATATATATGTATATATATATAACAATGACAGGCAGGGTTCACAAGGGTAAGGAACAAGGATGGATGGGAGAAGGAAAAGATAAAAACCGTGAGATACAGAACCAGTCCTTTGCAAAGTGTAGAGGTAGCAGGAAGAGAGAGAGCAATGGCTGCAGTGTCCTCCCTCCTATACCCCGGCTGGACAAGATGGGGGGGAAGTGGAACAGACTAAGTCAGTTTTTCAGGGGAGGAAATGCCCTCCAGGGAGGGCAAAAAAACCTCTCATGAGCCCTCCCCCCCTGTTTTTTTTCCAGGATGGGCATAGCCCACCACAAGAGTAAGAGAACTAGCATCTGTGTCATTTACCCCCTACTATTCTTTTAGCTTCTGACTTCTAGTGCAGGGGACATGGAACATTTGAAGTGGCCTGCCTTTATTCAAAAGTCTCTGTGGACCTCTTTCCTGATGTACCCATCCAGCATCTCCTAGATTGAAGGTGAATTCCTTGTGATTGCACTTGCTGCTAGGACAGCAGATCCAGCTTCCCAAGTGATAGACAGAAACAGAGGGGCTAAAGTAATTCGCTTGATACTCAGCCCAGTACTAGAAGAGTCCTACCTGCTTTCCACATGTAACTTAATAGCCTCTATAGTACCTATGATTCAGTGTAATTTATCCAAACCTAGACAGTAACTAGGGACTAAACAGTAAGACTATCTAAAACTTCTAACACTATCTAAAACTTCTACCCCTGTACACTGCACTGGTTAGGCCACACCTTGAGTCCTGTGTCCAGTTCTGGGCTCCTCAGTTTAGGAAGGATGTTGACTTGCTGGAGCATGTCCAGGGAAGGGCAAAAAGTTGGTGAGGGGCTTGGAACACAAGCCCTATGAGGAGAGACAGGGAGCTGGGGTTACTTAGCCTGGAGAAGAGGAGACTCAGGGGTGACCTTATTGCTGTCTACAACTACCTGAAACGGGGGTTGTAGACAGGCAGAGGTTGGTCTCTTCTCCCTGGCAACCAGTACCAGAACCAGTGTCACAGTCTCAGGCTGTGCTAGGGGAGGTTTAGGCTGGTGGTTAGGAAGAAGTTTTACACAGAGAGAGTGATTGCCCACTGGAATGGGCTGCCCAAGGAGATGGTGGAGTCACCATCATTGGAGGTGTTCAGGAGGAGACTTGATAGGGTGCTAGGTTGCATGGTTTAGTTGGTTGGGTGGTGTTGGATGATCAGTTGGACACAATGATCTTGAAGGTCTCTTTCAACCAGGTTAGTCTCTTCTCCCAGGCAACCAGTACCATAACAAGAGGACACAGTCTCAGGCTGTGCCAGGTTTAGGCTGGAGGTTAGGAGGAAGTTTTACACAGAGAGAGTGATTGCCCATTGGAATGGGCTGCCCGAGGAGGTGGTGGGGTCGCCATCATTGGGGGTGTTCAGGGCAAAGCTTGACAGGATGCTTGGTTGCATGGTTTAGTTGACTAGGTGGTGTTGAATGATAGGTTGGACACGATGATCTTGAAAGTCTCTTCCAACCTGGTTTATTCTATTCTATTCTATTCTATTCTATTCTATTCTATTCTATTCTATTCTATTCTATTCTATTCTATTCTATTCTAATTTACAATTTGTCACAGATTCACAGATTGCAATGGGTTGGAAGGGACTCTCAAATGTCATCTTGTCCAACCACCCTGCAGTAAGCTGGGATGTCTCCATCTAGATCAGGTTGCCAAGGGCCCCATCAATTCTCATTTTTAATGTCTCCAGAGACAGGGCCTCAACCTTATCTCTGAGCAGCCCATTCCAGTATTTTACCACTCTCCATTGTAAAGAACTTCTTCCTAATGTTTAACCTAAATCTACCCTGCTCTTGTTTAAAACTGTTGCCTAGCATTCTGTTGTTACAAGCCCTTCTAAACAGCTCTTCAGCAGCCTTCCTGTAGGTCTCTTTCAGCTAATGATCTCCTCAAAGCCTTCTCTTCTCCAGGCTGAAAGTCCAATTCATTTATCCTCTCTTCATGGGAGAGGTTCTCCAGACCTTTGATCATCTTTATGGCCTTCCTTCAGGCATGCTCCAGCAGGTCTATGCCTCTTTTATGTTGGAAGCCTCATAGCTGGGCACAGTTCTCCCAGGTACATTCTTGGCCCTTACACCAGTAAGAATAAATCACTGTCCTATAAACAGAAATACTACATCTTGACTCTTTCTAAGCCAACAAAAATTAAGATTTGGTATTGAGTTACTTCTGCTGGAAGGATACTGTGGTTTGTACGGATCAGAATGGTAGGACTTTATGATGCTGAATTATTATTAAAGCATATAATTTTAAAAGCATCTATTTCAGTCCAGCATGGATGTTGTGGTGGGTTGAAGTTTCCCCCCAGCATCAACTTTTAGTCAGACCAACTCAGTTAGAAGCAGATGAAGCTGTATTTTACATGCAAAAACTATACTCTACAATGGAATGCAATGAATATGTACAAAATATACAGTATTTACAATACTCTACAGATATTTTCAATTAGCAAACAAGAACCCCCCTGCCACAGTCAAAAAGACCAGAGAAGCCTGTTCCACCGCACCCCCCACCCCCCACCTCTCCCCAACCCACCCTGTCCCAAGAGAGAGAAAGAGAGAAGTTGAGAGAGAAAAAGCAGTGGGTTAGACTTATCCCAAGGCCAGCCAGAAGCACGTTATCTTCTCCTGAGCAAAGCAAAACAGCCAGTGTCAGAGGAGAAGAGAAAAGGAAATGGGAATGTAAAGAATTGTTATGATACAGCTTCTCTTATCCCAGACATTTATCCAATGAATTTGTTTAGAATAATCTTTTCTTTTCCTTTTTATACCCAATAGTGATTTGTTTATATTTTTCTACTTTTCTACTCAAAATCTGCAGCTAAATTTTAAAGGCATCACCTAAAACTACCACAGATGTTGAAAACTAACTTATGTAACAGAAAGTTCAAATATATGTCACTTCCGGCAGACTTCCTCTTGATGCTTCTCTGGTTCACTTACATGATTTGACCATCACTGAGCTGATGATGAAACAGCTTGATGCCCCAGGTGAGCAGTTTTAGCCAGAATTAGACCTGGCTAATTCCTGCTCTGTTCTCTCAGTCGAGATTTTCATGTAGTTAGCAGTTTTCCAATATGAAAGCCATCACTGGTACTGTTGCAGTGTCACATCTGCATCTGTTAGACTCCTGGTGCATTAAACTACTTTAAAAAGGATTTTTTTTAGAATACATATAGAATACATAGAATAAACCAGGTTGGAAGAGACCTTCAAGATCATCGCGTCCAACCCATCAACCAATCCAGCACCGCCCAAACAACTAACCCACGGCACCAAGCACCCCGTCAAGTCTCCTCCTAAAAACCTCCAGTGATGGCAATATACATTTTGAAATATATCCCAGATTCTTAGGCATTGGAAGGGACATCCAGAGATCATCAAGTCCAACCGCCATGCCAAAGAAGGATCTCCGATGGCAGGCCACACAGGAACACATGCAGGTGGATTTTGAAAGTCTCCAGAGAAGAAGAATCCACAACCTCTCTCGGCAGCCTGTTCCAGTGCTCTGTAAATAAGTGTGTCCTTGTCTTGAGATAGAACCTCTTGTGTTCCAGTTTGTACAGCTAGAACTGGCTCATTCTCTCCTCTGATGGAATCCTTTCTCACATGCCTAATTTCCTGCCTTGGTGCATTTGCTGTTTGTATGTCATCTTGATCTTCCTCATCTGTTTCATCTTCCTGAAGTGCATGTCCCCAGAATCCTGCTGCTACTCTCTTAAGGACCTCTTTAAGTTCAGAAGCACCTCCATTAACTGCTGCCCTACCAGAACCTGTATCCTGTCCTGCATCTCTACTATCCACTGATGGTCTTAATAATTCAGGTATGTCTTCCAGACAAACCTTCTCTCCATTCTCAGAAGGATCCTTTTTAACAGAAGTTCCCTCACCAGCAAAGGGATCTTGCTGTTCTCCTGTGTAAGCGCCCGTATCTGGCTTGCACCTGCCCCTTCTATCCAAAGCTGCAATTTGGTTAATTGGGGCTCAGCAGAAGCAGTGGGAGTTTGCAGGGAAACAGTGCTGGCAGACAAGTTTTGAGATCCAGCAGCTGTTGCAGAGGTCGCCTCCAGTCCTGCCACTGCAGGAGGAAATGATTTTGCCTCTAATGGCTGCTGATGAAACTGCAGTTGCCACCTTAGGTGCTATTGCTGACACCAGCTGATCGCCAGAACTGGCAGTGGTCCCACTGAGAGCTGCTGCCTTACCAATAACTCCTCCCTGCCTAGTCCTAACTGTTTCTCCTGTCTCTTCATCACTAGAAATCTCTGGATTTGAGTTAGAACTGCTTCTACGCCTATGTCTACTGCATTTAAAAATAAAACTGCAGTTTGCTGGCCATCTCTACCAGAGCAAAGCCATTAACAAGAACATGTTAATTATTACCGACAGCAGGATTACACACAGCAAATAAATCACTTTGCAATCCCAGCTGTTACTGCTCACAATGCTTTCACCTAGAGGAATAATGAATTCATACATATCTGTGGGTAAAGTGGTTGCGGTGACATTTCCATATTTCTTAAGCCAAAAGAACCCAAGACAGCAATCGTACAATAGTTGCAATTTGTACTTAAACCAAAGGTACAATTTATATATCAGATAGCTTCCCACCTTATCGAACGTTATACCAACACACCATTTGTAAACAACCATGGTCAGGGCAGAATGTATCAAATGCCACAGAATCAAAAACAGCTTCATTTTGCTTCCTTAATCTGAGCAGGAATTAATCAAGCAATTGCCCCACATTGAATAGGTGCCAGTTGTTTTGTGTAATGTGGTAGGTTTCCCATTCACATTAACGAAGCATGACCAGCTCAGTTGGAAGCAAATGCAAGCTGTATTTACAAAGCAAAACCTACACTCCACAATGGAATGCAATGAAGACGTACAAAATATACAGTATTTACAATATTATACAGGTATTTACAGTCAGAAAATAGCACAGAAAATCCCCTAGTCAAAACAACCAGGGAAGTTGCTCCACTGCCCACCCACCCCCCGCCAGCCAACCTCCCAAACCTCCTTGTACCAAATGAGAGAGAGAAGCTGGAAGAAAACAGTGTTAGTCTTATCTCAAGGTCAGAAGCATTATCTTCCCAGCAGAACAGCCAGACCAGAGAAGAGAAAAAGGAATGGGGATGAAAGTAAAATGTGTAAGCTTGTTAGGGTATATCTGCGTCCATCCCACACATTCTGGCCAATAAAATTAGTTTAGAATAATCTTTTGTTTTCCTTTTCACACCCAACTGTGAATTGTTCATATTCTTTTACTTTTCTGCTTGAAATCTGCAACTAATTTTTAAAGGCATAGCCTAAAACTGCTACAAGCACTCAACATTACTTACAAATAATATTGAGCATGCTTGCCAAATTAAACTTGTCCAGAAAAGCAAAGCCCAGTAACTAAAGGTCTTTGTTTCTCTTTGCTTTTACATAGTTGTGATGGGTTACGCCCACCCTGAAAGCAGGGGGGGCAGGGCTTGTGAGAGCTTTGCCCTCCCTGGAGGGGGTTTCCCCCTGGGAAACTGAGTTAGCCTGTTCCACTCCCCCTCCCTGTCCAGCAAGCCTATAAAAAGGCAGACACTGCAGCCATTTGCTGTCTTTTGCTCCTGCCTTGCCTAGATGAAAGGACTGCTGCTGGCTTCCTGCTTCTCTGCCATGTGGTCAGGCCTGGTCCTTCTCCTCCCTGCTACATCCACACCTCTTCAAAGAACTTCAAAGGACTGATTTTGTATACATATTTTCCCCATCCATCCTTGTTCCTTACCCTTGTGAACCCTTCCTGTTATTGTTATAGATATATATTTGCATTGTTTAAAGAAAATTTTTATCTCTCTACTTCCAAACCAACTCCAAATTATTTCTTGGTAGATTTACTCCTTCCCTTTCATTTTCTCTCGATCGGGAAGGAGGCGGGGGAGGGGGGGGGAGGGTGGCCGGGGCAGGAGGAGGTATTCTCAGCCTTGCCCTCAATCTGAGCTCTTAAATCCCAGATAAGGCTCAAACCACCACAATAGTTCTCAGCAAGTCCTTCAGAAACTATTTGAAAGACAGAAGTGAAACCTACCTCAAGATCTCTTGAAAGGAGATTGAAACCATCAAAATAGTAAGGTCAGGTCATGAGAAGAATACAACATAGCTCACTGTGTGTCACTTGCAGCCCTTCACTGCTAATCTCTAATCAAAGCACATGAAAGCTATGAGCATAAAATCAGACTATATGAATGCCCTGACAAAATACAATTGCCCAAAGCAACTCAAGGCTTTAAGAGACAACTCAGGGATCCATAGCCCATGGCCCTTGCCCTTGCTCAACTAAATGGCAATGTCACATTGCAATAGTTTTGTGTAACTAGTTTACTTTCTGCAGAAACAAAATCACTATCTGGGTACAATGTAAACCCAACATTTAAAGACTAGACTGGCATATTTTCTGTAACTGGCACTTCCAGGCTTTACTGAACATCCACTTCAGATGACCACTACAGTAAGAACTCATGCTGACAAACTGCTGCACAAGCCACACCTGTGATGTCCCAAAAGAGGGCCCAGCCCAGTGGGCAGTCACAGGAAGCCAGGTATTTCATCCCATAATGCCCTGCTCCCCTATAAAACATCAGCAGGGGGTCCTCACTTCCTCTTTCTTCCCTCTCTGCTGCCTAGATAATGGGGTGAGCCACCTCTCAAGGCTGGGTTGGGGGGGAGAAAGAGCCTGGGTGGGGTTTGGGTGTACCCCCAGGTGGGGGTGGGACATTCTTGGGTATGTTTTGGGATATCTCTCTTTTTTGTCACAGTGCTTGTGGTTCTCTGTAAAACTTTCATTGTTTTTCCATTTAAACTTTCCACCATTTTTGCAATCCATATGTCTGAGTCTTTCTTTTGCTTGTGGTGGGAGAACTGGTCTCTCAACCTACCACACAAACACAGAGATCTTTAGAGCTGACCAAGAGCTCCTATTATACGTGCCAGCTTCTTACTAATACTTTGTATATTTCAGATTATCAGAAGGATAGAATTTAATGGTTTGTGTTAACTTTACAAAGACTTTTAAAATTAACTTACTCACATCACTTACTTTTTCCACAGATGCTTACATTACTGCTCTTTACTTTCTACTCTTCTGTTTCATGTTCAAGCCCATGATTCTGTGTTACATAAATGTAAAAATTCACATCTTCAACGCTGTTGCAAATCAGTCTTTCTACTCACAACAACTGGATATCATCAGTGAATACATGAGAGCTTTATTCCTTCCCAGAGCTTCATGTAAAAAATAAACCCTAACCCTAAGCAATCCTTAAAAAGCACCCACGCAAAACAGAACAACCATCTTCTGTGCATTCTACGGTGACTTTATTGGGCAGTTAATTTCAGATGACATTTATCTTTGACTTCAGCAGACACCAAAAATTTAATCTCTAAAATGTTGATTACATCAGTAAAACCCTTGCAAATTTTTTGAGGCTATTTAAGAAAGAAAATAACCAGGGTATGCTACATAACTGTTTTCTGTGATCATAAACAAAAGAAACTAATTAAAATTATTTCTTTAACCTGTCATAATGGAACAAATTTGGGTTTCTTGGCACTGATTTACCATGGCCATGGAGCAATGATCTATTGCTAGGTCTCCACTCCTTTGACTTCAGGCACATCCTCCAGGAGAATGCACATTCCCACTAGGAGCCGCAGTCCAGAAAAAGAAGGAAACATCTGCACTAATGTTTTCTTTTTCATCCAAAAAACTCATACTGAAGCAAAAACAGAGTACATTTGTCTCAGTGTTGTAATTCCCTATGTCTGTACTGCAGTGCTGAGGCTGCACCTTGAATACTGTGTTCAGTTTTTGGCCCCTATCTACAGGAAGGACATTGAGTTTCTGGAGCACATCCAGAGAAGGGCAACAATGCTGGTGAAGGGTCTGGAGAACATGTCTTTGGAGGAGCAGCTGAGAGAACTGGGGTTGTTTAGTTTGGAGAAGAGAAGGCTGAAGGGAAACCTCATTGCTCATTACAACTATGTGAAATAAAGTTTTAGGGAGGTGGGTGTCAGTCTCTTAAGTAACTAGCGATAAGACAAAAGAAAGTGGCCTCAAGTTGCATCAGGGGAGATTTAAATTAGATATTAGGAAAAAGTTCTTTATTGAAAGAGTGGTCAGACATTGGAACAGGCTGCTTAGGGAGGTGGCAGGGCCACTGTTCCTGGAGGTGTTCATAACCATGCAGACATGACACTTTGGGACACTGTTTAATGGCTGTGGTGGTTGGTCTAAGGGTTGGGCTCAACGATCTTAGAGGTCTTTCCAACTGAGAGTTCTGTGATTTGGTGAAAAGTCTCTGACAGAGGCAAAGAAAAATCATGTGTATTATTAAAAAAAAAAAAAAAAAAGTAGACATGCATTGCAGAAATAAATATTTAAAAGCACGTATCAGCTTCCAAGAATGTACTTCACAAGTTTTTCACAAGAATGTACTTCACAAGTTTTTCACAAGTTTTACGTGAGTGAACACTAGAGGGTATTTAAAACAGTTTTTACCAGTATTTCAAACAGACGATAGGTTAAATGGTGACATGCCAATAGTGGAAAGCAACCGAGGACAGAGACATGTTATTCCTCCCCAGTCTGAAGGAACACATTGTGCAACTTGTGTCTGGGGTTTTGTGTAATGCTCAGGCTTTGACTCCACTTATCTTGTCCCTGACTTACAGATATTTGCTAAGCTGTATGCTTTGTAAAGGCTGGTTAAAAAGAAACTAGGCCTTTTTTTTGCTTGAAGATCATAATCATTTTGGGTGAAAAGAAAGCCTACATATTGTAACTAAAGCATGTTTCAGACAGGAAAGCTAGTTTTTCTTAGCTGAACTCAAATATTAATTTGGTTCTTTTACACCCAGGAGTATTTTCAGTATAAATGAGATCTGACATATGCTCAAATTACATGCAATCAAATTAAATGCACACACACAAAACCACTTTGTGTGGATAACAAGTATCATTCAAAATTGCTCTGTCCAGGGAATATTTTTATTAAGTACTTACGCAATTGGTGGACTACAAATGCACAGAACTTTTTTTCTGGCAATTATGATCTAATTAATCAGATGCCAATTCCTCACTGACATGAAAGGTATTTAGATATCTTACTAATTTCACAGATTTTGTTCTCCTTCACTTAAAAGCAGTTCACATGAGTTCAAACTATTTTTGCTGCCTGCTTGGCATGCACTTCTACAGTGTGACTGAAAAATCTTGACACCTGAAATACAATACACAGGAGGAGTAATATTGCATAATTACAAACACACTGAAACCTTGTATTCAGAAAGCATCCCCGACCACAATACATTTGTAAATCTTTTCTGTGTCAGATAAACACTTCTTACTGGAGTCCAGTCTTGTACTGCAAGTGTATGAGTCCTGGGTTGTTTTATCAGTGAAATGACATGTGAAATAACACACAGTGCCTGCATGCTTTACAATGCCTAGACACGGTAAGTGCTATTAGCCTTTTGCTTTCATAACCAATTCAGCAAAACATTTAAAAATGCAAGTGGCATGGAAAAGATAATAAAGATAATAAAATAAAAAAGGGGAATTATTTACACCTTTCAAGTAGAGGCATGAAAGCTGAAGTGTCATGCTGACATTCTGCAAAGACATTTCATGATAATCCCAAGAAATTATTTAGTGGTGAGAATAATGCTGCCGCTGAACAGTGATGGAGTTTGCTGGAAGAAATGCTCAAAGACTGATATCGATCAAAGTTAACTGCAGTGTCTTGGCTCATGCTGTGTCCCCTGGAGGGCTGCCAAAAGGTATCTCAGGTGCAACAGATAATGAGGCCATAGATGACTGTGATGATGACTGATGTGACACTTGTGCCAATGTTTGGCTTCTGAAGGCATTTTCAGTTTCCCCTCTCATCTCCCACTCCTCCCCCTCTTCACTCCCTTTTACCTTCAGCAGGAGGTAGTGAGATAAAAGATAAGAGGCGTACTTCATTAAATTGAAAAAGTTTAAATCTTACAGCTGATGCTAATACAGTTAGCATTCTTTTCCCTCCCTCAGGTTTCTGATCAGGACTGTTTATTCTCTCTTAACTGCCCTGTGACTTCTTTGGGAAAGATTAAGGTCACAGACTAATTTTATCTCACTAGCTTATGCTGAAAGTAAAATAAATTCCCTAGGATTGTAGCCAAATGATGCAGAATGGAGGACTATAAGAAGTGCTGTACAGTGTAAGCTTCATCTAGCTTTGGATGGACTTTATAAGTTCCCAATGCATGCACAGGACATGCACTCTCAGTCTACAGCAAGACCATCAATGTTGGGATTATCCATAGCAGCAAAGTAAAGATGGGTGGAAAATACAGAAAGATTAAAGAAGTTACTTTCTTTTTCTATATCGGAAGTGAGAACACTAGTACAACTCTTGGAGTTCCCTCTGCTCTTGGAGAGAAGAGTGTGCTAATGTTATGCAAACCTGCCCCTGGTGTTTACTTCTCAAATTGCTGTTGAACTAGATCCTATGAGAGAAAGAAAATACATTTCTTTAGCCCTAGGATGCTTCCCTTGCCATCTCAAACACCTGCTGCAAACAATCAAGTCAGCACAACTTTGAAAAAGCCTCAGGGATCTTTTGTCATAGGAGGTTGGTGATGACTAGCAGATTATCTGCTATTATCTTTGGAATCTGTTAAATTAGCTAGGGAAGAAACAGTTGCTGTTAGCACAGGAACTGGCAAGATTTGACTCCTTTTAACACAATTAACACTTCTGATAAGTTTCTTGCAAATGGTTTGAGAACTCAGAATTACAGTCCTCTACTGCTTTGCACTTTGCTTCCCTTTATAGGCTAATGTCTTCTCTTTTTTTATTCTAAAGCTGGAGGTGATGTCTGCAACCAACAGCATCCAAGCCACTAATTGTGCATTTGATATGGCCCCACATATCAAATGATTGACTATGAGGTATCTTCCGTCTTTAGCTTTGCACACGCAGTTCAGCATATCTGCTTGGAAATTCTGATTTTTAGTCTTATCTGGTTTGTGTGTGTTCACTTGTGCTTACATGTGGCTGTGAATTTTTAACTTGGAAAAATGACAGAAAGTAGCTTTTCCTTCCAATTGTAGGACGAATACAGACCAACCTTGTGCTGATTAATATGCTCTTACCTCTAAATGGAGGAATTATTCAGGGAGATATTGTCTCACCACCTTAGTCACAGTTAATTCTACAGGACTTAGAAACACTACTCTGAATTTATATACTCAGAAGAACCAGAGGAGGAGCTGTGTAAGACACAGATCTGCTCCTCAATGTGACCATTTTAGGCTGTGCCTTTAAGAAAGGGACAGTTACTGGAACACTCTGGCTGAATGTTTTGGTATAAAAATTGAAAACAAAGATAAGTCTAAACTAATTTCATTGGTAGATTGGTAGAATGCAACTTTAAATTTTAGTTCAGTTTGAATCTCAGTTCAGTCTGTCTTTTTCAGTCTGTCTGTTTCAGTCTCTCTGAGCAACAGCTGTGCTGGATGGAGTTGACCTTGAATTAACTGAGCTAACCAGATAAGAAACTAATTCTTGCATACGCTTTGAGCTAACAGAATTTCCTCCTTAATAATTACCTTTTCTCTCTCTAACCCTTTTTGGGAAAAAAGGGAGGTAGCGGGAGAAGTGGGGGTATGTTTGGGAAGACCCTCCTGGCTGGAGGAGGGAAAGGTTATTCTGTGTTATGTTCTTTGCTGTGTATTTCTGTACATATTGTAAATATTGTATATTGTGTATATATTAATCTGCATTTCATCCTGCTTGTAAATATAGCTCTTATCCATTTCTGCTTCTCCGACTGAGTTAGCCATGGTTTCTTTGTCTGTGTGGGGAGAACTGAACTTTCTCTCACCACCACATAATTTATTGGCAGCCCAACGCAAGGGTTGTGGATAATTGCTGTCCATAAATAGGGCAAAATTTGCTTGATTTATTGTCTGCTCAAGTCGGAGTTGCAAACATGAAAGTGATTTGGATTTTTAAACAATTACTCTTTTCAATTTATAGTGTCCTCATCTATAAGTATTTCCTAGGATTAATTTGTGATCGCTTAGGCAGATACTTAATGTACAAATTATATTTATGGTTTAAGTATAAGATTTAGCTTCTCTATGACCGGTGTCTGGGATTCTTTTGGCTTACGAGATATGGAAATGTAACAGCAAGCACTCTTCCCATCGAGATAAAGGGGCTTAAGATTCCAGTATGTGAAAGAGTAATTTTAATTGATGGCTGCGATCCAAAGGTGATTTATTTGATGTGTGTAATCGGGCTGCTGGTGATGATTAATGTGTGCTTGTCAGTAGCTCTGATACAGGAGAGGAAGCTATCTAAGACTTGTTTTGTTTCCAAGTGTAGACCAAAGAGAAGAAAGCATAGCTCTAATTCAAACCCAGAGATTTCTAGTGATGAGGAGAATGGAGAATCTGTATCAGTTAAAAATAAACCTAAAAAGGCTATTGGGAAGGCTGCTTTGAATGGTGCTGTTGGTGATTCTGGCAATCAGCCAGCTGCAGCGGCAGTGGCAGCTCCCAACATGGCAGCTCCCATGTCCTCGGCAGCCATTAGAGAGGCAAAGCCATTTCCTTCTTCTTCAGCAGGACCGGAAGTGTCCTCCATGGCAGCTGGTCCATCTCAAAACCTGTCAGCTTCTGTTGAGGCAGCTGTAAATTCAAACACAGATCCAATTAAGCAAGTAGCAGTTTTAAATATGAGAAGTGGAAAGCACAAAGCTGATCCAGGAGCTGATAGGGGAGAACAGCAAGATACTGCTGATGATGAGGGAACTTCTGCTAAAAAAGAGCCTGCTGAGATGGAAGAGAAGGTTTGTCTTAAAGACATAGCTGAGTTATTGAGACCATGACAGGATGGAGATGCAGGGCACACTGCAGACCCTGGTAGGACAGCAGCTATTGGAGGTGCTTCTGAGCTTAAAGAGATCCTTAGGAGAGTGTCAGCAGGATTATGGGGACAACAAGTTGAGGAAGAGGAGGCAGAGGAGGAGGCAGATGATATTTGGCACTGTTCAGCACCGTGCGAAGAGGTTAGAAATGTGCGGAAGGATTACATCAGAGCAGAGAATAAGCCAGTTCTAGCTTGGCTTGGTAGATGTTATGATACAGGTGCTCCAGCTCTAATGGTTGGAGACAAGTCAGCAGCTCAGTTAGGAACTCTCTTGAAGGATAATGGAATAGATAGACATCTAGGCAAGACTCTCGGTAAGGTTACTCTGTGGATGCGCCTTTTATTTGTGGTTTTCCTGAGATATGCTTCCTGAGATGATCTTCCATGGAATCCTAAACCCTGGACTACCATAGATGAGAGAATTAAGCGTCTGAGAGAATTTTCTGTCAGAGAGGTACTCTATGGTAACTATGAAACACTGAATCCTGATTAAATTCCTGTAGGAACTGGTCTTGCTAAAAAGCTCATCAAACTTGCTCTTCCTAATTATGCAAATATTCTGGCAAGAATTGTTGCAAGAAATTATGGTGGAGCTCCTCCTATGGTTGGTCAATTCACTGATCAAATGAGACAATTGGAGGATAGCATGACACGTGTTTCTTTGGATTTAGCCATTGAAACTCTGTCTGGAAAAATTGAGAATTGCATGGAAGAGTTGAAGGATGAATTTTAAAACACCATATCCCTATTGACACAAGGAAATAATTCCAGTTCTTCCTCCAGATGGATACAGGTTTCATCTGTGAGGAACAGACGTCCTGCACGGAGGTCATTCCAAAACAGATCAAATCAAAACAGACCACCAAGGCAATCATGTGGGAGTATTTGGATAACTCTGTGTGATTGGTTTGGTAAGAACATGAACAGATGGGATGGTCAACCAACTTCTGATCTTTTCAGGAGACTAAGGGAACTGCAAAGTGGCAGAACCCAAGGTAGCAATACCAGAAGGGTAGCTGTTACTTCCACAGTTTCCCAGGACAACACTAATAGCTCCAACAGTGGCTCCAGTTCTAACACTGCACAGTGTGCTCATTGCACATGTGGGCATACTCCCCATAACTAGGGGTGCCCTGCCTCCCACCAGGGGGAGGAGAGGGGTAATAGAGAGAACAGAATTTATTGGGATGTATACATCCAGTGGCCTGGCACTTCACAATTTCATAAGTACAGGGCCTTGGTTGACACAGGAGCTCAGTGCACCATAATGCCATCAAATTATCAGGGATCAGAGCCTATACTATTCTGGGAGTCACTGGTGGATCTTAAGAGTTAACTAAGGTAGAGGTTGATATAAGTTTAACTGGTAAACAGTGGAAGAAGCATACAGTTGTGACCGGTCCTGATGCAACTTGTATTTTGGGAATTGATTTTCTGAGAGAAGGGCGTTTCAAAGACCTTAGAGGTTGCAAATGGACTTTTGGAGTAGCTTCTGTAGAAATTCATGGACAAAAATTGAAGCTGTCTGTTAGACCTGAGCTTTCTGATGAATCTGCAGTTGTGGGACAATACAAGTTAAAGGTCATTAAATTGCCAGTTGCTTCTCAGACTGTGCATCACAGACAATACAGAACCAACCGTGACTCTGTTGCCCATTCAGAATCTGATTCATCAGTTGGAGAGTCAGAAAGTCATCAGCAAAACTCATTCACCTTTCAACAGTCCAGTGTGGCCTGTGCGAAAGCCGAATGGAGACTGGCGTCTGACAGTGGACTACCGAGCCCTGAATGAAGTAACTCCGCCTATGAGTGCAGCAGTACCAGACATGATGGAACTCCAGTATGAGCTGGAATCCAAAGAGGCCAAATGGTATGCTACCATAGACATTGCTAATGCCTTCTTCTCTATTGCCACAGCAGAGGAATGCAGGCCTCAGTTTGCTTTCACCTGGAGAGGAATCCAGTACACTTTCAACTGATTGCCAATGGGCTGGATCCACAGCTCCAGCATCTGTCATGCAGTGATCCATGATGGTCTGGAGAAAGATGGTGCTCCAGAACACATCCAGTTCATCGATGACATCATCGTCTGGGGTAAAACTGCTGAGGAAGTCTTCGAGAAAGGTAACAAAATCATGGACATTCTTCTGAATGCAGGTTTTGCCATCAAGAGGACCTACCAGAGAGATTCAGTTTCTGGGAGTGCGGTGGCAGGATGGACGCAGACACACTCCAGTGGATGTGGTAAATAGAGTCTCTACCATGGCAAATCCCACGAACAAGCAAGAAACTCTACGTTTCTTGGGGATAGTGGGATTTTTGAGACTGCACATGCCTGGATACAGTCAGATTGTGAAACCTCTGTATGATGTGACTCGAAAGAGAAACAGTTTCCACTGGGGACCTGAACAACAAGCAGCCTTTGACCAGATAAAACAAGAAGTAGTTCAAGCAATGGGTCTGGGACCTGTCCAAGATGGTCCAGACATTAAGAACATTTTGTACACAGCTGGAGGTGACAATGGTCCAACCTGGTGCTTGTGGCAAAGAGCTCCAGGTGAGACACGAGGATGACCTCTTGGTTTCTGGAGTTGAGGTTACAGAGGTTCAGAGGCTAACTATACCCCAACAGAAAAAGAGATTCTACCTGCCTATGAAGGAGTGAAAGCAGCTTCTGAAGTGATTGGAACTGAATCACAACTTCTCTTAGCTCCCAGATTACCAGTTTTGAATTGGATGTTCAAAGGTAATCAAGAGTCAATTTGCAGAGGTAAAAGCTGTCCAGCTAGCTCTCGACATAGCTGAATGTGAGAGATGGCGAAAGCTTTATCTCTACACTGATTCATGGATGGCAGCCAATGCTCTGTGGGGTTGGCTAAAGGACTGGAAAAAGAATGGCTGACAGAGGAAAGGAAAGCCTATTTGGGCAGCTGACCTGTGGAAAGACATTGCTGATAGAATCGAGAGAATTCCAGTGAAGGTGAGACACATTGATGCTCACATTCCTAAGAGCAAAGCTACTGAGGAACAGCAACACAACCACCAGGCAGATCTAGCTGCAAGAGTTTCTCAGGTAGACATGGACTCTGATCTTGATCTTGACTGGAAACACCGAGGTGAGATATTCTTAGCTCTATGGGCTCACAATTCGTCAGGACATCAAAGCAGAGATGCAACATACCAATGGGCTCGTGACAGATCTGTAGACATTTCCATGGATGCTATCACACAAGTCATCCATGACTGTGACATTTGTGCTGCTATTAAGCAGGCAAAGCGAATTAAGCCCTTGTGGTATGGTGACAGATGGTCCAAGTACAAGTATGGTGAAGCTTGGCAGATTGACTGTATCACTCTACCACATTCTCATTCTGGTAAGCAATACGTGCTTACTATGGTAGAAGCAAATACTGGATGGTTGGAAACTTCCCCAGTTCCACATGCAACTGCACACAACACCGTTCTTGGTCTGGAGAGACAATTCCTGTGGAGACACAGAACTCCAGAGAGGATTGAGTCAGACAACGGAACTCATTTAAAAAACAACCTTGTAAAGAACTGGGCCAAAGAGCACGGTATTGAGTGGATATTCCACATTCCCTACTACGCACCGGCTGCAGGGAAGATTGAATGCTACAATGGTTTGTTGAAGACCACTCTTAAAGCCATGGGGGGTGGATCTTTGAAAAACTGGGAAAAACATCTAGCACAAGCAACCTGGCTGGTAAATAGTAGAGATTCAGTGAATCAAGATGGACCTGCACGCTCAGATATGCTACAGAAAGTAGAAAGTGATAGAGTTCCTGTTGATAGAGAAAAGAATCTGTTAGGTAAAACTGTTTGGGTATTTTCGCCCTCAGGAGAGGCTATACCTGCCAGAGGGGTGGTTTCAGCTGAAGGTCCTGGTCACACTTATTGGGTAATGCAGGAGAATGGTCAAATTCAGTGTATTCCACAAAGAAATTTAACTTTAGCTGAAAGAGTTTAATTTCAGGGTGTTGTACAGATACATTGCGCCCAAAGGAAGAATCCATGAGGAATCTACGGTGCACGAACCCTGAGAACCCTGAGAGTCCTGAGTCAACTGAGAGTCCTGTTTCCCTTTCTTCGCTTTGTCTGCAAAGAGACAAATTGTTTTCTGTTTTGTTGTTTTCTTATTTTCTTGGACTTCTGAATCATCTACATCTAAGAATAGCCAGAATGGAGTATGAACTTTACTTAGAAACTGTAGATATTGTTTTAGATTGGATGGACAGTACAGACAGCCAATGAAATTGTTTAGAAGGGGTGGATTGTGACCGTTTTAGGCTGTGCCTTTAAGAAAGGGACAGTTACTGGAACACTCTGGCTGAATGTTTTGGTATAAAAATTGAAAACAAAGATAAGTCTAAACTAATTTCATTGGTAGATTGGTAGAATGCAACTTTAAATTTTAGTTCAGTTTGAATCTCAGTTCAGTCTGTCTTTTTCAGTCTGTCTGTTTCAGTCTCTCTGAGCAACAGCTGTGCTGGATGGAGTTGACCTTGAATTAACTGAGCTAACCAGATAAGAAACTAATTCTTGCATACGCTTTGAGCTAACAGAATTTCCTCCTTAATAATTACCTTTTCTCTCTCTAACCCTTTTTGGGAAAAAAGGGAGGTAGCGGGAGAAGTGGGGGTACGTTTGGGAAGACCCTCCTGGCTGGAGGAGGGAAAGGTTATTCTGTGTTACGTTCTTTGTTGTGTATTTCTGTACATATTGTAAATATTGTATATTGTGTATATATTAATCTGCATTTTATCCTGCTTGTAAATACAGCTCTTATCCATTTCTGCTTCTCCGACTGAGTTAGCCGTGGTTTCTTTGTCTGTGTGGGGAGAACTGAACTTTCTCTCACCACCACACTCAAGAAGTACAACTATGAAATTAAAGGGGTGTGAACGGCAATGCAGAATCTATGAGTAGTTTGTATACAGCAGTGACAGTGTCCCTCTCTGCTTGTGCACCACTATCTATTAACACAGCTTCCTTCTGCAGTTTACATGGCAGTCTGACACATGCACGTAGCTGAAGCTGTATGAGCTGATTTATCAATCACAATCATTATCATTCATATTCATCACATGTAAAGATCCCAGCCTTACTGTCCTCCAGGTTGCAGTGGCATATTAATGGAGAGACAGAAGCAATGCAAGAAGCCTGAACTCACTGAACTCTTTCTTGCCTCTTCCTTCTTCCACACTCTACTTCCTTCTGTGCTTCACTGACCCTTAGCTTGGTCCACAAGCTGATTTACAAATGCTGCAAAATATCTGTTCATAAAAAATACCCAAACTGGAACAGTAAATAAAATCAGCCCAGAGGCCTGAGGGGAGCTTCATGGGTGCAAATCTTGGCACAAAATGTGGGGACAGAACTGCATCATGGAGTGAGACATGTAGAACTTAACAATTTAACACAAATCTCAGTCTAAACAGATGCAGAGAGAGTGGAAAATATGGCACATGCCAGAGGTTTGTGACTCTTCCTTTTCCTTAAAGGAACTCTTCAAATCCAATTGTACTGGGAACTATTTAGGTATCTGCTTGAAATGACACAGCTCCAAGTTAATTTTCATGAAGCAAACTTTGACAAAGAGATGGCTATCACCTGGAACAAACCAGTTTTTCAACTCTGGAGAAGGAGTGGTAACTGAACAGCAAAACCAAATGACAAATTATCTGGTTTGTTAGTTTGGATCAGGATGAAAACACTTTAAATGGATCAGGAGCACTTAGTGAGTGTGTACATATATCAAAAAAAGAAATAGCCTTTAAACTCTAATTTGAGTAATATGAAAGCAAGATTTCTTTCTTCTTTTACAGGAGTATGATGGAGGATGAAACAGAAGAGATCAGGAGCAGAAGTAAAAAACCCAAAAAACTCCTAGAATAAAAGGCATGATTTGATCTGCTGGAAAAGCTGCATGAATGCTAGACAAAGCTGTCTCATTATGACATGTCCATAACCACAGATCACATAATCACAAAATGTATCTGGTTGGAAGAGACCTTAATGATCATCTTGTCCAACTGTTGACTCACCACTCAAGGATCAACACTAGACCATGTCCCTAAGCATATTGGTAGAACTCTGTCAGGGATGGTGACTCTACCACTGCCCTGGGCAGATCATTCCAATGTTTGATAACCCTTTCAGTGTAGAAATATTTCCTAATATCCAGCCTAAACCTCCCCTGGTGCAGCTTGAAACCATTTCTTCTAGTCCCATTGCTTACCACAAGAAGAAGAGGCTGGCCCCCTCCTCACTCCAATCTCCCTTCAAGTAGTTGTAAAGAGAGATGATGTCTCCCCTCAGACTCCTGTTCTTCAGCCTGAACAACCCTACAGCCCTCAGACGCTCCTCATAGGGCCTTCACAAGCTTTGTTGCCCTTCTCTAGACATGTTCCAGCATCTCCATATCCTCCCTATAGTGAGGGCCCCAGAAGTGAACCAAATACTTGGGGTATGGCCTCACCAGTGCTGAGTACAGAGAGATGATCACCTCCCTGCTCCTGCTAGCCAGGTTTCTAATACAAACCAGGATGCCATTGCCTTTCTTGGCCACCTGGGCACTCTGCTACAGGAGCTGGCACTTGGCCTTGTTGACCTACATATGATTAAGCTTTGGCCCATCAGTCTAACCTGTCCAGATCCCACTGTAAAGATTCCCTACTCTAGCAGATTGACAAAGCCACCCAGCTTGGTGCCATGGATAAAACAAGGTATGAATGACTGAGTGAGTAGGATCTTCTTATTTTATCTGTTTCTGTTTCTTTTTTACTAGCTGTTTCATCGGTGTGTAAACCCAGAAGGCTTTTTCAGATCTGAGGAAGTATGAACTAGTGGAAAATTGTGGAGGCCATATGGGTCTTTAGAGTGCAATGTAATGTGAATGCAATTTTTTTTTTTTTTTTCAGAAGCACAGTGTGTCTGGAAAGCACGTCAAAAAGCCTAAGGTAAAAGAGACTGCTGCAGATCACGTCCTAGACTGCACTCAGGACCAATGTGAAGGAAAACTAAACAATATGCGTCTCAAACAAAGATCTCCTGGATGGCTTAATATCAAGGGCTCAGTTAGAAGTAGCAGTCTATAGCTTAAAATATTTATTTTACATGTGTTTTTACAGAAGAAACTAGAATGGAACAAATCAGATGTGGGAAAGGTGACAAATATGAAAGATCAAAAAGCAATTTTGTGAGAAACAGTGAAAGATTGAGAGAAGTGTGGAGGAAGAAGCAAGCAAAGGGAAAAAACAAAAAAAGAAAGAAAGAAGTACCCATGATTAACTAAAACAGCTGGTGGCAACATCATCCCTTAAACTTCCCAAAGATGTAGCTTGACTCCATCCTTCATGCCAGACTCAGTGGGGCACTGAGAAGAGAGCTGACATTCCCCCATTTCATATTTCAGTTAGCAATGGGTACTCCCACATTCTCCATTACCTGAGTTTAGGTGGTGAGCCATCTAGATGCCTGCAGGTTGTGCTTTTGTCTGTTTTTCTGCTTATAGCCTGCAATGTAGTTTGTAATTGTGCATCACTTGTTTGGTTCAGAATGCTGCTGGGCCTTTTTATGCTGAAGTAGTGTAGAATGGCATCACACCCATGCCTGCTACTTTTGCTAGATTAAGCTGTTTCTGGGCACCCTTTTCATTGAATACTAACTGTAAACATAACTTTACTTCCAGTTCTTATGTTTGGCTGCATTTCCAACAAGTTGCTAGATCCTTTGTTTATCCACTGTTCTTCAGGACCTCAAAACAGCTACTGAACAAACGAGAGCTCAGGAATAGCTAAAACTGTCACAAACATAGTGACTACTTAAGGACATTAGTTTGGATGTCTATCCTTTGTTAAGCCAGAAATTCCACTGAAATACTGAGCAGCATTACTATCTTTCATGAGAACTGGCCAACAAATGAAAAGGCTTTTGACAGGATGGAATGCACATCACAGGCATTGTTTTGTTAGAGAATCACATAAAAAATCCTTACTACATTGCTCCCCATGACTTTAACAGTGTTCAGAAATAGTTGCTGACTGTGTGAAACAAGAAAATGGACTGATGTAAAATACTTCAAAACCAGTGGTATAACCATTGATGGTTCATTATTTGCACTGTGATGGCAGTGCTTGCATCCATCTACACACGATTCACACTATGTCTTGTTACATAAAACTTTGTCTTTTGATTTGTGACACCACTGACTTATATATGGCCTCAAGATAAAGTATACAGAATAGATTTTAAATACTTCCAAGGAGCATTTGTAGCCAAAAATCAGGGTCAACTCTTCATACAAAGGGACATCGGAAAAATTTCTATTTCCTCACCTCTAGAAACCATTTATACATTTATATGTCTGAGACCTTGGCTCAAGTCCACCTTTGCATCTGTCATCTAATACAGGCAGTAAACTGTCCTCACACTGTATACTTTTACTTTCACAGCATCCCTTATGGGTAGAAATATTATACACATACATGTTCTGTCAGTTATAAAAGTGGTGTTTTCCCTTGATTGGTAAGATTTTATAACTGACTTGGAGGCAAATAATTACAGCTTACACCTTTTCATTGTTGCAAAGCAAAAAAAAAAAAAAAAAAAAAAAAAAAAAAAAAAAAAAAAAAAAAGCAAAGCAATGTATAACCAGAATTTAAAGCTAAAATGCTACATCAGGATTAAAAATCAGTCAAACAGGAAGCTGGTGCTGCCTTCTTACCTTTTATTTAGTAATAAGCTGCCAAATTAAATACAGTTATAGAATAGTGTAAAACAGTCTTTTCATATTTCATGTTTTGTTGTGGAAACCAGTTAAGATACACAGGAGAGAACACAAAGCTCTGCCAACATTTTCATCAGGGAAGCAATTATTTCACTGTCCCCTCACTGCAAGTGGAGATTATCACTGCAAGCTGAAACTGCAAATGGTTTATATTATTGTATTAATCAACACTATTAAAAACAGGTTACAGTATCACAGTATCACCAAGGTTGGAAAAGACCTCAAAGATCATCAAGTCCAACCTGTCTCCACAAACCCCATGACTAGACCATGGCACCAAGTGCCACGTCCAATCTCCTCTTGAACACCTCCAGGGATGGTGACTCCACCACCTCCCTGGGCAGCCCATTCCAATGGCGAACGACTCTCTCCATGAAGACCTTTCTCTTCACCTCGAGTCTAAACCTTCCCTGGTGCAGCTTGAGACTGTGTCCTCTTCTTCTGGTACTGCTTGCTAGAGAGAAGAGACCAACCCCTTCCTGGCTACAACCACCTTTCAGGTAGTTGTAGAGGGCAATGAGGTCACCCCTGAGCCTCCTCTTCTCCAGGCTAAACAATCCCAGCTCCCTCAGCCTCTCCTCATAGGGCTTGTGCACAAGGCCTCTCACCAGCCTTGTTGCCCTTCTCTGGACACATTCAAGTGTCTTGATGTCCTTCTTAAACTGAGGGCCCCAGAACTGGACTCAGTACTCAAGTAACCAATGCAGAGTACAGGGGCACAAGGACTTCCCTGCTCCTGCTGGCCACACTATTCCTAATACAGGCCAGGATGCCATTGGCCTTCTTGGCCACCTGGGCACACTGCTGGGTCATGTTTAGGTGGCTGTCAATCAGCACCCCCAGGTCCCTCTCTGTTTGGCAACTCTCCAGCCACTCTGACCCCAGCTTGTAGTGCTGCATGGGGTTGTGGCCAAAGTGCAGCATCTGGCACTTGGACTTGTTGAATGCCATCATATTGGACTCCACCCATCTGTCCAGTCGGTCGAGGTCCCTCTGCAGAACCCTTCTGCCTTCTGACTGACCAACATCTGCTCCCAACTTGGTGTCATCTGCAAGTTTCCTGATGACTGTTTCAATCGCCTCATCCAGATCACCAATGAAGATATTAAAGAGGATGGGGCCCAGCACTGATCCCTGGGGGACACCACTGGTGACTGGCCGCCAGCTGGATGTGGCACCATTCATCACCACTCTCTGGGCTCAGCCCTCCAGCCAGTTACTAACCCAGCACAGAGTGTTTCAGTCCAAGCCACGAGCTGTCAGTTTAGCCAGCAGTTTGCTGTGCGGTTGGTGTCAAAGGCCTTGCTGAAGTCCAAGTAGACCACATCCACAGGCCTCCCCATGTCCACCAGGCGGGTCACCTGATCATAGAAGGAGATCAGGTTGGAGAGGCAGGACCTGCCCTTCCTAAATCCATGTTGGCTGGACCTGAGCCCTTGGCCATCCTTCAAGTGCACAGTTATTGCCGCCAGGATAATCTGCTCCATCACTTTCCCTGGCACTGAGGTCAGGCTGACTGGCCTGTAGTTTCCAGGCTCCTCCATCCGACCCTTCTTGTGGATGGGGACCACACTGGCCAGTTTCCAGTCATCTGGGACCTCACCAGTGAGCCAGGACTGGAGGAAAATGTTGGAGAGCGGCTTGGCCAGCTCATCTGCCAGCTCTCTCAGCACCCTAGGATGGATCCCATCCGGTCCCATGGACTTGTGAGTGTCCAAGTGGCTCAGCAGGTCCCGAACTAATTCCTCATGGATTTCCGGGGCATTACACTGCTCCCTGACCCCATCACCCAGCTCAGGAGGCCACTCGTCCTGAACTCCTCGTGCCTTGCTGTTAAAAATTGAGGCAAAGAAGGTGTTCAGGACCTCAGCCTTTTCCTCATCTTCAGTCACAGTGTTCCCCTCCAGGTCCAATAAGGAGTGGAGGTTCTTCTTGCCCTTCTTTTTAGTGTAAAAATGCTTTTTATTGTCTTTCACAGAAGTGGCCAGCTGAAGTTCTAACTGGGCCTTTGCCTCTCTAATTTTTTTCCTACATAATCTAACAACTTCCTTAAACATACCTCAAGAAGCCTGAAGGTTCTAACTACAGTTTTAATGCAAAACAATGTGAGTACAAAGCACTGTTATTATTCTGCCATCTGCTGCTCTTTATACATTAGCAAGCCATGCCCCATAATTCACAGTCACAGAATCATAAAATCACAGAATGATTTAAGTTGTGAAGGGCCTTAAAGATCGTATAGTTCAAAACCCTCTGCCGTGGGCAGGGACACCTCCTGCTAGACCAGGTTGCTCAAGGCCCCATTCAATTTGGCTTTGGATACTTCTGGTGTTGGAGCCTGTCCAATTTCTCTGGGCAACCCATTCTAGTGCCTCATCACCCTCATGGTAAAGAACTTCCTAACACCTGATCTAAATCTGGCCTCTTCCTGCTTGAAGCCATTAGTCCTTGTCCTGTCACTGAATGTTTTTGTAAAAAGTCCTCTCCATCTGTCTTGTAAGCCCCCTTCAAACAATGGAAGGCTGCTATGAGCTTTCTCTTCCACAGACTGAACAACCCCAACTCTTTCAGCGTGTCTTCATAGGAGAGGTGCTCTAGCTCTTCATGGATGTCCTCTGGACCCAGTCTAACAGTCTTTCTTCTGTTGAGAGCTCCAGAGCTGGGCACAGTTCTTGAGGTGGAATCTCACAAGAGTGGAATAGAGGAGGAAAATGACCCCACTTGACCGGCTGGCAATGCTTCTTTTGATGCAGCCCAGGATATGGTTGGCTTTCTGGACTGCAAGTGTAATTGTCGCTGTTGTGGTGATGGTCAGAAGCGACATACACACTCGTAGTGAGCAGAGTACAGAGTACTGTTTATTTTTTCAAGCAACAAATATTTGTATGTTTGTTATGCCAGTGTGGCTACTTTCAATTGGTTAATAAGTTGTTTTTAAGATTCTTATTGGTTGCTGATACATTGCTACAATTATTTGCTGAGGTAGCCCAGGTTTCAACATCCCCATCCCCTTTCTTCCCCCACCTCCAACCACAGCATTTTGTGCTTACACACTCTGGGTCAAAACTTCTCCCTCACTCTCTTCCTCACTGTCAGATGGTAGAGAGGGAAACTACTGCGGATCATTAAGCTGATTACATACCTCTTTTTGCATATGTTCTTTCAGCTGATCGCTTGGAGATAGATAAGCCAATGGCATCTGAGCAAAGTCCTGGGGACTTTTCCATTTCATGGGGAGTTAAAGTTTTTCATTAGGAGAGGGGTATTTCTTTTCACCAGCACTCTATACCTTCTGTGCTGTTGAAGCTGCTTCTGAGCAGCTAAGCGTGGGGGAAGCAGAGGACGCCGATGTATCCTCCACTGATCTAGTCGTCTCCCCGCTCAATCCCTCTTTCTTTTAACTCTTCCTTTATTTCCTTTTCTTTTTTGTCTTGCTCCTGCTTAGTATCTTTCAATGCCTCACTAAGTATGCGCCAGGTAGTGGCCATATCCATGACTTATTTACCTCCTTTTGATATGGCTTCCCATAAATGACTGCCCAGTTTCTGCCATGCAGCAATGCTGAAAGTAGTGGTAGAGGAAGGCTCAAAACCTTGCTGCTTACTCCACAAGAGTAACCTTCATAAGTCATAGTCACCAATTTGTAGACCTCTGTGTTTCAGTAACAATTTTCAGGTCCCAAGGATTAAGTTCTCTTCCTGCATTAAATTTTGTCCCATTATGTTCCCAGTGGCTCACCTACCTCACCCAGGCAGGTGTCAAAGTTCAGGTCTGGACCAAGGCAGTATCCCACTGCTTTCAAGCTACACTGGCCTCCATCATCCACTGCAATTGCCAGCAGCCTCAAATCATGTCATGGGTCACCAGGTGTCGTTGTTGTGGTGACCAACAGAAGTGACATACACATGCACTCATAGTGAGCAGAGTAGAGTACAGAGTACCATTTATTTCTTCAAGCAACACATACTTGTATGTTTGTTATGCTAGTGTGCCTACTTCTAATTGGTTATTAAGTTTTTTTAAAGATTCTTATTGGTTACTGATACATTGCTACAGTTATTTGCTGAGCTAGCCCAGCTTACTTCTCTTGCAATTCTTCTATCTCAATCTTGTGGTGTCTCTGTCTCAATAAGTTACACAGTAGTCTATCACAAGGTATTTATATTTTCAGCTCAGGGACTTTCCACACATTCAGAGCAATGTGCTCAAGGCCAAGCTCTTTTTGGCCTATCAAAGGGTCCACAGGTTCATCACAGTTTCCCACATGCAATGATATCATGTTTTAAAAAGTCAAAGCAAGATTCAATCTATGTTGCTTTTCTGGGTCAGCTACAGCTTATAGAGCCCTTTATGTCCTACACAAGTTCAACGATAGTTGTTCCGGAGTTCATCGCATTACCTGTGCAGTTTAGTGAGATACTTAGATCAGGATTCAGAGATATTCTCCAAGAGGAAATTAACCTTTTCTCTTAATCACAAAATCTCCTATTTGTCTCAGAGATAATTTATATCATCCTTGAATCTACATTAGCCAAACAACAGAGAGCAGAAAATAGGTGGGTCTGGCTTCTGCAAGTTTGAAATGTGCTTTTGGAAACACCTTTGTTTGGTGCTTTTGGAAGAGGGAAGTGGAGATAGACATGGTTAGCAACTAGAATAATAAGAAAAGTAAAGAAAGACTGCTACTCCTAGAGATAAGAAAGGAGATATCTTCCTGCTTTTGGCAGTGGGATTTGATGTTTTGCTTTACTCAGATTTTCAGTATGTTCTGCTTAGTTCTAGTGCCTGAAGAGCTCCCGAAATTCCTGGATTGTACTCAGATAAAATCAGACCCACTGATTCTTTAGGAAAACAAGATGTTTCACATTCCACTGTAAGCTACCAGTATAGCAGACCTCAGTCAGATCTTCTGTGTCTAACTGGTTCGAAAATAGGAAAACAAAACAACACAAATCCAAACAAACCCCAAGCCCCGCCACCCAAAAACCACACCCAGCCAACAAACCACCAAACCAAACCAAAACCTAAACAAAATAAAAAACACAAAACAAACAAAGAGCTATAGAAACCCTCCCCCCTTTAAAACAAGAATATTGCAGTTAAAAAAGCTTCTTTTACCCCAAGTTGGGTAGCAGTGAGCCAAAAGACTATCATAAATGCACTGTAAATTAGTTATTAGAAGGGCTATGTTCATGTTCCTCCTGACTTTCTTTTTAATTCAAACCAAAGTAAAATGCTATGATTGGAAGACTCAAGCTTGGTAAATACATGAATACCAAACAGATGCAGTTATTGCACTGGATTTGACCTCTTTGAAAGGTAAGGGATGTAACTACCATCTAACACTTAAATTAGTTATAAACTAACCTACCAAGAATGGTGTTTTGGAGTGTGGAAATCTTGTTCATATGAATCTTTAAACTGTCTCTCTGGAACAGGTGAAAACTGGAAGAGAAAGTAAATACCATGCTTAAATATTTCATTCCTTTCCTCATTGTTATGTATTCTGCCTGTGAAATTTACCTCTGTGTGCATGTTCTTTATCATGAATATGTATAACAGCTTAAAATGAACATTCAAAGCAGACAACATGGCTTCAAACTCTCAGCCTTTCCCACAGAGGATGATGCACAAATTAGAGATTGGATTTGTTACCTAACCCAAACTGCACTGGTCCTGTTAATAGGTAATCTGGAATGAAGTTAGAAGAGAAAAAGTTTGGTAAGGTTTAGCCTGCCTTTTTTTTTTTTTTCTTTCCACTAGCTGAAGTAATTTCTCTTTGCTATGAATATATATTTCGTTATTTGTAAGATATGCACTGCAGGATCATTCCATTGGAACTGTTCTATGATCTCTTGTTTCTGTAACGCAGACTACACAAGCACTTCTGCTGCTCCACAAACCTGTGGATATTAACCATTTTTCTCACCAAACAATGTTACAAGATCTACGGACAAATCAAACTGTAGTTCATATTTACTTTTAAACAAACCAGTTGCAACAATAATTTCACCATCTTGGCACAACCCTTTCTTTCAACAAATGCAAGTTGAAATAAAAAAAAACAAAAACAAACCAAAAAACCACAAAACCCCCCAAACCTCAGATATTAGATTATACATATAAATATTTTCATATCTTTTTTAACTTACAAGACTAAAGGAATGGAATAAAAGGCATATTGTCAAAAGCATGTGTGCATATTTGCACACATCATTTAAAATGTTTACATTGAGGTTCACCTTTCCAGATTAATCTTGTATTCTGATCCTCTTAGGTGATATCTTAATTTACTCCTTAGATGAAAAAGATGTGGTACATTGCTAAAATTTTGTGTGTTCAGTGTTTCTGAGATAGAGGAATTGAAAAGAGGTGTGCAAGTATAAGCTAACTACACAAGAAACCAGAAAGCAATTAGCAGCTGGAAGAAGAGAAAAAGTGAAATGGCATAGTCAGTTTTGTTCTGGCCCTGATACTGCCATGCTAATATGCTCATATTCTTTTCTTCATGAGAATTCATATGATGGCTTTCAAAGTCGAGCTTCTAGTTTCATATTCTGTTGATTCATTAATGTTCAACACTCAGTATATGCATTCCTTTCCACTGTATTAATGTCTCTATTTATGTGTATCTTTTCTTTCTAAACAACCTATCCCTCACCTTAACTTTCCTTAATTTTTTAAGAATTATTCCCAGGGTGACTTTTACCACATCAGTGCATGGCTTTTGTGAGAACCACCTACAGTTCCCTTGTCAACATGTAAATGCAATCACCTGAACAAGGACCCTTCAAATTAAATTCAAATCACAGGACTGAATTCTGAAACCCCTTCACACACATAGTCCCTACTATCGTATGTGTAAGGTTTGCAAGATCAGGTTTCCCATTTGAAAGTAATGCTTTTCCATTGAAAGCAACTGGATTTGCATTTCTAACTCCATGTCTTTGTATGAAAATGAGAGATTTATTGGGAAAAAAAATGCTTGTTTTTTTTTTCCATTAAAAGATATTTGCCAGTGCAACACAGAGATGCATTCTGACTTCTCTGATTTGAAATTTCACTAATATTTTTATTTACATAAGACAAGAGCATAACTCAGTATGGCCCTACTGAGTATCATTATGAATTTACATCTTCTACAGCCACTGTGGGGCAAAGGTGGACTCAGAATTTTAATTAAAAGGTGATTTATCATATGCAATGCAATATGATAAAATAAAACAGAAAAAATATGTAGTTAACTCTCAATTGTCAGATAATTGATCACTAAAATCAAACACAGGCATGGTAGTGAGAGCTGTATGATAAGCTGTGGGAGTACAGGACAAGAGGACCTGAAGGCGACCTGGACAAAGACTGGGGAATGACTGTTCAGACAGGCTTGTAGACACAGGCCTACAAAGGGGCAATGGTTTAAACTAGAGCAGGGTAGATTCAGGCTGGACATAAGGAGGAAGTTCTTTACAATGAGAATGGTGAAATACTGCAACAGGTTGTCCAGAGATGTGGTTGAAGCTCCATCCCTGGAGACATTCAAAGTCAAACTTGATGGGGCCCCAAGCAATATGATCTCGCTGGAGGCTCACTGAAGTGAGATTGGGCAAGATAAGCTTTGAGGGACCCTTAAAACTGATTCTATGATTGTGTGACAAACAGTATTCTTGTCTTCCCTAGCTTCAATAACTTTCCAAGCATTCAACCAGTTCCAGAAGGACATATAATGCTACCAAGCCACTTCCAGAGAACTTTCTTTACTATGTCAGAAAGATGTTGAAGTGCTTGACCTTAAAATGATAAGTTTATGATTTATAGAAAAGCTTGCACCAATCAATTCTACCAGTTGAAATTGTGTAACTTTCTAGGCAGTATCCCAAATAACTTCTTTGGCTTCCACAAATGAGGACAGAGGGAAAGTGAAAAGAACCTGGTCTCTGCTGATAGATGACCAATTGCCCCTGGAAAAGCTTACCATTCAGGCAAAATATGAGTTCAGTTATGTAAAATGGCAGGGAGTATGGGAAACACTGCCATTTGGAAAGAGTAGAATGTAGAAACACTGTGATGAATAAAATGCAAAACTGACACTGAATAAAAAAAAAAAAAGGTGTTTAAAATAAAGAGTTAAAACAAAGCATAGGAAAGAAAAGTGAGGGGGGTTTTAGGATGAAGAAATGAGCATCAAAAATGAAATGCAACAAATAAAGAGACATCTGGGTGAAAGAAAATGCTTTAAGGTGAGAGGAAGGAGAAAGGCCATATGGAGAAAAGGGGAAAGTTCCTGAGTGAAAGCGATGACTTTAATTCAATCCTTTAAAAGGGCTGACAATTTATTTGGCAGAAAATGCTTGACAGAGAAGATAGGAACGAAGCAGGAGATTTTAGATGAAATTCAGAAATAGCAAAGAAATGGAGGGACAAAGGTCATACTAGCCTAAGAAAAGAAAAAAAAATAATATGAAAAAGAAAATATTGGTTAAGGGATAGAGAAGTAGCCATGAAAAGAAAAATCTTTTGTGGAATAGAAAACTCCATGGTGCTCACAGTACCTTTCTTCAGCAAGACATAGTGACACTAAAGTAGGGCAATATCAGTGAAAGATGGAAGAGTAAAAAAATGCAATGGATAACTTTTAAAAGGCCCCCAAGGATGCTAAAGGAAAAAGGAACAGTGAAAGAGGAAAGTTCAGGCAGGAAATCTAAGAACAGCTAACAAAATGAATGTGAAGAAGTTACACTTAACTGTTTGGAAGAAAGTATTGTAGTGAAAGGCTACAGGAGGCAGAAATCATAGTACCTGTCTAAGACCATAGACGATGATCCCAGGAGATTGCAAGGGAGGATATATAGAACATCACGGAGTGACAAGGTCCTTCATTGTAGAAGCCATGACTGAAGACCTGAGAAGGGAGGAAGAGTCAGGATTACTGGAGGAATAGGATGGAGAGTTGAAAGAATGGCACATAAGAATAACAGAGAAAGGAAGGCAGAGAATAATATTAATATTATCTTAATAATAACAATAACAACAATTATAATTATAGATTTTCCTTCAGGAAAGGATTCCATTTTGTTTAGTCTTATAATTGTGCTGTGGTTTTGTTGACATATTCTTGACTTACCCTGGTTCTGCTTAATGCTGTGATTTACTTTGCAAAACTCTAATGAGGCACTACAGCCCTGGACGGAGACTTGCTCTTCCCTAGTAGTCTCAATTACCATTCTGTACAAAGGCTGCTGGCTGATCATTTATTTAGTGCAAGCATCAAAAAGACCCATTCTTTTTGGTGTTTATTTATAAACAATAGCCATAAAAGGAAAACACAAACTCAGTTCCTGAGAGGCTTCTGACAAAAGAAAAAAAAATCTATCTAAACCACATGTGAAGGTAATTTCTGAAGAAATTTTAATCAAATATTTGATCTTGTCTGTATTAGATTTGGGTCTGTCCCTGCAAAGTAGTGAATCCCTATGCTCCTAAGGGAAATTTGAGAGAGGTGTTGGCACTGAGCACCATACAGTCATACATTTAACTCAAAGATCTGCTTGGGGTGTACATAAAGGCTAAAAGTAGCATTTTGAGGAAGGAAACTGGTGCTTTACTGACTTTCTCAGACCTAATAGACTTTTGGAAAAAATAAATTGAAATAGCTCACTAAGAGCTATTTCCTACAGTAAAGAACAACAAAAGACCTGGATCTTTAGAGGCAATAGCTACATGATAAAACATTCCAGTTCACAGACAACATTTACATTTTAAGCACTTCAAATACTTCTTAAAAATGTCATGGCCTTTGGCAGACGGCTGTGCTAGTATTACAGTCAGAGACAAGTTGATCTATATTCTGTGATTTATTATGTTTCCTGGGAGAATTAGTCCAAAAAAATTAAATCCCTTTCTGGAGCCAGGGCATCATAATTTGGGGAATGCTCACCCCAGGGCTATTGTCTCAATCTCTTCCCCAATCTCAGATAAATGAAAATTTACAGAAATACTTGGTGATTACAGTGCCAGTACGTAAGACTGTAATGTAATAGAGAGAGCCACCTTATTCACGCAGTACCTGATCATCTAGGCAGTCTAGCAGCAATTACAAACAGCCTTCCTCTTTCTCTCTTTTTTTTTTTTCCATTTAAATAATAAAGCAATTAACAAACAAATGCCTATAAAACTATTTAAGGTTGAGAGATATCAAGGAAATAACCAAAAAAATTCCTGTTACTCAGTTAACAGATTTTAGAATAGCAAACTACCAAAAAAACCCAAAAAACAGAACAACCAGAACCCAACACAGAACCTACAAAAAGCAATCATGACATGAAATACGACCTGACTTCCAAAGCATTTCCAACTAACTCAACATGTGAAAATCTGTGCCTTACTGCTACAAAGGGTTGTTTCAGGACAGGTCCTGATGAAGGCACAACAGCTGAAACATTAGCATGCCTAATCTGATACAGCTAGGCAAGAACAGGCTTTTAACTGATGGATGTAGAGTGTGTGTCTGTGTGTTAAATGGGAGTGTGTGGACTTCAATTTCCCTTTTCAAGTCTGCTGACAGACCCAGATGATTTTAAGGTGACTGGAAGAAAGTTAAAGATCACAACTTCAATGACAATCTTTTCTTACATGTTTTAACTCGCCAAAAGAACTGAAACAATGGTTAAATCACAGCTATCAAGCTAAAAATTAATATTGTTGCTTCACTGTTAAAAATAATTTATTTTTATTTCTACATCTATTTATGGTTGGAATGCATTGTCAGTAGAAAATACACACACAGAGAAACAGAAGAGGCTCATTATTTTATAATCCCAGCTCCTTTTTTCTTGGAACATTCTGTTTTGCAGACTCAACAAGTTGCAGTATCTTTTGTCCTTGTGAGCTGTGCTCTCACCCTCTCCAATCCATGGGTATATTACCACCAAATTTTTATGTATAATAGAAAAATAATAATTAGTAGCCTCCACTAGTCTTTTATTTTTATTAATGATACCAAAAAGTCAGAAAAAGAAACCCATCTGACAATCTTGAAATGTATAGAGAGTTTCTGGAGGGGAATTAGAGAATGAATGAATATTAAACCCCAGAAAAGTAGCCTCTCTATTTCTTAAGCACTCAAGTTCTTAGAGATCATTTGGAACAGGAGATAGTAGGGCCATACAGGGTGAAGTAGTATCTCTTATCAGAGTTTGATCTGCTGTTTATCTTACAAGCTCTGAGGGCAGGTATTTTAGATCATTAACTGTTTTAGTTGTTAATACCCACTACAAATGGAAGAAGTGGAGTGCATATTGAGGATAGCATAGGTGTGGTACAAACATCAGCAGCCCATGAGACAGCATGCTGTTGAGGAATGAGCCCTCTCTCCCAGCTTTGTATAGCTGCCAACTTGAGCAGATGTCTTGTCCTCCTGAAGCTAGATTAGCTCACCAAGCCACAACTGAATTATTCAGGATTGATACCCCAAAATCTGACATCTCCTATGTACAGGGAACATAAAATCTGCCATATCACACTGCAGAAAATTTTTTTCTAGCTTACTCATCATGTCTTCTCTGGTGGCCATATTTGGATGCCTCGGCAGAAAATACCTGAAATCAGATTAAAAGTAGCATTTCAGTCTACTGATTTTTCATCTGCTTTCAAGATCAGTGAGACAATATTCATTTATCCTCCATAATTTTATCTATGCCAATGGGTTTGCTCTGAATTCTCCCCTTTCTCCTCCTTAGAACCTGTATAAATAAACTTAACATAAAAAAAAAAAAAAAGTGCTCCAAATAACACACTATTTGTAATGAGGCTGTATGTATCTATTAACATCTACTGAAACATATATGGAGCACCCAGCACAACTGCATATATCTGTCTCCTCAAAGAAAACAAAAGGAGAAACAAAAGAGAAGTGGCCTGTCAAACAGAATGATGGCTCAAACAGCTATACATGGTCCCTCTCACTGCAGTTGCTTGTCGCTGCCATCACAACAAAGCCAACTCCAGACGGGAATGCTGAGGCAAAGGGAAGTTCCTGCAGCAAGTTCAGTCTATATATGAAAGAGTAGATCTCAAAGAAATTTAGAAAACGATTCTGCCTTCTCTAGTGCATGTTCTGTCACAGCTTGGTCTTATTTTGACTTATTCTCTCTCCTCTTCTGGTGCCTACTGACTTCTCATAAGACTACAAGCTCTTTACAAAATTATGGATGAGACCTGTGGTGATCATTCAAGGGCTTAAGGTTCTTGCAAAGGGTCAGTTTTATTTTCTTTTTGGTTTTAACTAGCTGTATGTAATAACAAAAAAGGCCTCAGTGCTCCCAGCCCACAGTCTCTGTCTGGGAACTCCAGCCCTTAAAGGCACAATTCACACTGCCACAGTGCTCTCTTCAAGCTAACAGGGCAACATTTAAAAATGTGTACAGTAAACAGACAAATTTACATCAATCTTCTAAACATACAAACTGTCCTCTACATATAGACACACAAATAGTTTATAGTTGTGTATTGTAGTCAGTCATGTTTACAGTATGGTGCACAATCTGCATATTGGCCAATCTGAGAATAACCTATCTGTAAGAAGCAGAAATTTAAGATGAATGTGTTAATTACTAGAGACTGAAAGGCGACAAGCCTCTTTGGGTGTCTTTTCCTCTCTCTCTCTCTGTCCCTAGCTGAGATAGGAACTTTAACTGTTACATAGTTTACATTGGCATAAGCCAATCCTAATGTCCCCAAACGAGTCATGACGGTGTAAATTTGTGTGGCCACACAACGAAATGGATTGGGAAAACTGATCCAGGTTAAAATTAACTCAGCAATGTAGGGAAGGGGAAAAAACATGTGGATCTTGTCACACCTAGCTTCTCCAGGAAAGATTGACTTCTGGTTAAATTGTTATAAGACAAACCCACAGTTTTGGTGGGTTTTTTTGTGTGTTTTATTTATTTATTTTTATTTTATTTTATTTTATTTTATTTTATTTTATTTTATTTTATTTTATTTTATTTTATTTATTTACCCTCCCCCACCTCCCTGGAGCACAACTGGCAGAGAACATAGGGAAAACATGTATACAATTATTCATGCCACCAACCGTACTTACAACACCACCCTTTACAGAACTTCCCTAAAATGCTAGCACCAGTTCTGGGAGCATGCATTTGCTTGTGCAAAGTCTTGGGGTCACACACTGTGGACATATATTGCCTGACTGGACAAACTCTCAAAAATGGTGTGACTCTTCTTCCAAAAGGGAAAAAAGAGGCACCCACCTGCCTACTGGTAATGTATTACATTATGTTTCATATTTATTTTTTTATTGGCGGATAAGATCCATACACACATGAAGGAGATCCACCATTTTTCCCATCCTCTGTTTTTGGCCCTGTGATTCCTTGGTCATGTCTTCATGAGAAAATGGATGGATTAGCACATGTATACTGGATCCAGAATGTTGTAGACTCAGACGACAAAATAGTTCAGCTAGTAGAAACTCACTTTGTAGATCCAAATTTGTTTTTTTAAACAGCATTAAAAAGGCAGGTTTGTCCTGGCAGATTTTCTGCCAGATTACATATCACCAATCCTCTTGCAGTGATCATGAAGATAGAATAAATAGTGTACAATGTGTTCTAGCTAATTTGACAGAAATATAGTCATACACTAAGGTATCATCCAGTCCCAGTCTGTAATAGGAGGTGATCTACTAGTGTACAGCACTGGTATTCCCGAACACAGAACCACACCCTAGTATGGTAAAGCTAACTAAAACCTCTTTTAATTGTCCACCTAAGCTTGCAGGGGATTTATAGAGGCAGGAATCATGCAACATGGATTGTTTTATTTTTTTCTTCTGAGCAGAGTGTCCTGTAAGAGGTCCTCAGCTCCTGTCTCAGTTGTTCTGGGATCTTGAATCTACTGACAAGCTCCAGAGCTCAGCACAGACTACCACTGCAAATCCCTGCCTATCCAAATATTTTATCTTCCTGTGCCTGCAGTGAAGAGAAGCTTAGCAGTGGAAACCTACAGTTTAATTGTTTACTTCGAGGGGTACCAGGTTTTCTTCAGTGTAAACAAAACTGCTCTTTGTGTAATTTGTTGCCAGTAACAATGTCCAAAGTAATTTAACAGATGGCCTAATTGCTTTCAAATTAATAGTCCAATCATTTCCCATATTGCTCAACACTCCTGGAGAAAAATATCTGAACTAAGGGTACAGCTGTTACTTCCTGTGTCTTTGGTGTGCCCCGTATCCTTCACTCCAGTGCTGAAGCACATGTCACATCTCATACAACCCCATTCTGCTGGACTCCAAACCTGCAGTACATGCAGTCCTTTGTGTTTCTTTAGGTGCTTTTTTTGTGTGCAACAATGTTTCGGTTTGCTGGAATATTAACTACCTTCCATAAATTTTTATCAGGATTATGGGGAAAACTCTTCTTTAAAAAATCTCAGGTATCTTCCTAAATTCTCCTCAGTAGTATGGAGTGTTTGAAGTCTAGCATCCTTAGTGGACTCATAACCCAAAATTTAAAAAATCACCTGGTTTTGGGTCTGTCTTACAAGGAGAAATAGTAATTTTTTATTTTATCTTCTGTTTGATGTTCTTGATCAAAATCATGCCATTCATAAACATTTTTTGTCAGCTTCCCATGGAGCATATCATTCTTCAGATAGAATTAAGTTTTCTCAATATTCTGTTCTGCCTGAAGAAATTATTAAATTCAGAATTACTACATCCACCCATTGCCAGAGAAAATGGGAAATTTTGTCTTCATCTTAGCTACTTCCTTTGTTTGTATTGCCATAAAAATTGAAAGAGTGAAATACTGCTTAAATCTTCTTTGGTTATCTCTGTTAGTCACAAAGACTTTAATGTGTGAGGGGCTTCTAAAGTTCCTGCCTTTTCCCAGATTTGTTTTCTTTGTGGTACATTCAGGTTTCAGTTTTCCCCACAGGCATCAGTTTTTGCAGAACATCTGTTTTACTTAGTGCTCAGATTCAACTTGGAGTACTAAATGAAGATATAGGAACACTTCATTAGCAGGGGCCAGACAGAAGCAGACATATCCAGCAAAAGAGTGCCAAATGTCAGCAGCAAGACCTGGAAGGTGGGATAGGATTTAATTTTACCCTGCCTCAGTCTAAAGTCTGTGGTTTATGGAGCATCCATATGGAGGCTGCGAGTGCATGAAACAGCTGCAAGTGTGCTGCTGTTTTTTGGATTTGTGACCACAACACTGGTGACAACTCACCCATGTTTCAACAGCTGCTGAGCAGCGCATGCATAGCGTCAAGGCCTTTTCCATTTCTCACTCTGTCTGCTAAAGGGGATGGGGAAGAGGCCAGGAGGGGACACAGCCAGGACAGCTGACCCCAACTAATAATGAGATTTCCCATGCTCAGCAATAATGATCTGAGGAGGAGTCTTTCCAAAATTCCTGTTGCTCATACACTGGGCATCAGCCTGCTTGTGGGAGGTGGTGAGTGATTGTCTTTGCATCACTTGTTTTCTTTTTGTTTGTTTGTTTGTTTTGTTGCTTGGGTTTCCTTGGGGGTTTGGATTTGCAGGTTTGTTTTGGGTCCTGTCTCTCCACACACACCCCTCACCGCCCCCCAACTTATTGCATTGTCTTTATCTGGAACGAGGTTTTTCTCACATTTGCTTTTCCAGCCTTCCAATATTCTTCCCTATCCCAGTAAGGGTGGAATGAATGAGCAGCTGCTGGATGCTTAATCACTGGCCAGGGTCAACCCATTATAAAGAGGAAAGCATATAATTCTTCAAAGAGAATAAAGGAAAATAAAATTGTTCCTATGCTAATTCTATCAAATTGAATGAAACAAGAAAAAAATATTCTTCATTTTTCAAGCCACAGTATGTTCAGGGACCACACACGTAATATTTCTCTAAGGTGACACTTCTTTGTTACTAGGCACTAGATTAGATAGCCTGATTAGGTTCTCTGTAAAATTTGGATTCTTAAATATGAGCAGAAGTCATGTCTCAAGAACATATTTTTTAAAGGCCTGTAAATCTTTCGCTTCTCTATAGTAAATTCACTATCCAACACTAAGTAAGTTTCACAGCACAAGAATGAAATAGGTAAGTATGTTTTATTATTCCATTTTAAAGACAAGGAGATTAAGAAAAAGACATAGAGACATCTGTGCAAGTCCACAGAGACTCACAGTTGGAGTCAGAGATTGCCGGCTTTCCTTTCTCTGAACTCTGTCTTCAGGTCTGTAGATGACAGTCTTCTTCCAGAATAGTCCATGTGGTTTTTACTTCTTTGTTTCTTTGGGAATCCTGAGGTAACAGAACACTTGAAGTAATCTATGTATGATACAATATTTGCTACAATTATGTTAAAAGTCCCTACTGGTGATGAACCACTACCTTTGTTAGGCATGACTGATACACTAATTAGTGCAACTCAAAAAGGCCAGGGATGTGCACAGTTTAATTTTGTTTATTTCTCCTTGCCAATTTAATCCTTTCTTTAATAATTCAACAATAGCACTGTTTCCCCTCCCATAATTAGTCACTGGCTCTTTAAACTGAATGGCAGTGATCGTAAGAGTTTCATCATGTCTTTCATATTATGATGAAGAACTTGGAGGGTTTTTTTCCCTTAAGTCATAGTTGAATTGGACAACAGGACTATTCATGGCAGAACTAGCTGCAATTATAGCAATTATGCAGATCACATGTCTTTCCAGTTTAATAGCTGGGGGTTTTGTTTTGTTTTTCTTTCCTTTCTTTTTCTTTTTCTCTTACTGCAGCTTCTCTAAGCCAAGGAGGAGAATAAGGAAAGACAGACAGACAAGTGGACCACCTACTGACTTGGTCCCACATGGAATTAGAGAATTTGTTAAATACCTTTGTACCAGAGGAAATTCCTGCAGGGTGCTTTGCATCTTAGCTTGCCAAAGGTCATCATCACAGCAACACACCATGCTCTGTTCCTGCTTCCCAGGCAGGACGGGGATGGCACACTGTGCCGACACTGATACATCTCTGTTCTCTGCAGAGTGGTTCAGAGTTGATAACTAAACCAAATCATCAATCAAAGTTGCAGACAAAAAAAGATCTTAATCTCAGGCACCTGTTTATCTAGTCACTGCCTTACAAATGAAAAAAAAAAACACCAGCACAATATGGTTCCTCATTGAAAGAACATACTGATTTCAGTAAGAACTGTAGGCTTACTGAATATTTTTCAAAAATCTGTCCTCAGTCACTCTAGAGACCTCTATGCATGTGAGATCCTGACCTCCACAGAACAGTGTAAACAAAGTAAGAAAATGCTGTCCGGGAAGGTACAGTTACTGTTCCTCCAGACCCAGAAACACAAGCCTAAAAACTGGAGTACTACCCTTAAACACTCAACTGAAAGGAAAATGAGAGGACTGACAGTCATCTGTAACATGATTTATTGCATTGTCAACAATGCCTACTAGTCCTGCTTTTTCAAATTTGTTATCAAGAAAATATCTCAACCTGCCTGTGAAGCAAACAGAAATATTATGTCCAGGCTTCAAAAATATACAGATAACTTTACAAAAAAGAAAACAAAAAGTTAATCTGTGACATCTTTGAAACACACAAACAAAACACTGTCAGCCTTGAAAACAATCATGTAGCAACACAGCAAAGAACTGCTGGCACATCAATTGCAGGTTTTAAATCTAGCCAAACTTTTAAAACAAACCAAGCATATTCTTAAAGCAACTCAGACAGCACAGATATTGTATTTTCCATGTAGGCCACTTGACTTCATGTGAGAGCTCAATTAGCAGCAAGCATTACACCTTAAGTTTACAAAACACTTTTGATAACAATTCAATATAATAAGACCAAAACTGAAAGATTTGCCTTTTGGCTATGCGGATTTTTGCCTGTAGACATCAGGACAAAATGAAGATATTCATGAGGATAAACAGAATTTTTAGTTTTCATATGTTAGTTCTAGGAGAGAAAAAATATATTTCTTACATATATGTAAATATTATGAAATCTTATATCCTCTCTTTCCCTTTCTCCACATAGCTCACAGAGAGAGGATACATCCACATCCAAATGTGAAAAAAACATTCTAATGATGAAAGTCTAACAATGAGCTGCTGCACTTGTATTGTAAAAACCTCCAGCAAAGATCAGCCCTTTTGTGTTGTCTTGCTGGAAGAAACAGATCCAAGAAAGCTCAAATTTCTCTGCTTATTCTTGTGAGACTGTAGTAGAAAATAGTCAATACAGACAGTTTCACATCTTAACAGCTTGTGGACCTTTAACTGCCTTTTGAGAGAATTTGCCACTAGTGTAAGATAAAGCAGGGGAAATTTTTAAGGAGGCTTGAAGAAAAATCAATAGAATTTAAAGGTGAGCTTTGTTCTGTGAACTATGCAGACCGACTTCACAAATATGACTGCATTCATAGACAAATATATTACACAGACAGATATGGACTTTCTTAATTTGTCCTGTACCTCTATATAAGACTAATTTTTAAAGCCTTTAATAAAATTACTCCCATTAATGTCAAATACCTTTTAATCTGGGGTGACCTTATTACTCTCTACAACTACCTGAAGGGAGGTTGTAGACAGACGGATGTTGGTCTCTTCTCCCAGGCAAGCAGTACCAGAACAAGAGGACACAGTCTCAGGCTGCGCCAGGGGAGGTTCAGGCTGGATGTTAGAAAAAAGTTCTATACAGAAAGAGTGATTGCACATTGGAATGGGCTGCCTGGGGAGGTGGTGGAGTCGCCATCACTGGAGGTTTTTAGGAGAAGACTTGACGGGGTACTTGGTGCTGTGGGTTAGTTGCTTGGGCGGTGTTGGATTGGTTGATGGGTTGGACGCGATGATCTTGAAGGTCTCTTCCAACCTGGTTTATTCTATGTATTCTATGTATTCTATGTATTCTAATCTGGTCCCAAATCAAGCTGTTTTAGGAGCAGGGCAGGTCCTGCCTCTCCAACCTGATCTTCTATGATCAGATGACCCGTCTGGTGGACGTGGGGAGGCCTGTGGATGTCGCCTACCTGGACTTCAGCAAGGCCTTTGATACCATCCCCCACAGCAGACTGCTGACTAAGCTGTCAGCTCGTGGCTTGGATAGCAACACTCTGTGCTGGGCTAGGAACTGGCTGGAAGGCTGAGCCCAGAGAGTGGTGGTGAATGGTGCCACATCCAGCTAGCAGCCAGTCACCAGTGGCATCCCCCAGGGACCAGTGCTGGGCCCCATCCTCTTTAACATCTTCATTGATGATCTGGGTGAGGGGATTGAGTCAGTCATCAGCAAATTTGCAGATGACACCAAGTTAGGAACAGATGTTGGTCAGTCAGAGGGCAGAAGGGCTCTGCAGAGGGACCTCGACCGACTGGACAGATGGGCGGAGTCCAGTGGAATGGCATTTAACAAGTCTAACTGCCGGGTGGTGCACTTTGGCCACAGCAACCCCATGCAGAGATACAGGCTGGGGTCAGAGTGGCTGGAGAGCTGCCAAACGGAGAGGGACCTGGGGGTGCTGATTGACAGCCACCTAAACATGACCCAGCAGTGTGCCCAGGTGGCCAAGAAGGCCAACGGCATCCTGGCCTGCATTAGGAATAGTGTGGCCAGAAGGAGCAAGGAGGTCATTGTGCCCCTGTACTCTACATTGGTTAGGCCACACCTTGAGTCCTGTGTCCAGTTCTGGGCCCCTCAGTTTAAGAAGGACTCTTGAATGTGTCCAGAGAAGGGCAACAAGGCTGATGAGAGGCCTTGAGCACAAGCCCTATGAGGAGAGGCTGAGGGAGCTGGGATTGTTTAGCCTGGAGAAGAGGAGGCTCAGGGGTGACCTCATTGCCCTCTACAACTACCTGAAAGGTGGTTGTAGCCAGGAAGGTGTTGGTCTCTCCTCCCAGGCAACCAGCACCAGAACAAGGGGACACAGTCTCAAGCTGCACCAGGGGAGGTTTAGGCTCGAGGTGAGGAGAAAGTTCTTCACCGAGCGAGTCATTCGTCATTGGAATGGGCTGCCCAGGTCGGTGGTGGAGTCACCATCCCTGGAGGTCTTCAAGAGGGGATTGGACGTGGCACTTGGTGCCATGGTCTAGTCATGCGGTTTGTGGTGTCAGGTTGGACTCAATGATCTTTGAGGTCTCTTCCAACCTTGGCGATACTGTGATACTGTGATACTGTTTGACATTAATGAGACTCATTTCATTAAGGACTTCCTAAAAGTTTGAGTTCAAACCTTGATTTTACTTCATCTATAGCAAAACCCCACAGAATATGAATATAACCATGATTTTCCTTCAATTAGGCTTTATTAGGGGCTTTAAATGATTTAAACATTTATGCTACTCTGACAGCCAATTAAGGACATAAATTTACTGTAGATGTTTGAAAAGGGTAGTGTGAGCTTTTAACTCACCCTGTTTAATGCACAACAACCTGTTCGCCTAGTTGCATCTTCTGCTTCTTCAAACAAAATGAATACACATTAGCTGGAGTTTGCAATTCAGTGTAACAAATAAAGGGTCTACAGCACAGGAAAATCTTAGGTTTGCTATAACTCTTTCACACAGGAAAGCGTGATAGGTATGAAAGGCTGCTTCTCCAATAAATACAGCGTTATGAGGTGAACTCAAATTTGCCCTTGTCATTTCCATGGTCTCCTAAAGCACACAGGAGGGAAAGGGCAAGGAGCAACGTCATATCACATATCAAACATGCCTTGTATTTATCTGTGCTGTTGCACCAAAGTATTATATGCTGCACTTGGTATAAACCCAGCATAGTCACTTCTTTCTGTAAGTCATCATTTCCACAAATCAGTTTCCCTGCCTGTTGCAGGGGCAGCATAGCAGTCTGGTATTACTAATAAGGAGTTCATGATAAATTCTGCTCACATAATTTTCAGTTTTTCGCAGAATTTCCAGCTGTATTTCTGAATGTAACCAGTTTTCTCATTTTTTCTTAGAGTGTTTTACACACAGTTACAGGTGGTTTTCCAATATGGTATCTTTAAAAAAAAAAAGTCTTCTTTGAGCATCTGGAGAAAAAAACCCTTTTGAATTAACAGTCACATTTTCATTATTTTTAGAGTCTGTCAGGCTTAGAGCTTCATTTTCTCACCCTTCCAAAAATAAATCTGGTAATCTCTTCTGAGTTTTATCAAGCCACTCCAACTTCATGTGAATGAATTTAATTATCTGAGAACAAGTTTCTTTGAGACACTTAGTTGCTACAGCTGGCTTCCATGTGTTAACTTCTGATCATGGCAGTGTCTCCCTGTGACACTAGAGATAAAAGGCTTTCCAGTCATGTTATATTGTTTTCTCTCCTTACATTGAAGGCTTTTCTGTTTGGTCTCTACCTGTGCTATTACTGGTGCTGAACAAATTATGTTCTGTTGGAGGAGAATTTCTTGGTCTCCTAATACATGCAGAAGTGTTCAAGCATCATTTCCTGAACAGTAACAATATTATGCATGAATGGTTGCATCATCTTTGTCATCTTGAGACCATCTCACAGTCAAGTTAGCAAAATTTGTCTGTGCATCTAGAGAATCCAAAACAGGAAAAAAACCACACATTTGGACCTATTCCAGAGAAGTCAGCCTGCACTGTACAGTTATATGACCTGAACTAGAGTCCTCCCACAAATGTGCCGGAAACACATCATCCTGACTCAGTAAAGTCAGATCCTGTTCACTGTTACACTAATGTAAAGCTGGAGTGTCTCTTCTGTTGACAAGAGAGTGTGATATACAGCTGTGGAGTTGACCAGAAAACTGGCCAGAACTAGAGCTGACCAGGTAAATCTGAAAACAACTGACTAAGCAAGCACAGGCCACATCTTTGGAAGTGTGTTGCATGTTGCAGGATTCCTCTGCCACACTGGAAGGGACAAAACTGAGGAAGTATATGGTTCCTTTTACTTTTTACTGTAATTTCTTTCTCACTATTTTAGTGCTTGGAGTGGTTATATTTGCTCTGGTTTTGTTTACTTCATAGATGAAGTAAAAAATAAACAAAGTGAGGATATACCAAAATCCATCTCTGTTGATAAGTTCTAACTGATCATGTAAATCAGAGGGTATCACTTCTCTTTCTGATAGTACATGTGTGACTCTTCTGGTCAGAAGGACGTCAGACAGCCCAGTCTTTTTTATGTCTCAGGGATATCTAGTATTAATTTGCACAGTCTGTGCTGCTGTCTCTCCAGGTCATGCAGTCCTTGACCAAGGCACAATTTGCAGGCAAAAAAAATTCGATGATTATGAGATTTATTTGGTGGGTAAAGCTACAAAAAGTAACTTTGTAAATGTTACATGCATATTGTGTGTGTATCTGTGAGCAGGATTTTGTTGCATTCATGAGACTCAGGAAAGTTTAAGGGAACTTGATGTGCTTATATATCAGTGGTAGTCATAATCTATAGATATATCCCTTACACTGCTTATATTCAAGCTTAGGTCTATGGCCTGCTGACCTGACAAAATCAAATCCTTTCTTGCATTTCAGCAAACCATGACATGGTACTGTACATATTAAGGGAACAATTTTTCAGGATACAAGAAAGCTAAATATCACTTTCAGGGTGTCTGTATAGATGCCTTTTCATTTTAATAATGCTTTGGGAAGCAGTTTCTTGGAACTGCAACCTATAACAAACAGGCATTCTGTGCAATAAACAGGTCCCTACATCACATTTTAAAAAACAGTTAAGCCCCCTAGAAACTGTATTTTATTGTCACCATCACATAATTTACAAAACTGGAACATCTAACAGCAAGGAAATAAATATTTAAGCATATCATAAATCATATATCACACACATAGCACATTTGCACCATATTCTTATCAGTTATAAAACTAAGTCCACTTCAGCCTTAACTCTGACTGAGGCTTAACTTTTCTATTCTCATTTTAGTGGTAAATTATTTTCTTTTTAAATTGTTTTTTTTTGTTTGTTTGTTTCATTTTTGTTCTTTCCTTACATTTTCTTCTTCCCATGTCCTTCACTCTCATTTATTATTTAACACAATATATAGAGAATCAAAATTTTGTCAAAACATGCTATGTAAACAAACAACAAAGAACTTAAGACTCAGGTGATCTCTTGTGACTATAGATGTATTAATTTCACTTCTTAGTTATCCTCGTTCTCCAGACACTGCATTTCAGACAAAAGCACAACTGCACACATAGGAGGCTTACATTAAATAAAATATTCCCAGAACTTACTGGAAGAAATGTGTCCAAATTACTGAGCAGCTAATCACATCTGGAACATTCTTCCATCACAGGTTACTTCCTACATTGCTGGTTTACACATCACTGTGCTGAAAACTCACAGGTGCTGCAAATTCTGATTCAGAATTAGCATTAATCACCACTGGAGCACTCTGAGCTTGGAACACAATATACCAGTTACAGAGCAGTAGGCTATTATCTATCATGAGGATCATAGAATCACAGAATGCATCGAGTTTGAAGAGACTCTTAAAAGTCATCTTGTCCAATCCCTCTGCAGTAAGCAGGGACATCAACTAGATCAGGTTGCTCAGGACCCCATCAAATCTGACCTCGAATGTCTCCAGGGATGGGGCCTCAACCACATTGCTGGACAACCTGTTACAGTATTTCACCAACCACACTGTGAAGAAGTTCTTATGCCTAATCTAATCTACCCTGCTCTAGCTGAAAAACACTGCTCCATATCTTACAGCTACAAGCCTTTCTAAACAGTCCTCCTCCAGACTTCCTGCAGGTCCCCTTCAGATACTGTAATGATACTGTAAGGCCTTCCTGGAGTATTCTCTTCCCCAGGCTGAAAAGCCTCAACTCTCATCCTGTCTTTGTAGGAGAGGTGCTCCAGCCCTCTGATCTTTTTTGTGGCCTCCTCTTCTTGTGTTGGGGGCCCCAGAGATGGACACAATCCAGGTGAGGTCTCATCAGAGCAGAGCAGAATGACAAAATCACCTGTACTAGATAAAACTGCTGTATTAGATAAACAACATCATAGTCATTATCATTCATGAAAACTTTCAGCTATGATGCCCCTTTTTATAGGCTTGCTGGACAGGAAAGAGATGTGGAATAGACCACCTTTGACCCAGGGGATCCCTCCTCCTGGGAGGGGGAAAGCCAAGTCTGTCTCTGCCCACCTGGATCAAGTTCTTTTTACCCACCTGGGGTTCTTTCAGCCCCCATCAAGGATGTGTGTAACCCAGCACACAGTCTTTGGATCATCTTTGTGACCTTCCCCTGGACTCATTCCAACAGCTCTGTGTCCTTATGACGGGGAAACCAGAACTGGATGCAGTATTTGAGATGGGGTCTCACAATAGCAGAGTAAAGGGGAAGAATCACCTCTCTAGACTACTGACCACAATCCTGTTGATGCAGTGCAGGATACAATTTGCCTTGTGGGCTGCAGAAGTGTACTGACAGCTCATGTTGAACTTTCCGTCAATCAATATACCCAAGTCTCTTTCTTCTGAGCTGCTCTCAACCCACTCAACCCACACAAATACAGCCTGTATTTGTGCCTGAGATTTGCCTCACCCAGATGCAGGACCTTGCAATTTGACATGTTGAACCTCATGCAGTTGTCACTGGTCCACTTCCCACACCTGTCAAGATTCTTCTGGATGTCATCCTTTCCTTCAAGTGACTCTACTGCACCACCCAGCTTAGTGTCATCAGCAAACTTGCTGAGGGTGCATTTGATGTCCATGTTGCTGACAAAGATGTTAAACAGCACTGGACCCAGTACAGATCCCTGAGGAACTCCACTTGTCATGGGTCTCCACCTGGACCCTGGGCTGTTGTTCACAACCCTTTGAGTCTGCCCATCTACCCATTTCCTTATCCATTGGACAGTCCATCTATGAAGTCCATGTCTCTCCTAAACCCAGCCTATGTTGGTGTACTTTCAGCTTCCTCACTTATTAATAAACTCACTACTTCCAAGTTGTATTTACTACAGATTGTAGTAAAGAAGCTCTTTTTCATTTCAAAGCACAACAAATTGCACTGAATGAATTCCATTAAGAGAAATGGCAGGAACAGAATTCAAAGGAGTTGTATTAGGAGCAGTGAAGAGCCCCAAGTTAAAATAGATACTCTAAAACTATTATTTGTGCACATTATTCAGGGGAAAAGGTGCTCAGGATCTCTCACAGATGAAAGACACACCTTCTGTTTGCTTGCACAACAAGAACAGGGCAAAGAAGATAAAGCATAATCACTCTATCATCTTGAAGTTGGTTTGTCATCAATATTATGAAAAGATAATTCTAATGGAAGCACCAGAACAAAATAAGGGAACAAGAACTGAGCAGAGAAACTCATGTCTAAACAAGCTACTAAACATGGCTGTGAAACAATTTAATAGCTGCTTTCCTAATGAAGGGTCTGCAGTAGTCTCTGAAAGGGGGTTGAGCATAAATGGAACTAGACTGACTAGGGCTTGTGAAAAGAGGGTGGGCAACACTGGAAGATGTGAGATTACATTTTCTATCCTCAGGTAGACCATTTAACTGCTATTTTTAAATGATGTTTTATCATTTGAAAACTGGGTTGTATTCTCACTTGCCACTGGACCACTCCTGTTAGCAAGAATATTATCTCAGCTATATGCTAACAATATATTGGCCTAAGAAAAGAACAGTGTCATAAACATCAATTTGACAGGTTCTTTGATACTGTAATAGGAAAGAAAAATCCTACAGCTACTTACAGCATAGCTGAATCAATTTACACAAAAGAGTCGGTATAATAATTCTGACTGAGAGGATGTCTGAGAAACAAGTTAACTTGAATGTTAAGTAAACTTGGCTGAAAAAACCCACAACTTCTTTCATGTGTGTGAGCTATTTCATCTTCATACTGAAGAAGACCAAATAAAGTCCATAGCAAAAGTTAATAGTCAATTAATTAATATAATTTTGATGTTTACTTTCTGCATGTGTTTGAGGTTCTATAATTGAAACATTACAATAAAATTATAAGTTGGAGAGGGAAAATGTGCAGCTGCTCTTCTGAAAAGAACTCAGGATTTAGTGTCACAGGATGTTGGGTAAGGCACTGAAGCCAGCTGAAAAAGATTCCTACTTCCATCATCCAACTGCCCGAATAGGAAGACAGCAAACAAGGAAGCTGGCACAAGCATCAGCAGGAGCAGTGGGAGCCTCTTCAGATACTTTTGCAAATAACACTAGCATCTTTGCAAGCTATGCCTGCCAGTATGGTCAGAACTATAATGACGTCAGAACCAATCCTCCAAAACAGACAATAAACACAATCAAAGAAGGAAAGGTAAGAGAAAGTACAGGGTGAACAGAATGGAAAAATATGCACTTCAGTTTTATTCATAAAACCAAAATCAAATCCATATGGTAACTCAGTGAAGTAGTATCAGTCCGAACATTAGTGATCAAGAAAATCCCAGACTCACCCATATTCCAAAGTTCAGATCCAAATTCTATTTTCTGATTACCAACAGACAGGGAATAAAGGATCCTGCCCTTTATTTCCTTACATGAATGACTGAACTTCTGCCATTAAATTGCTCAGGGGAAATCCAAGGCTTGGGCTGAAATACACCCTGGGCAGAGGACTGCTCTGCCAAATCTCTACTCCAGTTTCTTTGTTTTCCTTTCTCCTGTCTCAGACTCTCTATCACAGTTGAGTACTTCCACCCACTCTGTTTCTTGTTTTCTCTGCATTCAGGGCAGAAGACTTTCCTCCTCTGCATTGCCAGTTATCATGCTCACCTCTACATCTACAAGAAATAAGGACAGCAATTGATGCATGGGGGTCATATTTTGCTGTGGCCTACACACAGGGTTAGGGATACTGAGTCCATAGCCCATAGACTCAGAACAGGGAAAGGCATGCTCAGAGAGGGTAGGCAATCTCGAGGTACTAGTGGCTAAGTGCAAAACCCCCCTCCCTAACATAAAAGTCAAACACTCAGAATTTGGACTTAAATAGGTAGCTTTTCATGAGAAAAGGCATCACTCATGAGAACAGGTATCACTCAAAACAGGGATCACATTCTATTTAAGTCATAAGGCAAAAGCTCCTGATATAAATGAGGGCATGTAAAATCAGTATTTCATTTTAAAAATCCCAAACTTTTATTATTTTAAAAAAGTTGAAGTTAAAAGTAAATAAAATGAGAGGCAAGCCTGAAGTATGGAAAACTGCAGATCAAAAGGCTGTATGCCAGCAAATCAGATTGTATGGTGGCTGCTGTCAAGTGACCTAGCCACACTGTTTATAAAAAACAGTTACGGTTAAAACTAAGGAAATCTGAGTGGTTTTTTGAAATCCCAAACTATCTGTCTAAGACAACTTCCAAATGACTCCCTGACCCAATCTCCATTCTTTGCAGATTTCTCTTCCCTGAAGAGTATTCTTTCATCTGCCGTGCTTCACTTTCCCACACCAAAAGCTGTCAAACATGTACCCCAGTTCCTTCTTAAAAAGTTCTCTGTTCTGAAAGATCTTCAGGGGCCAGCACGTCTGCTTGCAGGACTTCCTCCTGGAGGACTTTGGGTTGCCACTTCCTTTGAATATACTCGGCCTCTGTGGTTTCTGCCTTAATTATGACCCCAGGGTACCTAACTCATCTCTGGAGTACTGATCTTCATACCACATAGAAAAGCGCTCAAAATTTGAAACGATGTGCTGCACAGCAGAAAGGCTGCCAGAGCTAGTAAGCAGAGGGATATTCAGGCTAGGAGAGGACTAGAAATGAAAGAATAAATTCAGGCCTAGGTACGTAAATTAGTGAGAAGAGAGGCAATTAGATCAAATAGGAGGAAAGTGAGAATAGTGACCGAGGTCCTATCCTGGACCACATTCATGTGGAACTAACAACAGAGGAGGGATCTGGGAATTAGTATCAGTAAGTAAAGGACAATATACACGAAAACTTGCATTCTGAGCAAGTCAGTCAGATATTTTTATCACAGCAGTGGGGAAAGAATGTAGGAGGGAAAAAATAAAAAAGATAAAAGGTACAGGTTGTGGCAATAGTGATTAGTGTCCTTGCTCAGAGAATAAAAAGCCTTTCTTCAGTGTGGTGTGTACAAGCAAGGTATCTGGTCTCCAATGAAGTACAGAAGCAAGCTGTATCAGTTACAAGCAGTCCACATACAGCAGGTATGCTGAGTAAGACTACACCACTGTTGACAGTCCCCCGTTGCGATCTCTGCACTAAGCTGATGCCCAGAATATTTCCTTCTATCTGTGTTGGAAAGAAACAGATGGAATTAGAATATGGTGCTGGTTAGGGATGCAAAAGTTCTCTCTTTTTTTTTTTCAATTGCGAGTACAGCCACCTCTGAGGAGCAAAACTCAGCAAAACTTCGCAGGCTGGGTTAACACTGAAATGGGTTCAAACGTCCTATGTTCCATGGTTACAACGATGTTCAAATGCTTCTACACAAGCTATGATTGTCATATGCCTGACTGAGCTCACAGGAAAAAAAATGCCTCTGGGGGACATATCCCTTCTTTCTCAGAGGCTAGGTATAGCATAACTTTCACAGCATTTCTGTTAGACTATGTCATACAATTCAGCATTAAGTAAAGATACTTGGGGATGATGATGTATTTATCAATCTACTGATTCCTAGTGGCTTTAGTGACTGTGTATAAAACACCCAATTATACAAACCAAGTTGGAAGTAGATGCATGAGAGCACATCTCTAGTGTTTGCTTGTAGTTTGTGCCTTTTGTGCCAGAAAAAAATACCCCAACATCTATAGTAGGAAATAAAGCAGTCAAAACAACGGTAAAATTCACTGAGAAAAGAACATAAAATAGATTTTTAATTTATCCTCTTCAGAAAAACAGAGACTGCACAAGATTCTGGTTTTGTGACCCACTGATTCAGTACCCTTACTTTGCTAAGGTGGCCATTCATGATTAAACACACCTTAAGCACTCCAGAGAGAGCTAACCTGTGTAATTACCATTGAACTAGTCAATAATTGCTAAAGGGGACTTGGTATCAATCCATTGTATACTTACAGTAGCTGCAAGATGTAACAGTCTGGACCTAACACTGCTCCTGATGAATCTGACTAGAGTTTTGATTGTGGTTTCAGTAGAGGAATGATTTGCTTAATAGTGAGCCAGCATCTGTAAAACCCCAGAGAAGGTGAGCAAAGCTTAGGTCTTCAATTTCCAAAAAGGAGTAAACAGTATGTTGAGATATGCTGACCAAATGATAATGCAAACTACAGAAAAAAATTACTAACAGGGAAAAGCTAATCAGTAGCGAATACATTTTTGGAAGAGAGAGATTTCCCCTTCTACTCCTCTTTAAAAACAATCACAGGATGCAACAAGATGTTAGTAATTTATATAGTACTGATGTTTCGGGGGAAAACAAATTAATTACTTGTATTAGTTTTTTCCTTACCAAATAGCTGCCTCATTATGCTTTGACACAGAATGTGATCCTCCTACTCTGCCTGCTTCCCCTAAAGTGGAACATGTGGTTTTGGCTGTCTGTATTTTTACTATTTCTACTTCATTAGAACGGTGGTTTTAAAGGTAGGCACACAGGTCTGGTGGGGGACTCATATTTCGAGTTACTCTTTCTGTAAAGCATGTAACTTCTCATACTTCACAGCCTAGTGAAAAAGAATGGTGGCTGCCTGAGCTTGCAGGACATCTTAGGTACCTCAGAGAAAACAAACCAAAACATTTACGTTAGTACAACAGTATTTCTTGTGTTCTAATTCCTTCACAACCTGTAACGTATCCTCAAAGCAGGTCTGCTGGACTGAATTTTATACATGCTTACTTTGACTTTCAAACAAAAGGGAGCTGGCTCCATACATTGTCCAAAGCCACTTTGACAGCTTTCAGATTTAGTTTGGTAAGCCACAGTCTGGTCTTGGGTGGGTATGAATTTTCTTCTACCCCAAACACCGCCAGTTGCTGATAGCGTTTCGGCCACCACATGACCAGCTGATTCTTTCTATACACACACCCGTTCCGCTGCTGAAAATTGCTTCCCAGTAAAGCGGCAGTTGTGGCCACACCGCACAGGAATGGGGAGAGAGAGCACCCTGGAGGCCGTGGTCCTCATCCGGACTTCTCTGCTGAAGTGGCTGCCCTCTACATTCTCTTCCGAACGCACTGACTACAAAGGGATCTTGGCGGATAGTTCAACATTAAACGATGCCAAGCAGTGTGCGTAAAATAATGGCCAGCAGACTGCCAAGAGGCGCTGCTCGAGACCGCCGGTGAAGCAGCTTGAGTCTGTTCGCATCCCGCCTGGTACCACGACCCGCTCTATCCAGTCCTGCGCGGGGGGCTGACCGAGATGGGGGGCCGCGGCTCTCCCACGGCCCCTCCTGGCCGCCGGCACCCGGCGTGGGCAGGGCCAGCGGGGCGCAGCCGGTGCTAGGCATGAGGCCTTGCCGCAGGCCTCGCACCTCACCGTGGTTTCCCGCAGACACACCAGCGGGTCGCCAGCCTCCCAGCCTGGCAAGGGCAGAGGGACAGCCTTTGATACGACGGGGGCGGCATAACCCGCGGGCGGCGGGAGCTGCGGGCCCGCGAGCGCCGGGGGCTACGGAGCACGAGGCCAGCGCAGCTGCCATTTCCCCTGGCCCTCAGCGCTGCTGGGCGGGCGCGAGAGGGGGCGGGCGGAGGAGGAGGAAGAGAAGGGAAAGGAAGGGAAGGGAGGGGTTGGGGGAGGTGGCCGAGCTAGAGTGAACTGAGGCGCTCTGCTGCCAACACTGGCACACCGGTTGCTGCTGCCGCCGTCGCGTTCCTGCCGGAGTCCAGGCAGAAGAGCGAGAGAGAAAGCTAGTAGAAGCCAGACGTGGGAGAGGAGGCAGAAGATAATTTGTACGGGGAAGTCAGAAAAGAGGGAAGCGCGGAAAGAGTGAGAACGAGCCCTCCTCCCTGCGGAGAGACGACTTCCCATGTAGCTGGGGGTAGAGGGAGAAGCTGGCGCTCAGAAACTGTGAGAGGAGCTTTCCAAGCAAGTTACTTAATCTCCGAAAAGCGGGAGGAGGAGACAACAGCAACCACCGATCATAGCCATTATTCCCAACTCCTCATCATTTAACACTCGGGCGATTCAATGCACTACTCCAGGCTCTTTCTAGTTTCCTCTTCGGGGTAACTTTGGAGGACGCGCCGCCGGTGCCCCTCAGAGGTGAGAAGAGGCTCAGAAGAAGAAAGGAGAAGTTTTGTGGGGATTGTGTGCGGAGGAGAAGATGGGCTGGAAGCGCCGCTGCTGCTGGGGAGGCGGAGGTGGCGGAGACCTTCTCTGCCGGCTCACCCTGGTGCTGGGGTTCCTACTACCCGCCTGCAGGACTCGCCTCTACACCAACCACTGGGCTGTGCGGATAACTGGGGGGCTTCCCGAGGCCAACAGAATAGCTAGCAAATACGGATACGTCAATATAGGACAGGTAACCCTCCTTTCAACTACTTCCGAGCGGGCGCCGGGGTCGCGAGCGGGCGGGCAGGGTTCGCTGCTGCTGCCCTGCGTCGCCGGGGCAGGGGGCAAGAGCAGGGCAGCTCCGCGGCCACCGTAGAACCCCGGCCCCACAGCGGGCCCCGCCGCCGCCGCGGGGCAGCTTGCGGAGCGCCCCCTCCCCCCGCCCTTCCCCCGCTGCCCCGGCCTCCCGCTGCTGGCCAGCGGAGGTGATGCACAGGGGCAGGTACGCCGGAGCGGCGCCGCAGGGCCGGGGCTGCAGAGGCCCCGTCGCTGCCAGGTGCAGAGTGTGGCGCTCTCCGCGGAACCGCCTGATGGCCAGGGCAGCGGTGGGGGGGCGCGGGGCTGGACTTCGCTGCGCAGCGGGCACCTTCCTGCCGCCCCTGCCAAGGAAAAAAGGCCAATAAAAGAGGAGCTTGTCCTGCTGCATGCGACCGTCTCCTCGGTAGCCAGGACGTGGCAGCTGAGGCCGCCGGCCCGCCGCGGGGGGCGTCCCGACACCCCCTTCTGGCGGGGCGAGCGGAAGCAAAAGGTGACAAGGGTGGCCCTGATGCAGCTGCTCGGCGTGCGGCGGCTGCTGGGGTCCCATGGGGAAAGGGAGCCCACCGGAGGGGACCGGGGCCGCCGCCGTTGCCCGCGCTGCTGTGTCGCAGCCCACTCGCATTCCGATGGGTTTGTCGTGACATAAGGGGAGAAGAGTTGGATCTCTCCTTCCGGCGCTGTGGGCAAAACTTCCCCGGGCTGTGCCCGGTTAGTTAGGCGGGCACCTGGGCTCACCGGGCCCCGCAGCTGTTTAGCTAGAAAACGTCTGGGCTGGCTAGATCCGGAGATTACTCCGTGAGAGAAAATCTTGGAACCAGCCAGGTCCAGGAGCTCCAAATTAGGAAACACCTAGTTTTCACTGTATCCAGTTGCGCTGAAATACCTTCACCTGCTATAGCTAGGCACAATTGCTGCTTGAAATGTCCTAAGATCTCTTTTTCTAACTTGAGTTATGCCCTGGCAATTGTTTCCCGGCAATGTTACTCAAAGTACCAGTTGCATACGTCGGGTTTAGTGAGTTAAGTTCCTAAAAAGAAGCAATTTGGAGTGCAAACATCCAAGTACAATCCCTCTAGACAGTAGTTTATATTACGTGAATTGAAAAGTTATAAATGAACGTTTGCATGTACAGAAGGCTCCATCTTATACGATAGGTTCACAAAAATTCAGCTCCATTTATACAAAAGGCCTTTTACATCAGATCAAAGTGAGACCTAGTTATTATTTGTAGGATGAGTTCACATGTACTGCATCATTGATTTAAAAGTTGAAGCACATCTCAGATGTTTCCAGTCTTCGAAAACCTGAATAATACAGCTGTGTTGTCTGTTAAGACAAATAATTTACATAAGAAAACCAAATAATGACAGCGACAGAACAAAGCATGATGTGTAAAGATGCAATTACTTACAAAATATGAGTACTGACTTCCCTCTGGGAGCACTTGGGCAGGTAGGCAGTGTTATTCCCAGCTGGACAGCCAAAAATTCAGGAGAAAGCTTTTATATCAAAATTGAACCTCCACCTTGAAACTGCTATTTAGGAATCAAAGCACCAAGATTTTTGCATTGACAGCTTTCCTTTTTACCTTACACGTCTTCTGCTCAAGGTCTTGCTCTATATTCTTATCTAGGCCTTTATTGTGCCAAAATAAGCAACAATTTGAGGATGCGTTCATCTGCTTTTATCAGGCCAGCTAACTCAGAGTGTGCTTTTCTATACCTTCAAACTTTTTACCTCCAAACCTCATTTTGAATTTAAGAATATAGTAAGTCACTGTTGCTTCTTCTGTATCAGTGAAAGCGCCATGTATACACCTGAGATACTAATTATAGATATACTGATCAGGTGTACAGGTGGGAACGAGAGAAAATAGAGACTATAAATAATGAAAAACTGGAAAATACATTATGGGTATGCAAATGAAAAGACAGCATATGTTAAGGGAGCTGATAACAGTTCTTAGTGATACAGATAGGGGAGTGCAAATAGAAGATGAAAGTAAGAAGCTTAAATGATTGACGTGTGAGAGAGAAAACTTTGGTAATAATATGAACTAGAGTTATAGTTGATTCCTTGTTTTCTGGCTATAACCAGCCTTTAAGAACAAGAAGCAGGTGATAACCATATGTGAAAAAATTTCACAGAGCTTCCTGTATGTATTTTGGATTGGAGTAACCGAGTGGTGAATGTCATTGTACTGTGCTAACGTAAGAGCTCAGTACTCTACTGTGACAGTTACATGTCTTAAAAAGTGTTGTGCATTTGTGCAAAGTCTTATGCAAAGTTTCCGTTCATAGGTTATCTTTTTACAATGGCTGGTGTTAAGTTTATGATACATAATCTCTTGCAAAATCATCTCCAAATGCTGTTTGTGTGGCAGCACATTCATTAGTATGTTGGTGGTCATTCTAGTGTCTGCTTATTTTTTTCTCGGATAGTTCTTACACAACTTTCATCAGACTGACCTGGTTACTGGATAGATTTTATAATTTGAGAAGGCAGACCGGGCTGTGGTGTGGCTGCACATAGTTTTAACACTTGCATATGTGTTTCAGAGCCTGTGAAAAATGATTCTGTAACTATTTGTTAAAGATACAAAATAATATGTATATATTTCTGTGAAGCTTTGCAGACTGTATAACTTGATAAGGATGGATAAAGGGAGAAAGCTATTAACTATATAGAGGAAGTCAGAATTGGTCTGGATTGATGGGTTAGGTTTGCCTGCAATGGGCTTTCTGTGCAGATTTGGAAAAGTAGAAGCATACTTGCGCAGAACAGGAAGTGCAAAAGAATATGAGAACGGGACAAGAATCTGCTATTTATTATTGAGGGACAATTTCAAGAAATTAAAATCTCTATTTCATATGAGGTGTTGGAAGACATTCTCACAGACATGAATTCAGTGTCTCAAGACATTGAATACACTGTGAAAACCCTAAACTACACATACATAATGTCTATATTGTAGCAGCTATGGCCAGGCAATTAAACTTTAGATTTGCAGATAATCTTTTCTAGGTGAGCTTAAATATTGTGTCAGTAACAGCTGTTTACTTCTGCTTGAAGAAGAGCATTACAAATCTCATAGAAATACGCATTCAAAAATAACCTGAAATAGATTTTAAAAGCCTAGTGTAATGAATTAGCATAATATCTTTGAGTAAATTAAATTTGTGAGCTCCCTTTCAAGAAGGTGCAAAAAGCTAAATCCAAATCCCACTATGTCTGGCCCACAGAACTGACTCTCAGTAAAAACGGACTCCCCCAAAAACCAGAATTGAAATATTCAAGATAAGGACTAGTGAGATTCTGTTTTAAAAAATTAAAGTCTGTTAGGTATAGTTGCAAAGTTTTAAACTTAGGAGTATTCTGACAACAGTTAATTGCATGATTAGAGATGAAGGAAATAGTGGAAAATGGAGAGGTTCTGAAGGTCTTACCAGCCACCAGCATGAGTGGAGATGTGAGGTCATATGGCAGAGAGAGAGTTTAGGGTAGTTCAGGAGTAAACAGGCTGTGTTTTTGTGAAAATGGCATTAAAAGTTATGTTAAATTAATCCTTGGAGACAAGACAATAGACCCAGAAAGGCTGGTGAGCAGTTGAGAACTCCCGTGACTCAAACTTCTACTAAATTCCTGTTGTTCTTGGGACTTCTGTACTCTTGATCTCTTGTAACAGAAGTTTGAAACTTTATTTTCTCTGCTTATTGAAAAGAGAACTTTTCCATTAATTTGTAGGTGACACAACTCAACAGAGACAGTATCTTGTTTTACCCTGTATTTTTCCAGGTTATGTGTTCTCACTTCTTACAAATTGCTCCAATATACTACTCATTTATCCTGTATTTCCTTAATGTTACCAATGTGAAGTTGCCAGTAGGCATAGGAGCTTGTTCTTCAAAGATACTCAAATCCTTACAAGGAATCTAGTGAGACTGTCATTAATTCTCTTCACCTGTGGCTTGGGAAAGCATATGGCAGCAGTTCAAATCTGTCACTATATCAACTCTTAGTCAGTTATGTTTGAAAACTCTTTTCCCCACAGAATGGAAAAAAAAGGTTACGTTATCACAAAAAGAGGCAGTAGGTGCTGATACTGACTGATGCAAGTGGGCAGGCTATCCTTTTGGAAAGTCATTAATTTTGATTGATACAGTTAGTGCCACCAGCTTCTGATTTGGACAGTAGTGTCTGCTTGAGCTGACACTCAGATTAACATGCATTCATCTAAGGCCTGTTGAAGGCCTATCTTGTAACTTCAGGCTTGAGTATGTGGTTACCGATATTGTAATTTCTGTGGCATAATCACAGCTGCATTAAAGGTGATTGAGGAGAGGCAGTGAAGCATCATCAGTATAAGCTACAAAAGAATCAACCCAAAGTCTCCTTTGTTTCACTGGACTTTAAAATAACACAGATATGCAGTATCAGGATTTGAATGTGTAGAGTTGATTCCCCCCCCCTTCCCCCTTTCCATTTTCCTATATATTGCAGGCGTTTCTGAACTACCCTTGAAGTGTAATTAACTTCTTTAATGAGTGAATCCTTATGTAAGAAAATGACCTCTCTTCCTTTTGTGTGAGTCTTTTAATAAAATGGCCTTGGGATTGTGGTAAGATAGTGTAATGGAAGGAAGCCAAGGAGTTGTCTAAGTTAGATGCTGGGTGCAGCAGTTTGTGGTATAATACATTTCCCAGTAGCTCCTTGCTGAGATATTTTACCCTTCTATCCTGCAGTGGCTACTGTAAGCTGATTTTTTCACTTAAGCAAAATGTCTATCACTGACTTCTAGGAAAGTTTCTTTCACTGTTGGTAGCTGCTGAGGACTAAACATAGTCTGTGTAGCATTTTGTACAATTGGGGTAAATACTATGACTGTGTCAAGAACATGGAGATTCCTTACCATACAGTGAAAGAAGGAAGCTTTCTTCTCAAACAGTCATCAAAATTAAGGTGTACTTATATGTCATCTTGATTCTCTTGAATTTCCTAGCTTCTTGTAAACGAAATTCTTACTTGATAAAAATTTGTGGTTTGCTTCTAAAATACTCTCCATAAACTGGAGAAAGGAGCACTGTCTTGGAGAGAGATAACTTGTGAAGCTTCTGAGAAGCTGAAATTGCTAATCCAGGCTCTGATGCTGGAAGTTTGAGTTAAGCTTTTCCCTCTGACTTCTTCATTTATAAAGCTAATAGAGGAGGGGCTCCAGTAACTGACTTTGGGCACACGAGTTTATTTTAATTTGAAATGTGCAGGCTTCAAAGCAGGAAGTTTCTCTAGGTTTGTGCTCTTCCAGAAAGTGGTGCCTCATCAGTTTGAGGTTAAGGTCATCAGCTGCCAGGAGTTTCTCATTCAGGCAGGGCAATTTCCTTTAAGGTGCAGGAGAAGCAAACAGCTAATACCCCAAAGGTGATGGAAGAGTGGAAGAGAAAGATATCTGTGGCTCCAGCAAGGGAGAGAAATGCTGCATTAATTAGTATAGGAGTAAACTTTAGATTCTTCTGTTCCTTTATCTCCCTTAACTCTAGGCAGGGATGGAGAATGGATCAGCACTTCCTGAGATAATATCTTTCCTTGCCTAATTGTATTTTTCCAGTAATTTTTCTGATCTTTTTTCAGGGTCTAGTGACCTCCTTCCTACCCTTGGGAAGTGACAGCCCATGCTTTCTCTCAATTTTTCTGCCTGCAAGAAATACACACTGTTTGCCCTAGGCACATAAGTGTGCTAAGATTGAGGTGTAGCTTAAGAGTCACTGTTAACATAAGCAGATGTAGGTTTTTTGGATAATGTAAATGCTGATGTGATTTGCCAAAAGATTTTGTTTCTCTTTATTATGAATTTATAGATTTAAAGCCAGTAAATCAAAAGAGTTAATGAGTATTAGTCCAATACCTGAAGGGATCCTACAGGAAGCCTGAAGAGGGACTTTTCATAGCAATAGGACAAGAGGGAATGGCCTTAAGCTGAGGGAGAGTAGGCTGGATCTTAGGAAGAAGTTATTTGGTACAAGTGTGATGGGTCTCTAGACTGCCCAGGAGGTTATGGATGCCGCCTCTGTGGGGCTGTTCAAGGCCAGGCTGAACAAGGCCTTGCAGCTAAATCTAGTTGAGAGGTGTCCCTGCCCATGGTGGGGAGGTTGGAGTAAATGGTCTCTAGCGTCCCTTCCAACCTAAGCCATTCTATGATTCTATGATTTCAGACCTGAGGTCCCAATGATGGCACAGAGAAGATGTGTAGCAAGATCAATTGATCAGAAAGAATGAGTGGAATGACTATTTAATACCTAGGGTAAGTTTAATGGAATCCTGGATATTAAAAATGCAAGTACCAAGAATTATAGTAATGAAAGAATCAAAGCTAGGTGTAGCCTATGCTGCATGCATGTGCAGACGTAGTGGAGTTATACAAGGAAAAATTAATTTTCTCTTTTTCATAGTAGAAAAAAATACATTTAGAGACTGATACAGAATAACCACAAGTAGAAAGATCTTCAGAATATATAAGCACTGAAGTTACATCCTTGCAAATGCCCACATGCCAGAGAACAAGTAAACCAGCTCATGTTTGAGAGTACAAAGGGGTATGCCATGGCTAATTACTTCTTGTTTAGCAGTGGTTCTCTTGTCTGTGCAGTTAAAATGAGGGAAGAGGAAGAGAGAGCAGAACTTGCGACTACTAAATGTAAGCTTTCATTAGGATTTGAATAAAGAAAAGGATGTGCTAAATGTGTTCTGGTGATAGAGGCTGTGTAATAGTCTTTGTATGCTGTTACAAAATCAGGGAAGATGAGACTCTCATTTAACTCAAACTACAAATTCTTTGATGTATTTTTACTTAATGCCCTGAGCAAACACACTAAATTATACTTTTAAGAATAACAATTGATTACAAGTCCAACTTAAAAATGGCAATATTTGTGAGAACTATTTCTGTGAAACTAAATACATGAAGTAGACCAGGCTAAAATGGAAGAACTACAAGAAGTCTGTAAAATGTATTCACGGATTCAAAGATTGCATTGGGTTGGAAGAGACCATCAAAGGTCATCTTGTCCAACCCCCAAGCAGTGACCAGGGACACCTCCACCTCGATCAGGTTGCTGAGGGCCCCATCAAGACTGACCTTGAATGTCTCCAGGAATGGGGCCTCAACCTAATCCCTAGGCTGCCTGTTCCACTCTCACTGTAAAGAACTTCTTCCTTATGTGTAACCTGAATCTACCCTGCTCCAGTTTAAAACGCTTCCCCTTCTCCTATTGCTACAAGTCCTTCCCCAGCCTTCCTGTAGGTCCCCTTCAGATGCTGAAATGTAGCTATAAGGTCTCTTTGGGGCCTTCTCTTCTCCAGGCTGAGCAGCCCCAATTCTTTCACCCTGTCTTTGTAGGAGAGGTTCTTCAGCCCTGTGATCATCTTTGCAGTGCTCCTCTGTCACTTGTGTTGGAGGTCCCAGAGGTGGACGGATGAGATCTCACCAGAGCAGAGTGGCAGAATCACCTTTCTCGACCTACTGGCCTTTCTTCTTTTATACAGCCCAGGATGCAATAGGTCGTCTGGACTGCAAATGCATGTTGTTGACTCATGTCCAGCTTCTCATCCATCAGTAATCCCAAGTCCTTTCTGTAGAGCTGCTTTCAATTTCATCATCCACCAGTCTGTATTGATATCAAGGGTTGCCCTGACCTAGGTTCAGGACCTTGTGCTTTGCCTCATTGAACCTTATAAGAGTGTCTTCACCTTTCCTCTCCATCCTGATGTAAGTCAGTAGTGTGTTATACCTCTGGCTATGACAGTGCTCATATTTAGTGGTACATGACCTCTGGCTGACAGTAACTGGCTGTTGTAGAAGTGAAGAGCAGGGGGGCCATCCCTTCATATCTGTTTGTCCATCATAGTGCCCTTGGGGAAAATTTGCTATGGCCACATTTTCCTAACATATTTAACCAGTTTTCAAAGGCCTTCAGGAAGGAGGTACTGCAATACCAGTACATGGTTGGTTTTAGTTTATTCCCTTTGCTATGCTCAAGTCTGAATTGTGTTGTCTTCTTGCAGTTCAAAGCATGCATTTCTTGTTTCTCTGAACATAAAGAGTAGTATCATCAGAAAGTTGTAGTGTTCCACTCTCTGACACCTACTTTTATCTTTCTGCATCCAAGCCCAGTTCTTTCACTGATCAGTCTTGCTGTTTAACACTGGTTTAATTATTCCTCATCTTGCTGGGGAAGGCTCTGCTGGAGAATTACATCTGCCCAGGCAGCCAAGAGGGCCAATGGCATCCTGGGCTGCATCAGGAACAGTGTGACCAGTAGGAGCAGGGAGGTCATTCTCCCCCTGTATGCTGCACTGGTTAGGCCACACCTTGAGTACTGTGTCCAGTTCTGGGCCCCTCAGTTTAGGAAGGATGTTGACTTGCTGGAATGTGTCCAGAGAAGGGCAACAAAGTTGGTGAGGGGTTTGGAACACAAGCTCTATGAGGAAGGGCTGAGGGATCTGGGGTTGTTTAGCCTGGAGAAGAGGAGGCTCAGGGGTGACCTTATTGCTCTCTACAACTACCTGAAGGGAGGTTGTAGACAGGTGGAGGTTGGTCTCTTCTCCCAGGCAACCAGCACCAGAACAAGAGGACACAGTCCTAGGCTGCACGAGGGGAGGTTTAGGCTGGAGGTTAGGAGGAAGTTTTACACAGAGAGAGTGATTGCCCATTGGAATGGGCTTCCTAGGGAGGTGGTGGAGTCACCATCACTGGAGGTGTTCAGGAGGAGACTTGATGGGGTGCTTGGTTGCGTGGTTTAGTTGATTAGGTGAGTTGGATTAGTTGATAGGTTGGATGCGATGATCTTGAAGGTCTCTTCCAACCTGGTTTATTCTATTCTAAGTACAGAATAAGGATTCCTTCAGTTGACTTTCAGATTATAACTCCTATTTATATAGTCCATTATGTTATTTGTCTCTCCTGTAGCTGTATTTTGTTGTTGACTGCATTTAGCTTGTGATCTGCTATGGTTCACAGACCTATTCTGCTGAATTCCTAGCCTGTTGTTCTCCAGCCTGAATTTGTCCAGTAGATTATTGCTGGTGAAGTGTAGTTCTTTGCATATGCCTTTGCTGAATCCTGCTTGTGAATGTGCTTGTGGATCCTCTCTGCACAGATGTCTTTCATATGCCAGTGTTCAGGTCACTAGTTGAAATGTTGACCGAAACCATTTTTTAGAGGAGCTCTACTGGGTAGTCATTTCCTGCTCTGATGCAGTAAATACATATACCAATGTTGCTTACATAGTTTTGGCCTGCTGTTCCATATTTTATTTTTGTGCCCTACTTCAGGAATTTGAAAGGAACTGATAATCAAGTAGCATTTTAACAATGAGAGTTTTTAATTTGCCAAATATTTGTTCAAAATAAATGTAAAAGACAAAAGGGTTTCAGATTGACTGGGTCATTAAAGAATGTTATTATATACCTTAAGTTCTTCATGAATGGATTTTTACCCCAGTTCTAAACAAATCTACAACTAACTAGTTTTAAAAATGTTTTTTTGACTTGTCCTCAGTCTGGAAAGCTTTTGGGTTTTGTGTGCCAATTTCCAGCTTACAGACTGAATTTAGTCATGGACTGTTCTTGGGCTTAAGTGGCTTGTCTCTCTCTCCAACATACTTGCAAGGGAAACCAACCTTCACTTTAGCTACTGCTTTCCTATTAGAAGATAGGCTTCCCGCTCCCAAGATGCATCCCAGTTGCTGCATTTTGATTGACATCTGCTTACCTTGACTGGAAAAGATGGCCACCTTGTGTACAGCCTCCCCCTTGCTTTGTACCATGTCATAAATAATTCTCCAGACCGTGTCAAAAAAAGTATTTCAGTGTCATTGGTGTCTTCTCCAGCTGTGTTCTGTGGATCTGTTATTGCCCAGTATACTTTCTCTTCCTCTCTAAATGATGAATTATAATACCACAGGGGTGGGGAGATACATGTCAGCCATGGATGTGAATAAATCATGTGGTCCCTAGTGAGCAACTGTGGTGCTCTTTGTCACCTGCCAAATGCAGGAAAAAAAATATGATTAAACGATCCTGCTTGCCAGAGGTCTTAAGACAGTTGAAGTGATAATTTGGTAACATGCTGTACCAAAGTCGATTTGTTGGAATAAAACATTGGAAAGTCTAGAAGAGTATCAGAACTACATCATGAAGTCCTACCAGGACAGCTTGTAGAAATTTTAGCCTGGAGAAGAGAAGGCTCAGGGGTGACCTCATTGCCCCCTACAACTACCTGAAGGGTGGTTGTAGCCAGGAAGGGGTTGGTCTCTTCTCCCAGGCAACCAGCACCAGAACAAGGGGACACAGTCTCAAGCTGTGCCAGGGGAGGTTTAGGCTCGAGGTGAGGAGAAAGTTCTTCACTGAGAGAGTCATTCGTCATTGGAATGGGCTGCCCAGGGAGGTGGTGGAGTCACCCTCCCTGGAGGTCTTCAAGAGGGGATTGGACGTGGCACTTGGTGCCATGGTCTAGTCACGAGGTCTGTGGTGACAGGTTGGACTCAATGATCTTTGAGGTCTCTTCCAACCTTGGTGATACTGTGATAGGAGCATGGATTATATAGTTCTAAACAAATTGGGAAAGAACAAAAATCTCAATGCAGGCTGTTCTATGTAGAAGGAATCTGCTCTAAGGAAGACAGCATGCCTCTAAGTGAGTGATACCTATTAATAAGGAGCCATTTAAAAAGTTTTTTCTCTCTTTTTTTTTTTTCCCCCCGAGATGTTTTAGAGTAATCAGGGTAAGTAGGCCTCATTTATGTTTGTTTTCCAGGACTGGATTGAAGTGTTAGAGATGGTACAAGTCACAATTAAAAACTTTGCTACATTTTCGTATTTATTCCTGTTCAAAGTGGAATAAAACCACTGGGTTTGGGTCAGTGGTTAGTGAAAGTGTTACTAAGTAGTGCTTTGTGGCTGAAATTCAAGCCTAGAATTGGATAGTGTTCTTTTAAAAATATTCAGGTTCATCCATGCTAGAGTGTAGCCTCCACCCTGAATAAACCTAAACATCATCTTGCTTTTGTTGAGCTTTTCTTTGTAGAGCGTATTAACACAGTAACTTGATATCTTGAAAACAAGACGGAAAGAAAATGCACAATGTCACACCTCTAAAGCCAGTAGTATGACATCCATGGTGTAGAGAAGTCGTTGCTGTAATGTTTTTGTTTATGTGAACAGCTTTTATTCAGATAGAGCTGTAAAGATGCAAGTCCATTCTAGGTCAGTTAGAAGATCCATCTAACCTGCCTTCTTGGAAATGAATAGCACTTCTTCCCTCCAGGAATGGACTGCAGAATAAGCTCTATTTTCTCTTGGGCAACCAAGCCCCATCTTGTGTAAGGAGCAGGAGTAGTTTTGCCAATTCAGAGTGGAATGGAGCCAGTGCAGATACTTGAACAGTGGTCTTACGGATTAGCTTTTTCTACTTTTAAAATAGACCACTTCCTTCACTGGATCTCAAAGAGAATCTCTGAAACTTTGCTCAGTAAATTCTGTGATTGCGGTTTGTAAAGACCACAGTAGTATGAATATTAGAATTGCATTTGCAGGTATGCTAATTGTATGTGAAAGTCTGACAGACCAGATGTGTCCTATCACTGCTACACAAGAGCTCCAGCCCTAAATAGCATGACAGTATTAACTATGATGCCGTTCTCAGTTTTCTTTGTGAAAGATTCCATTTTACTTCATTGTGAGACAAATCATTCCCCTTCCTTGGGCTGAAGACACAACATTAGCAGGACTTTATTCATGCCTCTTTGAAGTACAGTGTCATTTCCAGAGAGGACATGTGTGCAAATATTTGGAATTTCCTTGATACGCTTGACACGTGCTCATCTCTGTGTAACTGTTGTTATGCCTTTTTGCCATCTCAACAAGTGATACCTTTACTTCAGCTTGGAGAAATTTAAATATCCGTCATCAGAGCACAGACTTGTCCTGATAATTCTTAGGCTTATGTATGATGATTGTGGCCAAATGAGAAGTCACAAAGCTATCATCATTACTAGGTTTGAATGCTTCATAATGCAGTAATTTTGTAGATTATGTTTTTATCTCATTTGCTTACTTGCTTTTTCCTCATGTGTATCTTGAGATCCTATCAACAAAAATTTATTGTTTTTATACTATTAAACTATGTGAACCTTCCCAGAAATACTTATGAGTAGCTGTTGCTCAAGTTATCTTATCAAAATCAGTGAGATTACATATGGGTGTGGGGACTGCTTTTATGACTAATGGATACTGGCAAACCTTACTTTTTCTTAAAGCATGAACTTTTGTGCAGCTCCATCATTAACCATGTAAGAGAGGTGACTGTATTGGCTTCATGACTGGTTCTGTACAAGTTGCATGTTTCTTTGTGTACAGTTAAGCATATTGTACAGAGTGGGAAATCATCAGACATTAATACAGTACAAAGTCGAGGATGTGTGATCTAGGTTCACTGTAAAACAGCATTGGTTTTAGTGCCTGCACACAGGTGAACTTAACTCAGTCCTAGATACTCCCATGAGTTGCTTCTTTTATTACTCTTTGGTAAATTGTATTGGTGATAGAGAAGGAAGTTGCTGAAAGCAAATCTCATGAAAGTTAAGTGAAAATATTTTATATACTGTGACTAATAAGAGCTGAATTCAGATTCGTAAGACAAAGTACAGTGTGAAAAGATTTATAGCTAGCAATATAAATGTTCACTGGCTGCTGTAGGTAGCAGCGTAAGTAATTTTGAATGTTATAAATCCTCTTGCTATTCATGTGTATAAGAATTTTAGATTGATGCTTAAATAACCAGGTAGAGATAAAACAGTATTTCTAATTTGGTGTCCAGTTCTTCAGTCCTTTACTTTACAAGTAACTTCTTTAGCCTTGATTACCCTTGATTTATGTCTCTTAAATTCCGTTATCTTCAACAGGGTTGTTTCTGATTTATGGCTTTGTAAGAAATGGGGGACTTCATCCCACAAGGACTTGGTAAATGTGTTTACAAGTTTCAGGACAAGGATGATAATTATTAAATATTTAATGATTGAGATTTAAAAGGAAATGAATATGAACGTTCTTTGCTGTGAAACTTTTTTAGCTGTAGATTAAATAAAACCTATTTCTTAACTACCCTTTATGCTGTTTACATGATTGAAATAGCAGTGTCAGAACTCTGCCAAGCTGTATTCTTATGCTTTGTTATAATTACATATCAGAAAGTACAGATTATGAGAAAACAATCTCTAGAGTATGGAGTAGCTAAATGTATATGGAATATGGCAGTTATGTTTGCTACTTAAACATTCACGATCCTGTGTGAGTATCCACCCTTGTTCTCATAATTTTACACGTGTTCAGTGATACAATACAAAATAGGATTGGAAATCACTAAGATAGTGACAAAGCTGATTTCAGGTGATGCGGTGTGTATCATTTAGATGTTTTAAATTAAAAAGTAGTTAGTCCGGAAATGAGGGGGGGAAAAAATGTCAGAAAGCAGTGGCAGTTTAGTTGACCTCTCGAAGTGTTAAGGGAGTTTGTTTCCTATTTGACTTCCTTATGCAAGCTGTTTACTGAAGCAAACTTTACTATATTGCCTAACAGCCTCTTTGCAGATACAAACAACATTTGTTATGGCTTGAACTTGCAATTCATGATGACTGTGAAGTTGGTTGAAATATTGCAGAGATTAAGTTTGTTCATACAGCTTTGTACTTTGTTGCACTCATTTTTAATTGCAGAAAGGTGGTGACTCATTGGACTTCACAGATAGGGACATGAGCAATCAGTTTACATTGCTCTGCCTTCTGTATTGTAAAGAAACAACAGAAAAGATTAATGGGAATGAAGGCAATAATTCATTATATTCTGAAAATTTTCAGGAAATGCGTAATGTTGCACTGGAACTACAAGCGCTGAGCAACCGTATGTTGCTTTTTTGACAGGGACATGAACTTGCCAATTGCTGTGATGCCTCCTTAGGTAGAGCTGAGCTCACAGTGACACAGGAATTGCAATTATGAGGGTCCATCGTACTTGTAATTGTAACGTTTCAACATTTCACAGCAGATGTAGACATGGTTTCCTTCGCCATTACACCAACTCGTTTAGGCTAATATATCTGTTGGAAGACCAAACTTGTACTTCATGAAAAAAACCTTCCCCTGACCCTAATTATTAAAGACTCTGTATACAGTAATTTTTAGCTGCTTGTTTTAAAACATTGCTCTAATAGTCACAACCTGTTTATCAGCCCTAGGGGGAGGGTGGATGAAATCCTTACTGACTTTAAAAGAATGATTTCAAGTAGTGTAGTGAGTTTTGTTTCAATTTAATGTTTGAACAGTCAACGTACTGTTCAGATATCTTCCACTTCTTGCATTTTAGTTATTCCTAACTTCATGCAGAGCATGTCTGTATGCCTGTGTTTCTGGGTAGTGGTACCACATAGCAAGTGTTCAGAGAGTACCAATGCACAACACAGTTCAGGTTCAAGGAAAGCTCTTGTTCACCATAAGCACTTGTTCTCCTATAAAAATTGATAAATGCTTTTGTTCTCAGAGCTACAGGACAGAAAGGTAGGGGGCAGGCTCAGGCTTTGTTTCTGTCATAATTTTTGGAAGGAATATGTATTTACCATATTGAGAGCCCTGTGGCAAATAAGACACAGTTGTCTTCACTGCTCATCCACAAAAGACTCAAAACAGTTTCACATGAACTATATTTGGGCAGCTTTATGTTGGCTTTATTTACATGACGGGAGCATTTTTTATGGTCGTCCCTCCTTCCCCCCCTTCACTTTAGTAACATTGTTTGTAATTAAATATGGTCAAATTTTATTTCCATTTAAAAGAAAATCAGCTAAGTTTGCCTTTCAGAACTCTATTAACAATGTAGAGGAACTTCATTCCAGTATCAGCAGGATTTAAATGAATGTATAATCCAAAAAAAAAAAAAAAGATGCCACAATCCTTTTGGGAAAGATTATTTGTCCCATATAGTAGAGTAGATTAAATTAGTAAATCTTAGTGTGGTGTAGTATGCATTGAAATAAAGCTATGATGCAGTTCTGGTTTATATCTTTCTGATATCTAAATTCTTACTACCTCCTGAGACTTGTGACCTCTTTTATGACTTAGGTTTTCCTGTTCTTGGAGAGATAGTTGTACTAAAGCTTAGTTGCATTACATGACAGACTCATTTTTTTGATGAAGCCAAATATTTTGTCTTGCTCTATAGTTGTTCTTTGTCTTGTTTCTTTTTCAAGTAATTTCACATGTTTAATAGTTACTGAGAGCGCACTAAAGCACTGGAATCTCAAAGTTTCATTTGGCAATCTTTGTTTTAAAATACAAGTGTACAGAATGACCTGTATGCAGAAGGTGTGATCTAGGAGGCTTTTCCCCACTTACCTGAACTTTTTAAAAGTTACAGGCAAATTAGTAGTCTTGTTTTATATTAAGTGTATTTTATAGTAATATTTAGAACAGAACATTTATCTATTTACAGAAGCAGAATTTTTGAATTCTAAAAATATACAATAAATCTAGGAATTTAGAATTCTACACTTAGTTTTTAATTCTAATTTAATTTGAATTTATTGTTAATTATAGTATAGAATTGTGACTCCAGATACGTTTAGGCTATATCCTGGAATGTAGTAGAAAGCCTTGAAAAGAAAACTTATTTGAAAAAGTATTGTTATTGAGATAATGCAAAGTTATGTACACCAATTTATGTGACGATTTTACATGGAAAATTTAAATGTTATTTTTTAGTTTGCATTTTTTGCTTAGTTTCATTTTCTGATAATTTTAAAGCTTCTAACCAATGCATGCAAAATTCAGATTAAGATTTATGAAGTGACTTTGAAAAAAAACTCATAATCAATAGTGAGTTAGAATATCAAGAATTATAATTGACTTCAGATTACTGGTGTTTTTTATCCTACCAAGAAGAGTAAAGAAACAGAAGTTAAGTTTGGTTTTTTTTATGAGTTAATGTGCCACCTTTGTTGGTTTTCTTTTTTAAGGTGAAACATAGAAGCAACAGTAGTGATGTTATTTGAAAAATGGAGGGCTACTTTACTTTGAGGGCTCTAGTTTGTATTTTTAAAATCAAGTCTTTAAAAAGTGAAACTGCACTTCCATAGCACAAGATATGTGCCCAGACAAAATTTCTCCATCCAAATAACTGAAATACAAAGGAAAAATACAAAAGAAGTCTGGAGTGATGTAGTGTGATACCTTTTTTCTCCTTATTTAAACAGAAGGAGAACAAATGTCAAGGATAAAATGGTTGAAGTGTTAGGATGTTCCTGCCACATAAAGAGATACAACCTGGTTTCTTTCTCTGGAAATTGTGATGTCTCTGATGTAATAATTTCTCTACTTGTTTTTTGTTGATTTGGCAGGGAGTGTAGTTTTCCCAGCTGATTTATACTGTCCTCCAAACCAAACACTTAAAAAAATAAGCAACAACTTTCTTCTCCATCTGGGAGCCTCAATGTTTCAGGAAGGAGTCAAAGTTATTCAGAGTGTCACTATTCAGAACAGCAACACTCTGCATATTTGTCTCTTCTCTTTGAAACAAACCCGGGGTGAAAGGAACATGAGAGAAGCAAAGATATGCACTCGCAAGTAAGGCTGTTTTTACCTTGAGCGCATACAGATACTAACAACTTAGGCTGTTGAATTTCTGTTAGCTGAAAACTGGGTTAATGGGGCATTTGAGTATAGATAGAATTCAAGCTTTCAGAGTAGTCTGGGTTGCATCTAAAGTGGCAATCTGTATTCATACCCACATCACTTTGGTTCTGCTGTTGCTTCAGTTTCTTTAATTAACTAAATTTGGGCACATTGAAAGCACACTTTCCGCCTTCTTTTGACTGGTCATCAGAGCAATTACTGTCTTGTTACTGCAACTCTAGACCATAGCGTTCAACAGTTTCAGCTTTTTTTAATATTACCCACTTGTACTAATCCAAGAAGCTATTTGGACTTGTGCGGGGCAGTACAGGGTATCAGTGGACTGGCAGAGAGCTTAAATATTTGGATAGAGGCCTCTTCTTGAGAGGTGGAATTTTAGGGTTTAGTCTGAGTAAGATCCCTAGGGCCTGTGCTTCTCTTTCCTAAATATTTTCTAAGCTGATCTTTGTGGGAGCCTAAAATTGTCCAAAACTGAAAGTGGTCCAGTCTTTCACTTCACTGCAGTGTGCTGTATGTGGCCAAACCTTGCTATTATTTATTGTGAACGACACAATAGTAAGTCTAATTCCTCATTCTGATGACAAAAAAAGCAAGCAAGCAACCAAACAAAAAACCTGCACAAAAGAAAAAAAAAAAGGGAAAAAAAAAAAAAAAAAGCTTTGGATTAGAAGATATATTTGGGAGAGAAAGAGCCCCTATCTCTGTCTGCAGACCGGATCAGGGAGCAGCTTTTCAACTGTCCACTTGGTTGCTTAGCTAAACTCAGTGTAATGGAAATCTGACTCAAACAGTGGGGGTTTGGGCTAGAGAGCTGGAAGTTAGGAAAGTGGGGTCACTATTGTAGCATCTTAGCAGGGAAAAAAAATCCCATGCCCCAAAAGTCTCTAGTACGCAGTTTTGCTCCCTGCAATACAAATTCAGGTTCTAGGTCTTAGATGACTATGCATGTCCAGAGAAGGGCAAAAAAGTTGGTGAGGGGTTTGGAACACAAGCCTTATGAGGAGGGACTGAGGGAGCTGGGGTTGCTTAGCCTGGAGAAAAGGAGACTCTTCTCCCAGGCAACCACCACCAGAACAAGAGGACACAGTCTCAAGCTGCACCAGGGGAGGTTTAGGCTGGAGGTTAGGAGGAAGTTCTACATGGAGAGAGTGATTGGCCATTGGAATGGGCTGCCTGAGGAGGTGGTGGAGTCGCCATCACTGGAGGTGTTCAGGAGGAGACTTGATAGGGTGCTTGGTTGCATGGTTTAGTTGATTAGGTGGTATTGGATGATAGGTTGGGCACGATGATCTTGAAGCTCTCTTCCAACCTGGTCTATTCTATTCCGCATATGAATGCTTTAATTTGAGTGGGTCATTAAACAACTGACAGCCACTGCAGGACTTTCTTGCCCCTAAATACTGAGATCAGAAATCTGATTTTAAGGTATTTAATATTTTCTAAGTCTGGAGGGACACAAGAGGGAAAGGGCCCGGCAGTTTTACTGTAGTATCAACAAACCTGTCTTCACCCATGAATAGAAATGAGCCAGCAGGCATTGGGATTAGGGGCTCACCTCCTTCATATTTGTTACAGAATGGTGTGCATGAAAGGTGTGTAAGTAGTTCTGTCAAAACACCTTGTGATACTAGGTTGGCTTCATTGGCTTAATGTAGGGAATAAAGCTTTGGTATTGCCAACACATTCTGTTTCAACCTTTTCAGATTATACTTTGTATAATGTGGCAATATTTTAAGCATTTTGAAGTTAGAGATACAATTGAAGTGATTTTATCAAAATTAGGTGAAATGATAGTAAACCTGATGAGCTGTCTTCGTTTCTCTGTTCTTGCCATTTCCTTTTGTCAGGGAATTTAGCACTTCAGAAATTTGTTGCAGTTCTTAAAAACGTGAAGGGTCAGATCTTCAACTCCATGAAATAAATTGTTCCTATTTATAACACTTTATGTTTTGTAACTGTACGGGTTAGCAGATCTATGTTTTTTTGGCTCTTTAGTGCTTTACAGAGTTCAGAACCAGATTTGGACCAAATCTGCCCTCCTTTCCCACTGTGTTTAAGAACAAAGTAGTTAAATCTTTTTCATCATTTTTCAACTGTCCTGGCTAATGTGATGCCCATGTACAAGAAGGGCTAGTGGAATGATCCAGTAAACTATGGACCTGTCATCCTGACCTCTGTACCAGGGGGAAGTCATGGAGCAGATCATCTTGAATGACATCATGCTTCACACATGGGAAAATGAGATGATTGGTCCCAGTCACTATGGGTTTATGAAGGGCAGTTCTTGCTTAACTGATCTGTTCTTCTTTGACAAGGTGACCTGCCTGGTAGATGAGGGAAAAGCTGTCAAGTGTTAACCTACATGGATTTCAATTAAGGCCTTTGGCATAGTTTCCCATGGCATCCTCTTGAAGAAACTGTCTGCTCATGCGTTGGACAGTGCACACTTTGTTGGGTGAAAAACTGGCTGGATGGCCAGGCCCAAAGATGAATGAAGTTAAATCCAGTTGATGGCCAGCTAAAAGTAATATTCCCCAGGGCTTGGTACTTGGGCCAGTTCTGTCTAATGTCTTATTTGCCTAAGGGTATCAAATTCACCCTCAGTAAGTTTGCAGACACCACCAAGTTCAGTGGGCATGTTGATCTGCTGGAGAGCAGAGAGGATCTGCAGGGAGATCTGGACATGCTGGATAGATGGGCTGAGGCCAGCTGTGTGAGATTCAACGAAGTCAAGTGCACTATTTGGCCCATGCTATTTCAGATGCACTCCAAGGGGTCAGATAAACTCTATCTTTAGTAAATACATAAACCCCCAAATCTTCAAACTAGTGCAAGGCAAGACACAGAACTGGATGATACCAAGATCTGCATAGCACAAAACAGGACAAGTGTATTTTCCCTAGAATGTGACCTTTCTACAAATGCTGTTCTGTGCTGTGGTAAAACAGTTGCTTGCTCGAACTATGTCTTTTTACGCAAGTACACACACTGTATAGACACACACAAAGTAGTAGGCTCCTAATTTCAGTCTGAAGATGGCAAGGTCCATTGGTTCATTGGACTCTGAGCACTTAAAAGAGCAAGAGTCATCACTTTACAGTAATTAGGGATTCAACCCTGTTTGAGGCCACTGATGACATAAGGAAATGTCCAGGAAGTAACTGATTATATCACTTTGTCTTGCAGAAGCATGCCATCACCTGTACTGGTGCTAAACCTGTCCCCAAGTTTCAGTGGTTGATAGCATAAATCAGAAAGTGTAACAGAAGGCTCGTGGTAAGGGATGCTTGATAAGCTGATAAAGTCAGAGTAAAGTGAATATAGCCAAAAGTGATGCAGTGGAGCAGAATAGAGTAGACTGTTTTCAGTTGGAAGGGAGCTACAATGATCACGTAGTCCAACTGCCTCACAATTCAGGGCTGACCAAGAGTATAGAGACGTAGTCCAGATTCTGCTTAAAAACTGACAGGCATGAGGCATGGACCACCTCTCTGTTTCAGTGTTTGACTACCCTATCAGTAAATAAATGCTTCCTAATATCTTCTTTGTTCTTTAGTCCACTTTGATACTTTCTCAAGATTTTTGTTCTCTAATATTCTAAACACATATGCTTGGCTTTTTTCAGTGGATGATTTACAGTTCTCTTTGAACATTCACTGGTGAACTCTGAAGCTTCCCACACATGTATTCAGGATACGGGGGCGGGGTGGGGGTGGGGGTGCGTGTTAAAACTGGAATTCTTGAATGTTGCTCCATCCTCTCTGGAGATTTAATTCAGACTTATTTGCGAAACCAAGCATGGTTTCTGAGGTTACTGAGAGTTTCAACTTGAAATGACAGCAAGTTCAACTGTCCCTTTTTTGCTTATCATAAAAGAATTTTTAACTAAATTACTAAGCGTCTTACAAGATTTGCAGTGGAATAAAAGGTCAGATTCCAAAGGAGTTGAAGATATGTTCTCCCTAATGACAAGTAGGATGAATGTTTGTTTATAGGTGTGGAAAACTAAAGTCTGAAGTTCTGAAAGTTTAGATATTAAAGACTATGGAAAGGAAAATTTCTTTATCAGACTGTGAAGGCTGTCTTAGTTTAATACTTAATGTTGCTACTGGGTACTGAAAAAATATAAAGTGTTTCTGTTGTGTCTGCATGAATTGATTTTTGTACTTTGAGGAAGTCAGTATTTTATGAAGCTACTATTTCCATGTTTCTTTCTTGTACTTCTTGCCAGCATTTGTCAGAAAGAGAAGCCTGTTCATGTTGCATACTTTGATGCTGTGAACATTCTTTTAAAAATTATATAAATAATGTAATCTAGTGCATTTTACAGTACATTTCCTTAAGCAAACTAGCTGGAATGCTTTTTAATAACTATATAGCCATTTGATGTTTTTTATACTTTTAATTTAAAGACAGCTTGGCTATAGATTGATACTGAATTACTTTAAAGTACTGCATATAAATTAAACATTAAAAAGGTAGACACAGGCAGACTAATCATCTCAGTTATAACCTTTGGTTACACAGTTACTGCCTCAAGGACATAATGTCCGTTTGTATCATATGTCCTTCTTTGGAAAGGTGATCAGTGGGTTCAAGTAGTTTTTCAGAACACAGGAAATTGCATAATTTATAGACTTTTAGAAATGAAAACAATAACATTGTTTTTTGTAAATTAAATCTCCCCCTTTTTATTTCTTCACTCCTCTTACAGATTGGAACACTGAAGGATTACTACCACTTCTACCACAGTAAAACAATTAAAAGGTCAGTTCTTTCCAGCAGAGGTACCCACAGCTTCATTTCAATGGAACCAAAGGTAAGAACATCCACATGTCTGACTCTAAAGCCTTTGCATTTTTTATATGAAATACCACACCAGAGAGCATTCAGCTGTATGGCATACAGCATTACAAGAACTGACACACTATCTTTTCGCTAAGGTTGTGCTTCTCAGTAAAACAAATTGAAGACAATACTGTGCCATTAAATATGTGGTATTCTTGGAACATAAAGTGCAACATTATTTGTGGAGAAGTTCAGGAATTTTGTTAATTCACTAATCACTGGGCTGTGCTTCTCTGCAAAACCACATGTATAGCATTCACGTGTGCAGATCTCCTTCTGTAAATCAACTAGCTTTTGGAATGAGCAGGCTGCCCAGTGGGGTTGTGGAGTCTCCCTCTCTGGAAATATTCAAAACCTGCCTGGATGTGTTCCTGTGTGATCTGGTATAGGTGATCCTGCTCTGGCAGGGGGGTTGAACTCGATGATCTTTTGATGTCCCTTCCAGCCCCTAACATTCTGTGATTCTGTGAAAAGGAATAGTGTAGAATGGTACAATATGCAGAGGAAAGTTTCTCTTCCTTTTTTGTTGTCTTTTGCTGGATCTAGTGTATAAGGGATCAAAATATGAATTCACTTTTCTGTGGTCCTTTTGGGAGTTACCGCTAAATTTAGATCTGTTTGAAAAATGATATAATACTTTTAGAGTATATACTGTAACAGGTAACTCTCAATTTAATTACTGTTTTACAGTGAAGTGTTGTATTGTCATGTATTTGTACCTAATTTAATCCTTTAGTATCAGTGGTTATTAGCTTCATCACTGATGGTAGAATTGGATTTCCTATGGTTTTCTTCTGGAGTGGAAGTATGAAGAAGATCCCATTAGCTTTTTTTATGCTGTTTGTGCAACTCACTCTTGCCAACAAACTCCCAAATCCCTAGTGTATTTCAGTGATATAATAGAGTCAAGTGGTTTTTAAGTCTCTGGATGATGACTTTGTGAAGGATTTGTCAAGAGTTTTTCAGACAAATAATGTATAAAAAAGTTAAAGCTATCAGGAAAAGACAGTTTGAGTACTGCAACTGTACTGTTTACAAGGTAAGCATCATACAAGAATGCTTTTATATTCTGGAAAGCCCTATTTAGGGCTGAAATTTCTCTTGAGAATGGGATAAGACTAGGAAAGTGCACACAAAACATGTTTATTGCCATATTGATAGGGTTTGAGTGGCTTAATTCTTTTAAGAGCACCAACAACTCTTCTGAGCAGCTTATTTTGGAGATTATTGCAAAAATGTTCAGGGCCCAAATATCTGCTCTCTTGAGTGCTGAGATGAACCATTCAAACAACAAGCACTGCACTTAGAATAGGTGATACTGCAAAAAGAAGGGAAAGAGCTCTTATATGTATCAGCCCACTCTTCTTTCTGATGTGCACAGAGGTGGACGGGTTTACACAAAAATGCACAAGTTCACATGCACCCAGCACGCTAAACTTTGATTATATACCCAGCTTCCAGATACCCTTTCTGCATCACTGGCAGCTAGCCCAAACTATTGTGGCCACAATTGTGAAAGACTTAGGACAGAGCACATCAGAAAGTTGTCAACACGTTGCATGTTACACTGTCTGGGTGTTGCCCTCCAGTCTGCTGCTTCTGGTACAGAATTTCTGAGTCATTGTTAATATCACTTAAATATTGAAGTATCTAGTGAGGGTACTGCAAGATGTCCAACCTTGTTAATGATTCTGTACCCAAAGACAAGCAGATGATACGTAGTGTTTATGATTGTTTTTATGGCTTCCACTGAACCTGGGCTTGGGAATTCTTGTATGACTGCAGATGAGTTGGTGTATGGACATATATATTTGTAGAATAAAGGCCAGTTTCTCCTTACTGTGTGTAGCACTTAATGTTTTTTTAAAGCAGACTGGAAATTTAGCTGTTATATAAGCTGCACCTTACAAACAGGTTTAGTCTTAAATAAGGCATATTGCAAGGCCAGGAGAATTTTAAAGGACTGGAACTATACGCTCTGCTCTTTTTATAAGTGTGTATGTACCTAATGCCAATATTTACAGCAGATTAGGTGGCATGTGTATTTGTAAACAAAGGAACACTGAAGTTTGTTTACTTTCCTAATCACTTAATGCGATTTTACTTACTATTTAAGATACTCATGTAACATACACACAATTAACTTCATCTATGCTTGCCTCATGTGGGTCACTAATTTGTTCTTTTGTGAAATTTTAGATGATGAAATTTTTATTGAGTGGTAATTCGTGTAAATAACCTGCATATAATGGAAGAACCATTACGAAATCTGGTATTTCTATAAACAACCTGTGCCGATAGTGTTTGGCTATCCAGGGAGAGAGTCATAAAATCTTGCTATAGGTGATTTCAATTAATGAATTGCGTTGCAGATCTTTGGCTTTATTTATTTATCCCTTTCTGTGGCTGCCCTCCCTTCCCCCCACCTTTTCTGGAAAAGCCTCTTGACACTGTTACAAATAATATAATGCAACAAGGAATTTAAACTGAACGTGTGTATTGTATGTTTTGACAATTTTATCCATATTACCCAAATGTTACTATGTATTTAGATGAAAAGGTAAAGGATATGGAGCGCAGCACAATTTTGTCTGTTTTTGTCCATATCCTTGCCTAGCAATGCTCTGTGTTGTCATTTTGAGATGAAGTAGTGAAAGTAGTTCTAGGTAAAGATGCTTAAATGAAGCTTTAACGTCTCTAACCAAGATTGTCTTGTAGAATGTTTTTATCCACAGCATCTTTCCTAGGCCTGTGTATAGCAGTAATTCCTGTGTGTCCATAGAAAAAAGAGTGAGAGAAGCTTGTGGGTTCAAAGCAGAGATTGGTACTATCCATCACAGCTAAGTGGTAAATTTAATCTGTTGAAGAGCTTTCTGATCTCCAGATGATATGCTGCTCCTAGCTTGCCTTTGGCAGGGGTCAGTGAAAGTACTGTATCATGAATTTTTAGCTCCACAGAGTTTGCTCAGTAAAGTTGTTTTGGTAAAATGCATGAAACTATGGGAGCAGTAGTAAAAGGCAGTGGGAAGGTGGATAGAATCAATCCATTGCTGAGAGGTATCATGAAGCTCTAATTTGACGATTAAATAGTGGAGTTTATTGCTAGCAGGCCTGCTATTGAAATCAGACTATTTATAGCACTTCTAGTGGCAGGAATATGGAGCTCTATTGTACTTCTTAGTTAGCTGCAGTGGTGAAACAGAAAGCTACAAAGTGGAAAAATTTGCAATGAATGATTACAACCTTTGTCAGTAAGTCAGACTTCATGTTCACATGAAGCATAAGGAAAGTCAGGTGGAGCTTTTTTATCCCTGAAGAGATTCTGAGGTCCCCAGTGCTTTGTATCATAGCATTATTCAGAAATGTAAAATAAATTATTTATTTTCCAGTAAAGTGTTACATTTACTAATAGGGACTACACCTTGCAGCATTTAAAAAAAAATAAATCATTTTGGATAGGTTTATTTGGAGCTTTATGGGTCAGGTTCACTCATCTTTCAGAAACTGAAAGATTTCCAGTCTCACTTCCACTAAAATAAGAAGTAAAGCTACCTCATTTTATCAAAATAGCCTGCTTGAGCAGAATTTTGCAGGTATCATACCTTTATCATATTTGCTTCAGGATCAGAATACCCAGTGAAACATTACTCCAGATATTTATACCTTACCCAGCCTGACCTAACTACACACAGTGCCAGATCTGTTGACCTGGTGGAAAAAAAAATAAATCTTAGTTCTGTAGATACTGAGTTCTTACCTTTGCCATAATAAGCTGGACAGAGCAGTAGCATGTAAAGTACTGGTAAGCATATGTTTAATAAGACAACACCAAATTATCTGGGCTGTCTTCAGAGGATAGGGAAGTAATGTCAGAATCCTGACCTTATTATTGGTAGGACATTGTGGATGTTCATGACAGGGCAGAGGGGAGCAGAACTGTAACATTCATGAGCACGTATTTAATCATGTTGCTATGCCACCCTGGGATGGTGTTGGAGATAGCTGTCTAACGTGTAGGGCAAAAGATGAGTTTCACTACGAGGTCATGGTCTTGCTTTCACAAGGAGTATACTACTACTTGCGAACCGTGCCTTTGGGAAACAATACGTTCAACCATTCTGGATCAGACTGTTTACTGCCATTTGAGAGGAAGGTTAAAATTTTCAGTTCTGAAAGGGTTGTTAAGTTGTACCTTCTGATTATTAATGAGTTTAAGTGTTCCAAGATTGTAGTATAAAGTTGAGTAGGGATAAAATAGAGCTTTGAACAATTTTGATTTAATGTTTGGGGCTCAAAATTTAGCAATAACAAAGAATGTTATTGCACTACTAAAACCCCAGGCTGTTAAAAGCCAGTATCATGAACTTAGAGAAATTCAAATGAGAGTGATATTAGAAGTAAAGTTATGTTTTACATTGCCAATGCTAAGTGTTAAGTTGTTAAACCTAATTAGTAAAAAACCCAACATTTTGTTAACTAAATAAAATAACGCAGCAGTTAAACACCAGGACCAAGTTACTGATGCCTGCCTGGGTAGCTGTAATCTGTACAAGCAGTCAGAGGGCAAGGAATCAATACTACTCTACCTATTCATAAAATAATAGTAAACTGTTGTCATGTTTTCCATGTTTCACCCAAGGTTTTAGTTAGTTATTTAGTAATGCAATTTTTACCTCTGTGGACCCTTTATTTAGTTGCCTCAAAAAGCTTTTTCATGAGCCACACTTACGTCTTTAACTTAGTCAAAATCAAGAATCAGATGACTTACTTCCAAGGAGCCTCATGCTGAGTGAAGCAGAAACATGAACTGAATCACAATGTGTGAGAGGCTGTAGCAACAGCTCTCTCCAGCACCTGCCTCTGGAGTAATAAAAAGTTTCATGTAAACATGAGCAAATAGTCCACTAACTTGGATCTTTTTTCAGGGCTTTTTTGAGATAAAAATTTGCTGTTCACTGGTTAAAAAATTGCATGAGATCCTGCTGCTTAGAACAATTTAGAACAATTAGTGGTGTTCTAAAGTTTGCAGAAGTTGTTTGTTATTTTGTTTGCTTAGTGGTGATTGAAATCTGTACTTCTAGGCATCCCTTGTATATTAGCATTAGCTTAAACCAGATTCTGCGTCAGAAAAATCCTTGTTGCATCAGCAGGAATCACAAATAATTTTTCTGTACTGAACCTTAAACATTGATTCATGACCCACTATGGACTAGTCTATGGTTTACGGCATACTTAGACCTAGAGGAAAACCACAGTGGTAAGCCCTAGCAAGTAGTGCTATAATGGAGTGAAATTGCAGCAATGTTTTGTAGCAGTATTTCTCCCTTGTCTGCACCAACCCAAGACCTGAAACACTTGAGATGGTAGGGTGAAATGTCTAATTATTCTGAGAAATAGCAAGCTAAATTTTGGTGTTCCTTTTTTGGCACAGGAAACAGTGTTTCGCCTGTGAATGCTACAAAACCAGCTCAAAGGTGAACCTGAATATAAAAAGCGCAGTCCAGAGCATGTTCAGCCAGTGTCGTGAATATATGTGGCTTTCCCCTTGCACAAATGTAGCACTGCTGTAGGAGGAGATAACAGTTCTATGGTCAGCTAATTTTGTCATTTAATGGTAATTTCTCTTCATGTATTGAGAATAGGTAGAAGCATTTAATGAAGTTAATTGTAACACTAATGGGACTGAGGTTTACTTGTGAAGAATAAAAGCTTTATTAATGTCTAATTCTATGACTATATTAATGAGCCAATTTTTCTATTTCTACTTAAACCCTCAAAAAAAAAATAATCCCGGAAGCTGGAATTACCTTTTGATGTTTTCCACTGAAAGCAGAGAAATGGCTGTTTGGAATTTGGTGTAATGTAATTTTAGAAAAGTAAAAAGTCGACCTTGGGGAATATTTGTTTCTTGAAAGACATTACTGTGTTTGATTACCGACACTTAATGTTTTCATTTCATCATGATTATCTCAATTGTTAGCTTCTGCTTCAATACTGCATGTGAATTAAGAAGAAGTACTAGTTTTTCAGAATATTCCAATTCTGTGGCCAAGTCATTTTACATAACACCTTGCTAATGAAAATCTCATTATTAACTTCTGGGCAAGAAGAGTAGTTCATTGACAGGTGTGAGGAATGGAAAAAAAACCAAGCAACAAAAAACTATTCAAAAGGATTGCTTTCTCTTGCTGCTTGGAGAAGTAGCTAAAATCTTCTGAAACAAGGTATTCAAAATGAGGCAGATTTCACCAGCTTCTCAATTTTGAAGTATTTGGAGTTTCTGGATTTGGAGAGGCAAGAGCAAAAGACCCTAGACCCACAATGGTTAGAAGATTTGCAAGGTACATGATTCACTGTATTAAGAGGGGGGGAAATAAAACAACAAAACAAACACAGAAAAACCCTATTTTGAAGAGCAACAAGTGTCTTAAAGACTTAGAAAAGAAAACAACAAAACAGCCGGGATGTAGGTTGCTTTTGGTTTAGAGCTGCTTAGAAAGATGAGGAATTCCAGTGAGAAATTGTGTTCTTTGATTTCTCTGTACTTGGTGAATTTGGGTCTTCTGGCAATGAAACTACTCGGCTTTTGCTTCATAGTGTGTTTTTTTGCTGTTAAAAATGTTCTCTTTCCGGTGAACATGTTGGACAGAGGTTAAGATCAGTGTCAATATTTGAGCCTGTAGCCTAGATGATAGAGAATTTTGTTCAGGAACCTGAACAAAAATGTTAAAAAAATGCTGTTTAGGAGTGATGCAGAGGAAACTCCCTTCAGAGGATGCTTTTGCTATCTGGGGAACAACTACTTCTGGAAGTGAATTTTATGCAGCGATACACTCACAAGATTCAAAATCATACCTTTTAAATTCTGGGACAAGTTAAGGAATAGAGTTTTGTGCATTTTTTTCCCCCTTCACTGTCATTAGTGGAACCTCAGTGAAAAACTACAGATATGCTAAAGCCTTAACTGTTCCTACGTGATAGTGGTCACAGTTTTCTTGTGTGGACAGATCTTTATTGGCGCTGCAATGCTAATCCCATAAATTCAGAAAAATGTCTTACTAGCCTTTGAACATTGACTTTAGCATTTATCACCTTTGTTTAGAAATGAAAAGCACTTAGGATGTAGATAATTAGTTGTGAGTGCTTGTTTTCAGTCCTACCTTATATTCTGTAGATATTAGAACATTTCAGGGTGCTGTAATTCCAATGTTGACTGTACATTAATGAAATAGGAAAAGCAAGGTGGAAGAAATCTCTGTCCATTGAGTGCTTCATCAGAGGACACCTTGGCATCACAACCACAGAGGTAAAATCTGGGGAAATTACTTGGGCAGCCTGCACACCAGTATGGTGCTGCCTGTTGTGGGAGTCCTTGGCTAGCAGCTGATTTGAGCAGGGAATGGTAGAAGTCGTAGCTGCTTTTACTGAGAATGTAAAAGGTATGTGCTGCATGCTGTGTTGCTAACATAATTGGGCATCATTGGGTTCATCTTGGGTACCTTGGTTATCTAAATACTTGCTAAAATCCCTTCATTCTGGATAAGATTTTCTCAGCACATCTCTATTAGAATTTCTGAACATGTGATTGTTGCTTAATGGCACATCAGCCTAGTTGGCTATCCCTGTGCAAGCTGGGAATGCTCATCCTCACTCAAAATAAGACTATTAATAAGGGACATACAGTGCACATACAGACAGATCACACAGACTCATGCAGCTTTATTTTAAAGAAACCCAAGGAAAGTTCATAGCAGTCAAAAGAGTGTTACATTACTCTCACAGTTTGGGGACTGCTAAAGGGTTTTACTCATCCTTAACAATGACAAAAGTGCTTCAGGTAAATCTGTGTTTGGGAAGTGTAAACCCATGGGATGACTGTTTTGTCATAGCAGTTACAAAACACCTGAAAGGATAGGGTTATGAAGGAAACTGCTTGGCAATCTTTAGTCCATGGATGTTATGAGGTGTTGATAACATTTGAGGTTCCTTACAATTGCAGTGAAGCAGTACACACTCCTGTGTTTTTCAGCAGTGAAGTGGGTTTATAGGTGACAAATAAGGCAGTTAAAAGCTTGAAAAAAGATAAGGAGAGTTAGTCCTTTCACTTCCAATCTGTCTTCTGAGAGCTTTCCAGGGAAGAGAGCAGCTCTGATAACTGCAGTGTTCTATTAAACAAAATGTTCTTTTGCTCTCCTTGGAATGAATTTACATTCCTAGTGGCAGAGTGATAGGAAAATGTACTTTTGGCTACTGGACTATAAAATTGGTGGATATCAGAATGAGTCAGAAGACAGGGAAGTGGAGACATCCTACATTTGAACCAGAGAAAGATGCAGCATATAGGAAGAATGCTGATCCTATGGTGTCAAATGCCAGAATACCAAGGGGAGGCAAGAGAGGCGAGGGGAAGGATCTGCAAGAGGGACCTGGAGAGACTGGGTCAATGAGCCTGATACCAGCTATGTGAGGCTCAGCAAGGCTGAATGTCAGGTCTTGCACTTTGGTCACAGCAACCCCATGCCAGACTACAGGCTTGGGGGAGAGTGGCTTGAAATCTGCCCAGAAAATACCTGAAAATGTTGCTTGGCAGCTGTTTTGAACATAAGCAAGCAGTGTGCTGAGGTGGCCAAGAAGGCAAACAGCATCCTGACCTGCATCAGAAATGTTGAGACAGTTAAGACCAGGGAAGTGATTGTCCCCCTGTAGTCAGCACTGGTAAGGCCACACCTTGAGTTAGCGCCATCACTAGAAGACAGATATCATTAGAAGAAGGTGCTGAAGTGGGTCCAGAGAAGGGCATGAAAGTATGTGATGAAGGGTCTGGAGAACAGTTCTGGGGAGTGGCTGTAGGGAACAGTAGTTGTTTAACCTGAAGAAGAGGAGGCTGAAGGGAGACTGTTTTGCTCTCCACCAGAAGGGAGGTTTTAATGAAGTGGGTGTCAGTCTCCTCTTCTTAATGACAAGTGATAGGGCAAGAGGAAATGGCCTCGGAAAGGTCACACTCGGAAAGGTTTAGATTGGATATTAGAAGAAAGTTTTCTACTCAAAGGGTTACTAAACACTGTAATAAGCTCCCCAGGGAAATAAAAGATGCATAGATGTGGTGCTAAGGGATTTGTTTTAGCACCTGACTGATAGATAATGATTTGACTCAATGATCTTAAAGGTCTATTCTAGTTGAAATGACTCTTACGATTCTATGTCAGAGTAAACTGTCTAGGAATGTGACAATAGCTTCTACACACCACTTCCTAAGGGGATCCAACTTCACCTTGATACTGATGATATTGATTATAGTGCAGGGTGTTAGTAGAAAAATTGATTAAATGTCTGGGGTTTTTTCCAATCTTTTGCATTTGAAAAATCTTACTGGCAGCAGTGTATATTCCCTGTATAATATGTTGATGTTTTTATCTGTCTACCTTCTTCTGACAGGTAAGACAATCATATTTAATTCCACTGGTTGTTTCACCCAGCTGCTCTAAATGGCAAAGAACAAGAAATCATGATACATGATACACAAACAGAATTTGTCATATCTAGCACTACTAATGGGAAATCAAAGGCAGGGACAGGGAGCTCAAAAGAACTTTCTTCCCCAAACCAAAGGAAAAGAATCTCACTCTTGCCCAACTTTCTGTGTGTAACAACCTCCTTTCTTTTAGGATCATTTTAAAAAGTCAATGTCACTGGAAAGCCGCTCATTTTTCTTGGCTGATCTGTTTCATTCTAGCAGATCCTCACCATCCTGCGAGCTGCAAGTTTTAATGGCTCAGAGGAGGTGCCAAGCAGCTATGTCCTGTTCACAGCTGTGCTGCTTGAATATGTGTGGCCTTCATCATACGACTTGACTCCTTCATGCTTCTGACTCCGTACCTGTGAAACGGGGACAATGCTGACGATTGAATAAAAACTTCTTCAAATGGCAAAAGCACAGCAAGTACTATGTGTTTTATTATGTGGAATTTTATTTCTCTTGGTTTCGAACAGAGCATTTTATAAATACAAACAACATTTCAGTAAAATTAAAATACTCATTCTAAATCCTTCCCATATAATCTACTTAACGCAGTCATATCCATTGGTGTGTTGACTGTTGCTTATATAAGCTGTGTTTAACCTACATTGTTTGACATTGTTTTTTCTCTTTTTTTGAGGGGGAGTAAATGATGTCACTCCCATTTGCACTGATGTTATAAATAAATATGAAAGCCAGAGTATCAATTTCTTTGCTTTTTAAAGGATAAAAAAAAAAAATAATCTTTTAGTATATGTTTACCAAATTAAAACTCAGTCTGTTTCATCTGTAGCTGTTACAATAACTTTGTATGATTGTATAATAAAACCAGAATTTATGAATTCTAAACAGTTTTCTATTCTCCAGGTTGTTCCTAAGAGACTATTTCTTAAACATGCAGTTGCCAAGATACTCAGTCTGTAAGACTAAAAGGAAACATTATGGTCATCCAGTCAAACCACCGTTGACCAGGTGTCACCAGTATTTTGTTCTGAGGCAGTGTAACCTTTAGAAATCTCTAAATTTGAATTAAAACACTGCCAGCAATGGAGAGTTTTCAGAATTTTAAAATATGTCTTTTTTTTTTTTTTTATCCAGGGTTATTTATTTTCGATTTCTATCTGTTTCATGTTGTTGTAACTGCCTTTGAGGTTGAAGGATACTCCTCTATAGCACTTTGATGACCAGTGTATGTATTTGGACACTGTCATCTAAATGCCCATAAACTTCTCTTTTAATATCTCACTAATTCTTTGTAGATTTGCTGAACTGCTGTGGATATCTACAGCAATAGAAGACATGGCAAATCCTTGACTGAATCACACCTTTGGAATTACAGTGGTGTTTTTGATACTTGAAATTGACCCGATTGGAGAGATTTGTATTCTGAAGAAGTCATTTAATAAATTATTTAAGGTCATCCTAAATTAGCATATGTCTGAGGGACTTAAATGATTTTTACATGAGAGTCATAGGATGGGCCTAAGGAAGGAAAATATAAATCATCAGTTCCTACAGGATTTCTAAATATATATATTATTATTGCTACACTAATGTAAACAGTGGCACCACTGTATTTCAACTGCTAGAGCTGAGGCTAAAAAGCTTAAGTTTAGAGAGTTTAAAGTTTTATTTCCTAGTAGGTAACTGGATTTAGCATAAGCTTTTCAGTTTATGAAGAAGATGCAATTTTATGCTTAAGTTAGATGGATACATGTTTGCATTCAGAGTTATGTTAATATTAATCCTTTTGATGCACTGGAATTCCAGATATTGATACTGTCCCAAGATGTACTAACAATGGCGTAAGCAGAGCTTTAGGTACAGTTCATAAGAATGCCTGTCAGTTAGAGATCTTTTTTAAAATCGTGTTGCCTTGTAGCTTTTGAGTTATGAGGTGAGTTACATGACCTGTGGCTATAAGTGATAAAGTACCTTGTATAAACAGGAGTTTCTTTTAGTGGCTGCAGTAAAGTTTTCCCCTCATTTTCCCAAGGCTAATTTAAATATTTTAGAAACTGAAACAGATAATCTGAGCTGGTTAGGGCAGTGTAGGAAGGAAAAAAAATCCCCAACTGCTTGAGACATGTTTTGCTTACAACACTTGGGACTGATGCTACTGGAAGCCACCAGGCAGGAGCCCAGGCTCTCTGGAACTCAGCTCTGCCATGAAGCTGCAGTGTGATTTTCATCCTGTAATCTTTGACTGCTCTGTGGTCCACTGTGGTACAGTGCTCAATACGCGAAGTTGGGCAGAGGCTATGGTCATCTGCATTTAGCAGTTGCTACAGTTGCACCTCTGAATAAAAGGCCTGTGAGACTTCCCCAGTGAAAGAAATTGAGGGTCTTTAATTTTTTTCCTGCTTTTCCACTGGGACACAAGTCATGGCTAGCAGTAGACACTTCTCCAGAATATGATTGTCATGGTTGTCCTTTCCAGCAGTTCTGGCTGCTAATAAACTGCCTTGTGACAGAGACTATGCAACTCCACCACTAACCAGGACATGCCCTTTTCCCTTCTGAACTTATTCCCTACAGTCTTGCTCCTAAAGCTGAAAGAAGACTATGCTATCACACACAGTTGTAGGCTGGTATCTGTTGATATTTGTGGAGAACTCTGAGCTCTGTGGGTGGGAAAGTTGATGAGAAAAGACAAAAGGTGTTTCAGATATGTCAAAATGCATATCTGTGGACTATTATACCTTGTGGATATGGAAGTATGGCTGTAGTGCTGTAGTGCTGCAGTGGATTATTTCTATGTAGCAAAGTAGGTGGAAGCCAATTCCTATCAGGACTGACTAACACTTTGGTGCTATGAGCTGGAAAAATGCATTGAATTTCAGCCTTGTTCCTATGGGTGAGACTGGGAGCTTGGACTGCGGTTGTGCAAGATGTGTTTGGGCTTAGCAATATTTTCAAGCATTCTCTGCTACTGCCTTTTTTCTCTGCTTTTCTTCTCTTTACTTTCCCCAGCCTTTCTTAACATCTATTTCTTCTTTTATCTTGCTTTTTTCAGAGTGTATAGGATAATTATGACAACTCCTTTGATTGTGACCCTTGCTGAAGAAGTATTTTGTCAAGCAGCAAGAAGGCATCACTTAGTGCTTGTTGGATTCAATGACTTGTTATCCAACTTTAGACACCTACAGTTTGTGAAATGGTATCTGCAATAATTTACCTTGCTCTTGACCTATGTCAACAGCTACTTTACACAGGTGTCTATCTATTTTTATGGTGCAAACTGTCTTCTGTAAGTCAGAAAACAGTCTCACATTTAGCTAGCATCTAAAAACCCTACAAAATATTTCATCACCTGAATTTTGAGGGTCTCACTATTGTGACTTTGCAGATGGACAGCAGGAGATGTTCCAACAGTCCTCTTGTGCAGTTCCAAGTAATGGCTTGGGTCCATTGTTCAGTAACCAAGATATGGCCCTTGGATATCACTATGTCCACTTAGGCACTTTAATCCTACATTTACTTACAATGTGAAATGCAAAAAATCAAGTTTTGTCAAATGATACACTTATGTAAAGCTTGTGTCACAGGAAATGTTACGATGGGAAAACTTAAGTACATATTCTATTGGAATCATAGCAAGCATAGAAGGATTTGGGAAGGAAGGGACCTTCAAGATGGTCTAGTTCCAGCCCCCCTGCATTGGATGGGGACACCTTCAGGTTGCTCAAAGCCTCATCCAGCCTGGCCCCTGAAGGGAATGGATGCAGTATTACATGTGAGGTCTCACAAGAGCAGAGCAGAGTGGGAGAATTGCCTCCCTCAACCTGCTGGCCATACTTCTTTTGATGCAGCTTAGGATGTGACTGGTTTTGTGGGCTGCAAGTGCACACTGCCAGCTTGTGTTCAGTTTTACAGCCACAATTTGCTCTCAATTCACTCATCAACCAGCCTGTATTTGTACTTGGGATTGCCCCAGCCTTAGTGCAGGGCCTTGTACTTGGACTTGTTGATCCTCATATGTTTTGCAAAGGCCCACCTCTTTATTCTGTCAAGGCCTCTTTGTATGGCATCCCTTCATTCTAGAGTAGGAGCTGTAAGAACAATTTTCTTCTGTAGCCTATTCTGGGCCAAGCAAAGTCTCATGTTCTGTGTCTGAGTATTAGCCTGTGGTGGTTTAGGCTGAGTGCTAGCCTGGATGCCACTGCACAGAACACACCTGGGAGATCCCAAGGCGTGGGCCCAGCCCAGGGGGTGGTCACAGGAAGCCAGGTATTCCATTTCCCATAATGCCCTGCTCCCCTATAATAGATCAGTGCAGGGTTTTCACTTCCTCTTTCGTCCCCTGCTGTTGCTTAGGTAACATGGTGTGAGCTGTCACCCTTGGGCCTGCCCAGGCCCAAGGCTGGGTTGGTGAGGGGGGCAGAAGAAGCCCTGGGGGGGGAAGGTTGGGTGTATCCCCTCCCCAGGTGGGGATGGGATGCTCGTGGCTATGTTCTGGGATCTCTCTTTTTGTCACGGTGCTTGTGGTTCTCTGTAAAACTTTCATTGTTGTTTTTTTTATTGTTTTCCTATTTAAACTTTCCATCACTTTTTTGCAATCTGTTTGTCTGAGTCGTTATTTCTTCCTGTGGTGGGGAGGGGATCTGCTCCAACCCATCACATTTTGGCGTGCCAACGTGGGGCCAACTGCAGATCGGATTACAAAAGATGGAGAGTTTAAATTTAGTTCTGGGCGTTGGTTTGGGTTTGGGAAGTTGGGGCTCAAGTTGTGTTGCTGGGGCAACTGTGTGAACTCCTGTGGACTGCAGAAGGACACCTGGTGCGTGGCTGATGGCATGGAAGTCCCTCCTGTTGCTTGGAAACAGCGAGGGGTGGCTCTTTCTGTGACTTTCTGCCCAGGGTGGCTTAAGAATGCTCAGGTAGCCTAAGAAGGCGAGACCTGCCTTCTTCTCCTTGTTCTCTGCGGAGCGACGAGCAGCAGGGAGCACAGGAGGGGCAGCGGCAAGCAGAGCGGGGTCGGCCCGTGGTGAGCGGGCAAGTGACAGCTTCCAAAACCCGAGGGTGAGCGGGGACTTCAGCTGGAAAGCTGTTCTCAAAGGCACTGAGAACGTGCTTGTGGCTTTGGCTGAAACAACCCTTTGGATGCCCGAAGGGGTGGAGGTGACTTTGACTCTGCATCGCAGCGACAGAGACGGTGGGGGCTGGGCCGGGCTGCGTTCAAGCAGTGGCGGCAGCTGTAAAATCTTTCCCTGGTGTTTTTGGACATGTTCCGAAAATGGCGCCGAGCACCTGGCTCTGCCTCCTCTCTTCTCAGCAGGTTGTGCTGCAGCTGCCCCCTCTTCCGGGGGAGGGCTGTGAACCGGATGTGGTGATGCCTTGGTCCGCGAATGCCCAGTGGGGGGCAACGTGCTGGTGATGTGCCTGCAATGTGCATTTGTGTAGCTTTGGACTGCGGCTGGAAGCAGTTGGCTGCGGCTCCCTGGAGGGATGGAAAAAAGCGGTCATGAAGCCTGATTGCTCCAACCGGCTTGCCCCAGGGGTGGAAAAAGCTGCTGAGTAAATGTAAATGCGAACAAAGGCTCGGCTGAGAAGTTGTGAGGTATTTCCAGGTGACCAGGATGTGCCAACGAGTCCACAAGGAATTCGCACTGCAGAAGAATGACTCTGCGTCGCTGGGAGGTTCCATCATATGAGGAAGAAGAACTGGAATGGACTGATACTTGAGCCTGAATGAGAGGCTGTGTGGAAGAACGCCCAGATGAAGACATGGACTGTTGCTAGACGTGTCATTAGAAGAGTTTTAATTTGATATGTTTTGGTGCAGGGATTATGGTATGGAATAAGGGGTGGCGTGTGGTGGTTTGGGCTGGGTGCTGGCCTGGATGCCACTGTACAGACCACACCTGGGAGGTCCCAAGGGGTGGGCCCAGCCCAGGGGGTGGTCACAGGAAGCCAGGTATTCCATTTCCCACAATGCCCTGCTCCCCTATAATAAATCAGCGCAGGGTCTTCACTTCCTCTTTTGTCCTCCACTGCTGTTTAGGTAACATGGCATGAGCTGCCTCCCTTGGGCCTGCCCAGGCCCAAGGCTGGGTTGGCGGGGTGGGGAGAAGAAGCCCTGGGGGCTGGCGGGGGAGGGTTGGGTGTACCCCCCATGCCCAGGTGGGGATGGGGTGCTCGTGGGTATATTCTGGGATCTCTCTCTGTCACAGTGCTTGTGGTTCTCTGTAAAACTTTCATTGTTGTTTTTTTTAATTGTTTTCTTATTTAAACTTTCCATCACTTTTTTGCAATCCGTTTGTCTGAGTCATTATTTCTGCCTGTGGTGGAGAGGGGATCTGCCCCAACCCATCACATGGCCTCACTCCTGTCCTTTTGTGCTGGATCTGTCAGAACTCAAATATAGGTGAGTATTGATTGTCTTTGGGCAAGTGAAGAACACAATGTGCCAGGTGAAAAATGAGGCTATCCCCAGAGAGGGGGAGGGTCCTCACAGCAATTTCTCTGTAGACAACTCTAAAAGTGCTGCAATGAAGTCCAGTGCCAGTTTTCCATGTAATCATTGCCCCTTTTGCTGATGGACCCTGACTCCAGATTGGCAATGCTTTGTCTCCCATATCTGAGTTTTTTCTATATTTTCCTCTTTCTGTAGTGTTCCTGTGTCACCTGCTTTCTTATTATCTGAGCAGGGATTTCTAATTTATTCTTGCAGGCGTAGGACAGATTGAGGTGAGTGATGGCAATGCAAGGGATGAAGCCATGATTGCAGCTGGGAGTGGCACCTTTCAGCAACTTTCCACAGACTGAAGACTCACAATTATATGTTCAATTCTGCAACACAAAAAAATAATAGATTCTGGTGTGAAATGTATAACTTTTCAGAGCTAGGATCTTTTTCCCCCATGTGTGTTTTCATCAAACTGGAAAGGATTGCACCTTCAGCTCGTGTGTAACTCCTGCTTTTATAGTAATGGCATTTTCACATACTGGATGTGACCTATTTTTTGTCAGCTTGAAAATTTTTGTTCAAGTAGACCCTCTCATGATATATTTGAAAAGTACTCTTTTGAACAAGAGTGTACAGTATTTGTATGCTTTGATACATTTTTAAATTTTTTTCCTCCAGCGTGGTTATTTTTTCCACTTTTCAAAGTTATTTTTCCCCCCCACAGTTGTTATACTGGAGGTCTTACTACAGCATATTTATGTTGGGCTCCTTTCCTAAAAACTGTGGAATCAGCGAGAGTGCAAATTGTAGAAAGTAGTTTTGTTTCACACAAAGATAACATTTCATTGTTACTTTTAGCATTTAAATAGAATAACAAGTGGTATGCTTGAATTAGCTTACAGAAGCTTTTACGCTGCAGCGTTGTTCCATGCAGTCTGTGAAGAAGAGCTGCATCATGCACAGAACAGCATCAGTACTGAAGAGAGGGGACTGGAAATGGTGTGGTGTGGTTTTTTTTGCTTCTTAATAGTTTGATCTCCAGTCTGGCTTGGTTTTGTTTTCTAGACATTCAGGAAATGGAACTTTAAAAACTGAAGTCAGTGGGAAAATGTGCACTATTTCTCCTCAGTAAATGACTTTATGGAAATGTTAAAATGCACCTCGTTATTTTCAGAGTCTTGTTTTGGCAAGAAATGGGAATCTGTATAATCAATTACTTCAGAGATTTTATTTGAAAGCCTTTGGGTTAGAAAATGTGGATGCTTTTAAAAAGTAAATGTTTACAGATATGAACTCTTTGGATTTGTTTAACTCCAAATAAAATATTTACCAGGTTTGAAACCATCTAATGAACCTAAAGGTCCACAAGTCCACGGGACCTGATGAGATCTATCTGTGGGTCCTGAGGGAACACCACAAAACCCCTTTCCATTATATTTGAGAAGTTGTGGTGGTCTGGTGCAGTTCCCACTGACAGGAAAAGAGGAAACATAATCCCCATTTTCAAAAGGGCAATAAGGAAGCCTGAAGGAACTACAGGCCCATCAGTCTCACCTCAGTGCCCAGCAAGATGATGGAGCAGATCCTTTTGAAGATCCTGCTAGGTCATGTAGAAAGCAAGCAGGTGCAAACAGGTAGCAACCAACATGGCTCCACCTGACAAAATTTGGTGGCTTTTTATGATGAGGTCACAGCATTGGCGGATAAGGGAAGAGCAACTGCCAGCGTCTTCCTAGACTTGTGCAAAGCTTTCAACACTGTTTTGCACAATATTCTGGTCTCTAAATTGTGAGGACACATCCATTTGATGGATGGCCCACTAAGTGGATAAGGAATTTGCTAGCTGGCCACTCTCAAAGAGTTGTGATCAGTGGCTCAGTCTCCCAATGGAAACCTGTGATACATTGAGTCCCTCAGGGATCAGTACTGGACCAGGTGCTGTTTAACATCTTTGTTGACAATGGGAGCGAGTGCAACCACAGCAAGTTTGCCAGTGACACCAAACTGTGGTGTGGTCAACATGCTGGGGGGAAGGAATGCTGCCCAGAGGGACCTTGACAGGATTTAAAAGTGGGCCCATGCCAACCTCATGAAGTTCAACAAGACCAAGTGCAAGGTCCTGCACCCAGGTTGGGGCAGTCCCGAGCATGAATAGAGGGTGGGTGATGAGAGCAGCCCTGCATGGAGGGACTTGAGGTTGCGGGTTGATGAGGCACTTGACATGATTTGGCAATGTGTTGCCCCAAAAGCCAACTATATTCTAGGCTGCGTCAAAAGATGTGTGGGGGCAGGTCAAGGGAGGTGATTTTGCCTCTCTGCTCTGCACTTGTGAGAACATACCTCAAGTACTTTGTCTAGCTCTGGAGCCCCCAGCACAAGCAGGACATGGACCAGCTGGAATGGATCCAGAGAACAGCTGCAAAGATGGTCAGAGGGCTGGAGCAGCTTTCTTACGAGGATAGGCTGTGAGGATTGGGTCCGTTCAGTCTGGAGAAGAGAGAGCTCTGGGGAGACCATATAGCAGGGGGCTACAGGAAAGAGAGAGAAGGACTTTTTATAAGGGCATATGGTGCCAAGATAAGGGGCAGTGGTTTTAAACCAGAGCAGGGTAGATTTAGATTAGACATTAGGAAGAATTTATTTACTATGAGGATGGTGAGACCCTGGAATGTGTTGTGGAAGCTCCAGTGCTGGAAAAAGTCAAAGCCAAGTCAAATGGGGCCTTGAGCAATTTGGGCTAATAGGAGGTGTCCATGCCCAGGGTGGGAGTGTTGGAACTAGATGATCTTGAGGGTCCCTTCCAACTCAAGCCATTCTGTGATGCCAGACATTTGACAGTGGCCTGTGGATGAATACCCATAAATTACTCAAAGGAAATACACATCAGAATACTAAAATAACTGCTGAACTTTGTGTTCATCAATTTAACCCAGTGATTACACCATTTAACTTAGGCAAGCTTTTCTGTTCAGTAAGGAAAAGTCACAAACCCCGTGGTTCCGTGAAGCTCCTTTATTGATATAGCAATGTTATGTTTGGCAAAATTGTATGCACTGACATCTTGGATGAGAAATTTGCCTTCCTGTGATGCTTTTATGTTCTAGATGGCTGTAGCCAGTACACCTTGAGAATAAAAAGAACTAGTAAGCAGATCTCAAGGTGTTGGCTAAAAATCTTAGTAAGTCTATAATAATGGCTATGATCAGGCATGTTGTGATGTTTTAGGCTACTGCTTAGTGTCCTTCATTGTCTCTTTCATAGCAGTGCAATCACTATGAATGGTAATTTTTAGCTCCCCCTTTCACCCATGTGTGTACTGTAGAGCTCAAAGTGAGTCCTAATATTTTATACTAGGTTTTGTCTAATTTGGCGTAAAGGAGGCTGAGAAGCAACCTCGATGCTCTCTACAGCTTTGTTCCTCAGGAGAGGAAGTGGACAGGGAGGTGCTGATCTCTTTTACCTGGGATCCAGTGATAGGATGTGTGGGAATGCATCGAAGCTGGTTTAGAGAAGGTTCAGATGGGACATGAGGAAAAATTTCTTTACTGAGAGGGTTGTCAAACACTGGAACAGACTTCCTGGGGAAATGCTCTGTGCCTCATGCCTGTCAGTGTTTGAGAGGCATTTGGATAATGTTCTTAATAATATGCTCTAACTTCCAATCAATCCTGAGCTGTGAGGCAGTTAGACTAGATGATCATAGTAGGTCCCTTCCAACTGAAAATTTTACTTTTTTCCCCTCTCCCTCATTAGAGAGCTGCCTGCACCATCTTCCCATATGCATATTCAGGCAAACTTACTGTTTACTTCCCCCTGTATTTTTATGAGATTGAACGGCCATTTTACTCAAAGTAGTTTTATGAGTACATAACATTGTCACTAGGTCATATGGGAATACTAGCAATTTTGTTTCTTTTCTTGGCTTTGGTCTGATTATGCAAGCTGCACTGCCTTTCAGCAAAATTACTCTTTCATATGTTTTTCCTGACTTTGCTAGGAGCAAAGGAAATAGGAATTATGAAAAACATCCAGCATGTAATAGAGGCTGTCCCTGCAACAAAAAAAGAACCTGAAGTGCAGTCACTTTTTTGTGTTAAAAGGCACAAGGTAAAATACAGACAAATATGTATCCGTCCACCTCACTAAAATCTATCCACCTGCTATACTACAGGCTTGGAGATTAACTTGATTGGTTCAAGCTATCATACAAATCTATGCATTAACATAAAGAACCATATATATATATAAAATTCTTTGTGTCAAACTAGTGTTCCAGTTCTGATTGCATGGACTAAATAACTGTCTGAAAAATGTTGTCTGGAATAAAGGAGAGGGAAATTAACTGGGTGGTTTTTTGAGGTATCAGGATGTGTGTATATTGGTGTCCCCAAGTACTATGCCTTTTTGTTTCAATCTTCTTAATATTCAGCTGATAATTGCAGCAGTATAGATACTAAATAAACAGAGATGATGTTTTTTCACAGTGAATAGTATAGTTTTGTGGTTTGTTGTGTCAGGAAAACCCCTTTCATTTATCCATATAGAAATGGTATTGAAATTCTGCTTGAACTTACATATTGCACAGGCTCCTGCATTTTCATCTGACCAAGACATAGAGGCCAGAGTGGTGTGGTAGAGGTAGGCATGGTATGGATCTGAAGCAAAATTTCTGTTTGTGGGTCTAAGGATTCGAAGCCGAGTTGTGGATGAACCATAGAGTGATTAGCTTGCTAAAGGAAAACATGTATACCACTTCTGACAATTGACAAAGACATACTTGAGCAGAAAGGAAACTTCTTTTATATATTTATATCTTTGTGTACATACACAGTTACTCATACACAGCATGTATGAAAGGTGCAGCTGCTAGTAGGAAAAGGCTGCCTTACTTGGAAGAGGTGAATTGAATTTTTATAGTTGCATCCCATGATACATTCAGCTGAAATGTGAGCTGTCAGGAAGCTAGATGTTTGTAAATATACCTTTGGTTTCTCTATGGATAGTTCATATTATTTACATTAGTAGAAAATAGCTTCCATTTAGAATAAGCTAATGCAGAAATAGCTGCAGTCTTTGTCCTGTCTGCTTTAAGGCTGATGTCACTTTTGTTGTTACCCTTTCTGGATATGCCACGAATCTCTGAAGATATCTCAGACAAACTTTAAGAATTAGTTTTCTAAACCTTATATTTATTTCCAAGCTCTTTTTGTTGTTGTTGTTTCTGTAATTTGACCTGTTGCTCAGTACCTGTTTCTCCCTGGGAAGAACTTGGCATAAAATAAAGTTTGAGAGCGCCTGGCTGAGAAAGTCTTGACAAACAGTCTCCTTGCTAAAATTACAGTTTAAATTTGATTGGTTTTTTTCACTTGCAAGTGGTGAAGGTGGTTTAGATAACTGGGTAAGCAAAATATTTAAATGTTTTTCTAAATGGTTTTGTTTTCAGGATCAGACAAAACAAACAAACAAACCCCCCCAAACAAACAAAACCCCTAAAACTGCAAAAAAAACCCCAACCAAACAACAAACCCACAAAAGAAATCATCCTACCCTGTCACAAATCTAAGTAATTTCTCATAGTAGTGTACTGTTTTGTTTCATAAAAGTAGCTAGTTTTATAAATTCAAAAACGATAGCCAAAATGATAGCTAAAAATGATAGTTGTTCAGGGAACATAGTAAACACTGTGCCAAGGTGAGCTGTGCATTCTCATTGCCAGAATGAACTCTTTAACATGCATTATGTCACAGACTGTGCTAACGGGAACATTCCCAAGATATCACACATTTCTTGATGATCTCTGCAGATCCCTAACACTTTCCATATGTGTTTCTGGTTGGCAGGTGGAGTGGATACAACAGCAGGTGGTTAAAAGAAGGATAAAGAGGGATTATAAACCTGGTGGTGCCCAATCCACTTATTTCAATGACCCAAAGTGGCCAAGCATGTGGTATATGGTAAGTACATGTAGAGTCTCTGTTTCATACTAGCATATAGTTATCTGCTGTGAAGCTTTGAGTAGAGGAAAAATAGTATATTTAGGAGCAGCAAATTTGGTTCCTTTCAATATAACTAATGAAGGTCTATAAATGCCTTACAGGTATTACAAAGAAGTCACAATGAGCTCTGCAATAGGAAACATTTATTAATGTGTTCATTCATGAACTCTTCCCATGGCAGGATGTCTTGGGAATTACTTACTAGAAAATAAACTTTCAGCAGTGAGAAGGGAAGGAACTAAGCCATAATCTGTGAGAACAATGAAGCCCCTTGGTTTCAATATATGTAATTTACTGTCTCCAACATCAATGTGACATAAAGGTCTTGTGTCCTGATACAGGAGAAAAGAGCCATAAACACTGCCTATTCAGTGTTATAATTGCGTTCTTTTAATTAATGAACAATTCCATTGTCGAATTGTTTTCACTTTGGTATTAATTACACATTTTGTGAGAAAACTTTCTCTTGGGTTTTATATGTGGGAGGTGGTGGGGAGGAGGGCAGGGCCAAATAGTCTGGGGTGAAACTTCTATATTCATGGTGTTTTAAAAAATATCTTACTTTTACCTGGGATGGTGTAAATCATAGAATTATAAAATAATCTGGGTTGAAAGAAACCTTTAAAGGTCATTTAGACTAATGTTTTCAGCTAGATCTGGTTGCTAAGACTCCCACCCAACCTGATTTTGTATGTTCCAGGGATAGGGCATCTACAACTTCTCTGAGCACCCAGTTCCTGCATTTTGCCACCCACACCAAAATAACTTTTTTCCTTATCTAATGAAGAAATTCTAAATCCTAGATCTAAGTCCTAAATTTACCCTCTTTTAGTTTAAAACATTACCCTTTTATTATAGGACTCCTTTAAGCACTGAAAGGCATGAGAAGAGAAGGCTGACAGGGGATCTTATCAGTATCTATAATAATGTATGATAAGGCAGCCAGTACCAGAACAAGAGGACACAGTCTCAGGCTGCGCCAGGGGAGGTTTAGGTTGGATGTTAGGAAGAAGTTCTATACAGAGAGAGTGATTGCACATTGGAATGGGCTGCCTGGGGAGGTGGTGGTGGTGTTCAGGAGGAGACTTGATGGGGTGCTTGGTGCCATGGGTTAGTTGTTTAGGTGGGTTGGATTGGTTGATGGGTTGGACGCAATGATCTTGAAGGTCTCTTCCAACCTGGTTGTTTTTTATTATTATTATTACTACTACTATTACTATTATTACTATTATTATTATTATATCTACAAATGTCTGAGAGGTGGGTATCAAGACGAAGGTGTCAGTCTCCTTATGATGGTGCCCAGGAAAAGGTACAAGCTGGAACACATGAGGTTCCACCTCAACATAGGGAGACTCTTCTTTACAGTGAGAGGGCCCAGAGAGATTGTGGAGTCTCTTTCTCTAGAGATTGTCAAAACGCACTTGAATGCATTCCTGTGAGGTCTGCCCTAGGTGACTTACTAGAACAGAATAGAATTAACCAGGTTGGAAAAGATCTTAGAGATCAAGTTCAACCTATCACTCAACACGGTCTAATCAAATAAGCCATGGCACCAAGTGCCATATCAAGTCTCTTCTTAAACACTTCCAGTGATGGTGACTCCACCATCTCCCTGGGCAGCCCATTCCAATGGCCAATCACTCTTTCTATGAAGAACTTCTTCCTAACATCCAGCTGAAACCTCTTCTGGCACAGCTTGAGACTGTGTCCTCTTGCTCTGGTGCTGGGTGCCTGGGAGAAGAGACCAACCCCCACCTGGCTACAACCTCCCCTCAGGTAGTTGCAGACAGCAATAAGGTATCCCCTGAGACTCTTCTTCTCCAGGATAAGCAACCCCAGCTCCCTCAGCCTCTGCTCATAGGGCTTGTGCTCCAGACCCCTCACCAGCTTTGTTGCCCTTCTCTGGACACATTCCAGCATCTTTCCTAAACTGAGGGCCCAGAACTGGACACAGCACTCAAGGTGTGGCCTAACCAGTGCTGAGTACAGGGGCAGAAGGACTTCCCTGCTCCTGCGGGCCACACTGTTCCTGATCCAGGCCAGGATGCCCTTGGCCTTCTTGGCCACCTGGGCACACTGCAGGCTCATGTTCAGTCTACTATTGACCAGTACCCCCAGGTCCCAAAATTGTTCCATATTACTCTTTCTGAGCTTTTAGGAGTCTGTGTCTTTAAGGCAGTGACTTTCCTTATACAGTGGAGAGCTATTTAATTTCTATTTGATCATACTACTGGGTTGATGTGGCTAAGGGAGTTCTTAGGGGTTTATTGCCCACTTTGACAACAGCTTTTACTTAAACTTAGTTCTTTCCAGTTATTTGTGAAACCTATATTATTTTTGGGTCATGGAATCATGTCAGATCTTTTTCTCAGTATATACTTGTCTATCTTCTCTGATGTGTATGTTTATTCAGTCAGCCTGTCCTATTAATATGTGCATAAGGTGACAGGCAAGTTACAATAAATGGCAGTAGGTTGTGGCATTTTATTCTGGTATTTTCTCATGTAAAAAAACCCCAATAAATCAGCATTTTTCATTGAAAATAGAAAAGAACTGATTTATGTTTAGGTAGTCTGCTGTTATTGCTCTGTCTTAGGCTAAAAAGGGGGATGTCAAATTTCAAGAGAATAGTAGTCAAGCAAAAGCCAACTCTATACTATGTAAGGTAGCTTATGTATTTTTTTCCTTTATGCTCCTAGATTTGTATACTAGTTTCTTTGTGCTATCACAGTGGTGGAACTGCATTATGGGAGTAATTTTAAACTGATAAGAGATGTTTATAGCAGTTGCTTCTGAAGTTTTTCCCCCCAGGAAGTTAGCAGTATCCTACATATAAATCAGTTGTGCTGCCTAGCTATATTGCTTCACAGCTGCCCCACAATTGCCACTGTAATACAGAAAGCATTTCAGGGCTGCAAAAACAGTTCACTGTCTTTCTTGTACAACTTTCAGAACACTTACAGACCCTCTCAGAAGAGGTTGTTCCTGTCTGATTCTATTTACCTATACTGAATAATTCTGTATTTGCAGTACACTTTAATGGTAGTGATTTGGTGATACTCTCTCTTGAGATCAGTGAAATGTTAGTATACCTTTTCCACAGAGAGAATAGCTAAAAATATGTAAATTAATTCAGGACTGACTGGGATCATTGGCAGATATCCTCATATGATGAATGTATTTGTGGTTGTAACCATAGCTACTTTTGGTAATCTTGTTTACCTTTGTAAGTTGAAGGGACACATAGAATTTGGGGCTAGTTAATGGTGTCAGTTACTGCTGTGTCAGAAACGGGTTTAGGTTGCTGTCTGCAAATGTGCTATTGAGAAAGTAATAAAGTATCATACACAGTTTTGTGTTTGGATTAATAAGTAACTTGTAAGTTGTGGGTTAAGATTGGTACCTTTGGCCATTGGACTGGCATAATCTCTAACAGGGCTGTAAATGTAGTTTAGAATTATTGACAGAAGTTCTTTTATTCAAGAACTTTGTCAGCGGTATCTAATTAAAGATTTTCCTTCACCACCTTTTCCATCACAAGTAGTCCCCCTTGTAATGTTAATTGTCTAGGCTAGAAGCAACACGCTTTTCTTGGTGTGATATCGATGACAAGAAGCTACAAGAGGATTCAGGTATTTTTTCTCTTTAAGGCAATCACAAAGATTGAAAGTATCTCTCAAGAACTATTCCATGAACAAATTTAAACTTTTAATTACCAGGGGATCATCTGCCAAGAAATCTCATGCTTCTCGTGCTCTCTAACAACAAGGAAATCACATTTTCCTTCTGATTTCCCCTTCCTTCTTTATTGTGAACTCTGAATCGTGAGGCATCTCTGCTTATAACAAGTATTTGTATAGATAAAGTAATACATGAAACTTCACCTGTTCATCTGTTCTTCATAACTGACGTACAAAACTAGGTCCATCTTATTTAGAATGAGCCGATACCAAAGGAGTAACTTGAAAGGGAAAGAAGATTCCTACTTAACATTCCTTTCTAAATTTTGAGTCAGGAGAGATCTAAGTCTTGTATGCCATCCCCTTATCTCAGCTATCTTTGTATCATATCTTATAAATGTATTCTCTTTGATTGCTATTGACAAAATAACCTGTTTGTCAATAACTGGGTGAACTATATACACTAAGTTTGCATAACTGAAAGAGATCAAAGGCAGCCCTGAAGCCCTACTGCTATCTGAAACAGTCCTACTTAACTTGAAGTAACAACAAACATTGTCTTTGGAATTTCTAATGGGGACTTTGTGCCCAACCAATTGCACTGAACCTGCCAGTTGGTTTAATGAGTTTCCTCATCTTAGACTGCATGGAAGGATGGTCATAAAAACTAGAGAATGTAAATATTAAAAAACTGAAAAGATGTGATCAATGTAACCACAGACTTCAGTTACAAGACTTCTTACTTACCATTTGTTTCTACTCCCCAGTTAGAATCATAGAATAGAATCATAGAATCAACCAGGTTGGAAGAGACCTCCAAGATCATCCACTCCAACCTATCACCCAACACTATCCAATCAACTAGACCATGGCACCAAGTGCCTCATCCAGGGTTTTCCTGAAGACCTCCAGGGACGGCAAATCCACCACCTCCCTGGGCAGCCCACTCCAATGGCAAATTACTCACTCTGTGAAGAACTTCTTTCTAACATCCAGCCTAAACCTCCCTTGGTGCAGCTTGAGACTGTGTCCTCTTGTTCTGGTGCTGGGTGCCTGGGAGAAGAGACCAACCCCTACCTGGCTACAGCCTCCCTTCAGGTAGTTGTAGGCAGCAATGTGAAACGTCAGAGAAACTTTCTAGTGGTCAGCTGGAACTGGAATCACACAGGCACATAAACACAGCTTTCTGCAGCTATAATCTAGCTCTCCTGTGATGCTGTGTTTCATTTTATTTAAATATAATGTAGCTGCAAGAAATTATTTAAGCCACTGTTTATTTTTTGACAAACCAGTGTTAGACTGCAAAGATGCTGACTGCGTCTTTGCAGACAGTTCAGACTGGCAGAAGTCTTTTTCAACACTGATCAAGAATACTCCTCTCCGGTACTATTATCATCCCTTCCTTTTTTAGTACTAATTGCTACTGCTGACAAGATTCTCTAACATGGAGAAGTTTTCACTTCCTTCCAGGTTCTTTCCACTCTGCACAGCCTGAACATAGAGTATTTCTGTGAGACTGAGAATATACTGGAGGAAGTCTATGGTATATTGACATATAAGGTCGGAGGGAGAGGCAGTGTTCTGTTAGAGCATGTAAGAATAAATGAGTAAAGTGTATAAACTCTGTTTTCCTATCACTGGATGCCAGATGGTATTCCTCTGAGAAACTACAGCATAAAACAACAGAACTACTCACAAAAATAAATATTGTAGTTTCAAAATGGTGTTACAGAAAAATTTATCCAGGATCTCTAAATGCATGCTTGAGCTCATTCTGAAAATCGTTGTATTAGTGAAACTTACCTGAGAACATAGAGAACTAGCTGACAGTATCACTAAAGCTGTAAACTACAGCCAGAAGTGAAACATGGTAAGCTGCCTGTTAGCTTCTCAGATAGAAAATAGGTGAGATAATCACATTCATAATCTGCTTGGAATGGAAGAAGGGCACCACCTATTACATATGTAAACCAAAGAAAATGCTGTCTTGTCATTACTAAGAACTGCCACATAATTCAAAGCCTTGTTCATGTAAAACTCATTTTGTTTTACTTGTATCGTAACTCAGCAGTGATGTGAGCTCACTTTCTCTCTTCTGCACTAAGTACTTCCTGTTCTGAAAATTATCTTCCTTTTCAAGTGTCTCTTTCCTTTTCTCAACCTTTATTTTCTCTTTGCATTTACTCCTTGTTGTTCCTTCTTCTTAGACACAAACCATGCTTTGGAATAGTATGTAGGAAGTAATGTGTTTGGGGGAGTGCTAAAAGCAGACCACTTCATAGTATATTTTTTTTGAGCCCAAATTAAGTACTTTCATAAAGCTATGTTGTAACTCTCTGTGGGCTGTTTTCTCTGAGAGGCAGCGATATTACAGAGAAGGACTACAAGACACTATCATTTATGTAGTCTTTGAAAGTAAGGGAAGATGTTATGTAAATATAATGGTCTTCATTGCTGAGAAAATCCAATTTTCTTACAGAACATCTGTAAAAATTATAGAATCTGTAAACCTAAGAAAAGATACTATACCTGCCTCTATTCTTTCTCCAACTGCTTATATTATGACTTAGTTCTGGTGGCTTTTGGAAGAGCATTCTGAATTCCAAAACTGAAGTGAAAGAACAAGCAGATGCAGAAATATAAAGTGTTTTAGAGGATTCAAGGTGAAAGACAATTGCTTCAATGCCAGCAGGGTACAATAAAGCTAGATGACTGAGCCACAGTGGAAACTAGTGTTTACTAATTACTTAGTGAATTACTTGGATGAGACAGCTATATACTATTGTTGCACAATTATAGACCTAGTGTGATATTACGGAGATTTTTTAGGAGGCTGCTGAAGCTGGAAGACTTGCTGAGAAGCTTATCTCATTAGCCAATATTTATTAGTCATGGTTTTATATTTGCAGCATAGGATTTCTGGTGTAGACAGATAAAATGTAATTCGTACTGCAATTGAGATCAGTCCATGCAGAGTGATGAGAGCTGAATTAGTTGCATCCAGAGCTGCCTGCCTTGAACTCTGGAACCAAAACCCGGGAAAAATAGCTTTGCACTTTCAGTGAGGACTGAAGTCAGAATTGCTGTGAGATTTGACAAAGAATCTGGTGAGCCCAGATTACTTGGTTTCTTTAGAAAACACCTCCAGTACTCTATGTAGTGCACTCCAGTTGTATTTGTGGCCTCCTGGGTGAGCTGTGCTAGCATTCACGGAGAGGGACAAACATTCTTGCTGCGACCAGTGTAGCTAATTCTGGAGAACTGCCAGTACAGGGCTAATAAGCTAATAAAAGTGAGTAATTGGAGTCTTCTAAGGTCCTGTAGCCTTCAAATAAGGTGGAGATGAAGTGTTAGGCCAGTTGCTTCCCTTGTGTTGCTGATGAGGTCCAGGGAGTTGGCTTATCTTGCACTTCTCTTGCAACTTCCAAGCGCAAATGGCAGAGCAGAACAAATGCTTTTATGACCCTGGCCTGTCCCTTAATGAGGTCTTCTAAGGCAAGCAGAGCTGTGGAATGAGACAGTGGGGACAAAGGAGGGAGTGACAGGTGCCTCATAGGACAGGTGGGAGGGAGGCAGAGGGTGGAGGAGACATCACACTAGGTCCAGGTACAGGCCTGCATACAGGGGAGAAAGAAATTCAAGCAGCATTTCACCTGCCACATGCTAAAACTACAGCAAATGAATATGTGTTATCCTCCTTTATGACTTCTTAAAACATTATTTCCTATCTACCTGTACCAGCTTGCTAATGAAAAACTTCACTTTCTTTTTTTTGTCCTCTCAAGAATGTGGTAGGTTGAGAGAGGGCTTAGCTCTCCCTCCTCCACAGAGTAAGAAACCACAACTAGCCCAGTCGAAGAGCAAGCTATATATTTACAAGCATATATGGAAAGCAGGTTATATATAACACAATATATACAGGTATTTACAATATATACACAGAAATACACAGCAAAGAGAAATAACACAACAAAAATCCCTCCCTGAGGGAGGGATCCCCTCCTTGGAACCCCCTCTCTCCCCCCCTACCTCCCTTTTTCCCCAAAAAAGGGTTAGAGAGAGAGAAAGGCAAGTTACTAAGGAAAAGAGTTGTTAGTAAGCTTCAAAAGCCCATGCAGGATTAGTTTTTGCTTATCTGAAGGCCAACTCCAGCAGTTTGCAGAAGAAGCAGGCAGGGAGAACAGGCTGATCACCCAAACTCCCCCAACTCCCAAACGAAACTGAACTGAGGAAAAAAAAAAAAATTCCAACTGCTCCACAGCTAAAGTTGCATTTTGTCTACCCACCAATGAAATTCGTTTAGAATATCAGAATGTTTTGGTTCTAGTACCGAAAACATTTAGCCAGTGTGTTCCAGCAGTGTTTGTTCTTAAAGGCACAGCCTCAAACGACCACAGTCCACCCCTTTCTAAACAATTTCATTGGCTGTTCGTACTGTCCATCCAATGCAGAACAATATTTACAGTTCGTAAGTAAAGTTCATAGCCCATTCTGGCTATACTCAGATGTAGATGATTCAGAAGTCCAAGAAAATCCAAAATCAAGAAAATGGAAAACAGTTTCTCTCTGCGCAGATGAAGCGAAGAAAAGGGAAACAGGGAAACAGGGACTCTCAGTTGACTCAGGGCTCTCAGGGTTCTCAGGGTTTGTGCACCGTAGGTTCCTCATGGGTTCTTCCTTTGGATGCGATGTAGCTGTACAACAGTCTGGAATTAAACTCTTTCAGCTAAAGTTAAATCTCTTTGTGGAATCCACTGAATTTCACCATTCTCTTGCATTACCCAATAAGTGTGACCCGGACCTTCTGCTGAAACCACCCCTCGGACAGGTTTACCCTCTCCTGAGGGCGAAAATACCCAAACAGTTTTACCTAACAGGTTCTTTTCTCTAACAACAGGAACTCTATCACCTTCTACTTTCTGTAGCAGATCTGAATGTGCCGGTCCAGCTCGGTTCACTGAACCTCTACTATTCACCAGCCAGGTTGCTTGTGCTAAATGCTTCTCCCAGTTTTTCAAAGATCCACCTCCCATGGCTTTGAGAGTGGTCTTCAACAAACCGTTGTAGCATTCAATCTTCCCCACAGCTGGTGCATAGTAAGGAATATGGAAAATCCACTCAATGCCGTGCTCTTTTGCCCAGCTCTTCACAAGGTTGTTCTTGAAGTGAGTTCCGTTGTCTGACTCAATCCTCTCTGGAGTTCCGTGTCTCCACAGGATCTGTCTCTCCACACCGAGAATGGTGTTGCGTGCAGTTGCATGTGGAACTGCATAAGTTTCCAGCCATCCAGTGTTTGCCTCTACCATAGTAAGCACGTACTGCTTACCAGAACGAGAACATGGTAGAGTGATGCAGTCAATCTGCCAGGCTTCACCATACTTGTACTTGGACCATCTGTCACCATACCACAAGGGCTTACTTCGTTTTGCCTGCTTAATAACAGCACAAATGTCACAGTCATGGATGACTTGTGTGATAGCATCCATGGAAATGTCTATGGATCTGTCACAAGCCCACTGGTATGTTGCATCTCTGCCTTGATGTCCTGATGAATCGTGAGCCCACCGAGCTAAGAATATCTCACCTCAGTGTTTCCAGTCGAGATCAAGTTCAGAGTCCTTGTCTACTTGAGAAACTCTTGCAGCTAGATCTGCCTGATGGTTGTGCTGCTGTTCCTCAGTAGCTTTGCTCTTAGGAATGTGAGCATCAATGTGTCTCACCTTCACTGGAATTCTCTCGACTCGATCAGCAATGTCTTGCCACAGTTCAGCTGCCCAGATGGGTTTTCTTTTCCTCTGCCAGCCATTCTTCTTCCAGTTCTTTAGCCAACCCCATAGAGCATTGGCTGCCATCCATGAGTCGGTGTAGAGATAAAGCTTTGGCCTTCTCTCACGTTCAACTACATCGAGAGCTAGCTGGACAGCTTTTACCTCTGCAAACTGACTGGATTCTCCTTCTCCATCCTTCGCCTCTGCAACTCGGCATGTTGGACTCCACACTGCAGACTTCCACCTTCGCTTGTTCCCGACGAGACGACAGGAACCGTCTGAGAACAAAGCATATCTCTTTTCATCATCAGAAAGGTCATTGTAAGGAGGAGCTTCCTCAGCACGAGTTACTCTCTCCTCTGGAGGTTTAGCACAGTTGGTATCTTCAGGCCAACTTGAGATCACCTCCACCAGACCAGGTCTTTCAAGATTTCTCTGTGTTATCAGAGCCATCCACTTAGACCAGGTGGAATCTGTGGCATGATGTGGTGTGGAACCTTTTCCTTTGAACATCCAATTCAAAACTGGTAATCTGGGAGCTAAGAGAAGTTGTGATTCAGTTCCAATTACTTCAGAAGCTGCTTTCACTCCTTCGTAGGCAGCTAGAATCTCTTTCTCTGTTGGAGTATAATTGGCCTCTGAACCTCTGTAACCTTGACTCCAGAAGCCAAGAGGTTGTCCACGTGTCTCACCTGGAGCTTTTTGCCACAAGCACCAGGTTGGACCATTGTCACCTGCAGCCATGTACACAATGTTCTTAATGTCTGGACCATCTCGCACAGGTCCCAGACCCACTGCTTGTACCACTTCTTGCTTTATCTGGTCAAAGGCTGCTTGTTGTTCAGGTCCCCACTGGAAACTGTTCCTCTTTCGAGTCACATCATACAGAGGCTTCACAATTTGACTGTATCCAGGAATGTGTAGTCTCCAAAATCCCACTATCCCCAAGAAACTTAGAGTTTCTTGCTTGTTCGTGGGATTTGCCATGGTAGAGACTCTATTTACCACATCCACTGGAATGTGTCTGCGTCCATCCTGCCATCGCACTCCCAGAAACTGGATCTCTGTGGTAGGCCCTTTCACTTTGTCTCTCTTGATGGCAAAACCTGCATTCAGAAGAATGTCCATGATTTTGTTACCTTTCTCGAAGACTTCCTCAGCAGTTTTACCCCAGACGATGATATCATCGATGAACTGGATGTGTTCTGGAGCACCACCTTCCTCCAGAGCATCATGGATTACTGCATGACAGATGCTGGAGCTGTGGATCCAGCCCATTGTCAGTCTGTTGAAAGTGTACTGGATTCCTCTCCAGGTGAAAGCAAACTGAGGCCTGCATTCCTCTGCTATGGGAATAGAGAAGAAGGCATTAGCAATGTCTATGGTAGCATACCATTTGGCCTCTTTGGATTCCAGCTCATACTGGAGTTCCATCATGTCTGGTACTGCTGCACTCATAGGCGGAGTTACTTCATTCAGGGCTCGGTAGTCCACTGTCAGACGCCAGTCTCCATTTGGCTTTCGCACAGGCCACACCGGACTGTTGAAAGGTGAATGAGTTTTGCTGATGACTTTCTGACTCTCCAACTGACGAATCAGATTCTGAATGGGCAACAAAGAGTCACGGTTGGTTCTGTATTGTCTGTGATGCACAGTCTGAGAAGCAACCGGCAACTTAATGTCCTGAATCTTGTGCTGTCCCACAACTGCAGATTCATCAGAAAGTTCAGGTCTAGCAGACAGTTTCAGCTTTTGTCCATCAATTTCTACAGAAGCTACTCCAAAAGCCCATTTGTAACCTTTAGGGTCCTTGAAACGCCCTTCTCTCAGAAAATCAATTCCCAAAATACAAGGTGCATCAGGTCCGGTCACAACTGTATGCTTCTTCCATTGTTTACCAGTTAAGCTTATATTAACCTCCACCTTACTTAACTCTTGAGATCCACCAGTGACTCCCAGAATAGTTATAGACTCTGATCCCTGATAATTTGATGGCAATATGGTGCACTGAGCTCCTGTGTCAACCAAGGCCCTGTACTTCTGAAACTGTGAAGTGCCAGGCCACTGGATGTACATATCCCAATAGATTCTGTTATCTCTATTACCCCTCTCCTCCCCCTGGCAGGAGGCAGGGCACCCCTAGTTATGGGGAACATGTCCACAGGTGCAATGAGCACACTGTGCAGTGTTAGAACTGGAGCCACTGTTGGAGCTACTAGAGTTGTCCTGGGGAACTGTAGAAGTAACAGCTACCCTTCTGGTATTGCTACCTTGGGTTCTGCCACTTTGCAGTTCCCTCAGCCTCCTGAAAAGATTAGAAGTTGGTTGCCCATCCCATCTGTTCATGTTCTCACCAAACTGATCACGCAGAGTAATCCAAATAGTCCTACGTGATTGCCTTGTGTGGCCGTTTGACGCTGTGCCTTTAAGGAAGGGGCACACTGGCTAAATGTTTGTAAAATATTTTGGTATTCTAAACGAATTTCATTGGTAGGATTGTGGGAGGAGAGATTGGACCCAGGGGAGTTGGGAACTTTCTCTCAGTCTTCCTTCCTTCGCTGTCCCTTTCGGCTGGATCTGCTTCTGGGATTCTGGCCAACTAAGATAAGATACTAACTCCCTGTGCAAGGCCTTTATTCTTTTCCTGCCCTGTTAACTGTCCTTGTCTCTTCTTCTACCTCTTTTGGGGGAGAAGGGAGGTAGGGGGGTGAAGGGGGCACAGGGGAAGTCCCCTCTGTGGGGGGTCTGGTTTCTGGTTGAGTTCATTGGCTGTATATTCCTGTATATATTGTAAAATACCTGTGTTTGTTGTGTTACATCTGATCTGTTTCCTTGTAAAATATAATCTCATTTCTCCGACTGGGTTTAGCCATGGTCTCTTTCTCAGTGGGGGAGGGAAAGCAGAGCCTTTCCTTTCAAACCACCACACCTTGGTGGTCTGATTTGGTTTGGTCTGTTTTGGAATGACCTCCTTGGAGGATGTCTATTCCTCACAGATGAAACCTGTATCCACCTGGAGGAAGAATTGGAATTATCTCTTTGTGCCAATTTGGATATGGTGTTTTTAAATTCATCCTTCAGCTCTTCCATGCAATTCTCCAGTTTTCCAGACAGAGTTTCAATGGCTGAAACCAAAGAAACACATGTCATGCTATCATCCAATTGTCTCAGTTGATCAGTGAATTGGCCAACCGTAGGAGGAGCTCTACCATAATTTCTTGCTACAATTCTGCTTGCCAGAATGTTTGCATAATTAGAAGGAGCAAGCTTGATGAGCATTTTAGCAAGACCGTTTCCTACAGGAACATCATCAGGATTCAGAGATTCATGTTCACCATAGAGTATCTCTCTAACAGCAAATACTCTCAGACGCTTAATTCCCTCATCTATGGTAGTCCAGGGCTTAGGATTCCATGGAAGATCATCTCGGGAAGGGTATCTCATGAGAACTGCCATTAAAAGGCATATCCACAGATTAAGCTTACCGAGAGCCTTGCCTAGATGTCTATCTATTCCATTATCCTTCGAGAGAGTTCCTAGCTGAGCTGCTGACTTGTCTGCAACCATTAGAGCTGGAGCACCTGTATCATAACATCTACCAAGCCAAGTGAGAACTGGCTCCTTATCTGCTCTGAGATAGTCTTTACGCACATTTCGCGATTCCTCACGGGGTGAAGAGCAGTCGCTTATGTCATCTCCTTGTTCTTCTTCCTTTGCCTCCTCTTCCTCAACTTGTTGTCCAAACAACCTTTCTGTCACTCTCTCAAGGATCCCTTTAAGCTTGAGAAGCACCACCACTAGCTGCTGTCCTACCAAGAGATGCATCTCGATCCTCTGATGATCTCAATAGCTCAGCTATATTTTTAAGACAAATTTTCTCTTCCTCCCCAGCAGAAGAACCTTGCTGTGCATCCCCATCAGCTCCTGAATCAGCTTTAGGCTTACCCCTCCTTGTTGTTAAAACTGCTACTTGCTTTACTGGAGCTGTGTTTGGGTTTCCAGCTGCCTTATCAGAAGCTGATAAGCTTTGAGACAGATTAGCTGCTTTGAAGGACGCTTCCGCTCCTGCCATGGAAGAAGGAGGAAATGACTTTGCCTCGTTAATGGTGGCTAACGGGGACACGGGAGCCGTCATGTTTGGGGCTGCTGCAGCCCCTGGCTGCTTGCCAGAATTAAGAACACTGCCGTTCAAAGCTGCCTTCCTGATTGACTTTTTAGATTTATCTTTAACTGACACAGATTCTCCATTATCATCCTCACTGGATGTTTCTGAAACAGAGCCAGGGTGGTGTTTTCGTCTCTTAACCCTCCATTTAATAACAAAACATGCCTTAGACACTTTTTTCTCCCGGTACAGTGCTACTAGCAAATACACATTACTTATCACCAGCAGCAGGACTACACACATCGAGAAAATCAGCTTTGGATCCCAGCCATCACTCAAAATTACCCTTTCACCGACTGGAATCTTAAACTCCTTTATCTCAATAGGGAGAGTAGTAGATGTAACATTTCTGTATCTCCTGACCAAAAAGAATTCCAGGCACCGATCATATAGGAGCTGAATCTTGTACTTAAACCACAACTACAATTTTTGCATTATATATTTACCTATCTGATCACTAATCATACCCAGGCAATACTTGTAGATCAATACACCAAAGACTGAGAAGAGCAGACGCCCTAAAAGCCAAAACACCTTCATGTTTGCTCGTCCAACTCAAGCAAGCAATAAATCAAGCTAATTTATCACCAAGCCCCGAGTTGGGCAGCCAATAATGTGGTAGGTTGAGAGAGGGCTTAGCTCTCCCTCCTCCACAGAGTAAGAAACCACAACTAGCCCAGTCGAAGAGCAAGCTATATATTTACAAGCATATATGGAAAGCAGGTTATATATAACACAATATATACAGGTATTTACAATATATACACAGAAATACACAGCAAAGAGAAATAACACAACAAAAATCCCTCCCTGAGGGAGGGATCCCCTCCTTGGAACCCCCTCTCTCCCCCCCTACCTCCCTTTTTCCCCAAAAAAGGGTTAGAGAGAGAGAAAGGCAAGTTACTAAGGAAAAGAGTTGTTAGTAAGCTTCAAAAGCCCATGCAGGATTAGTTTTTGCTTATCTGAAGGCCAGCTCCAGCAGTTTGCAGAAGAAGCAGGCAGGGAGAACAGGCTGATCACCCAAACTCCCCCAACTCCCAAACCAAACTGAACTGAGGGAAAAAAAAAAAAAAATTCCAACTGCTCCACAGCTAAAGTTGCATTTTGTCTACCCACCAATGAAATTCGTTTAGAATATCAGAATGTTTTGGTTCTAGTACCGAAAACATTTAGCCAGTGTGTTCCAGCAGTGTTTGTTCTTAAAGGCACAGTGTCAAATGGTCACACAAGAATCATTCTCTCTCCCTTTCCGTCTGTGCAGTAGAAGCCAAATCATTGTTCTTTCTGAGGTGGTGTGGCATGCTTGTGTTTTGCATATTTTGTAGCTTCATTTTGTCATTGCTTGCACTTTCATTTATTTGTGGTTTTTATTTCATGAGAAGTTTGAGAAATTTGGTCTTTTAGAAAGTTTAGAAGATGATCTGTGACTTAACTTCAGTGGAAATGCAGCTGGAAAGAAACAAAGTGCTTGCCAAAATGTTTTCTTGCAAATCTGTCTCTGGAAACACACCTCCTCACTGTGAAAAAGATAGAATTGGTAACATCAGATCAGGTAATACACAATTTGGCCTAAATTAATTTCTTACTGGAAGACAACAGCATACTTTAAGTAACCAAAACTCTGTATCCTATTGTTATCTGCTGAAAAGCCAGCAGTGTTCAGGGTTTGTGCCACCATTTTCACTGGACCAAGAAGAAATCAATACTGAAATAATTTCACAGTATCACAGTATAACTAAGGTTGGAGTAGACCCCAAGGATCATCGAGTCCAACCTGTCTCGACAGACCTCACGACTAGACCATGGCACCAAGTGCCACATCCAATCTCCTCTTGAACACCTCCAGGGATGGTGATTCCACCACCTCCCTGGGCAGCCCATTCCAATGACGAATGACTCGCTCAGTGAAGAACTTTCTCCTCACTTCGAGTCTAAACCTCTCCTGGCACAGCTTGAGACTGTGTCCCCCTGTTCCGGTGCTGGTTGCCTGGGAGAAGAGACCAACCCCTTCCTGGCTACAACCACCTTTCAGATAGTTGTAGAGGGCAATGAGGTCACCTCTGACCCTTCTCCTCTCCAGGCTAAATAATCCCAGCTCCCTCAGCCTCTCCTCACAGGGCTTGTGCTTAAGGTCTCTCACCAGCCTTGTTGCCCCTTCTCTGGACACGTTCAAGTGTCTCGATGTCTTTCTTAAACTGAGGGGCCCAGAACTGGACACAGGACTCAAGGTGTGGCCTAACCAATGCAGAGTACAGGGGCACAATGACCTCCCTGCTCCTGCTGGCCACACTATTCCTAATGCAGGCCAGGATGCCATTGGCCCTCTTGGCCCCCTGGGCACACTGCTGGCTCATGTTTAGTCAGCTGTCAATCAGCAACCCCAGGTCCCTCTCTGTTTGGAGCTCTCCAGCCACTCTGACCCCAGCCTGTATCTCTGCATGGGGTTGCTGTGGCCAAAGTGCAGCAACCGGCACTTGGACTTGTTGAATGCCATGCCATTAGACTCTGCCCATCTGTCCAGTCGGTCGAGGTCCCTCTCCATCCTTACTTTAGGAGAGATTTTCCTAAGTCTCAAAGACTTGGAAGTAAATCATACAGAAATAGCATACATTCTTCTGCCTATTTAGTACAGTGATTTTATTTTCAGAGGGATAGTAACCACTTTGCATCAGGAACAGTGTGGCCAGCAGGAGCAGGGAGGTCATTCTGCCCCTGTACACTGCACTGGTTAGGCCGCACCTTGAGTACTGTGTCCAGTTCTGGGCCCCTCAGTTTAGGAAGGATGTTGACTTGCTGGAATGAGTCCAGAGAAGAGCAACAAAGTTGGTGAGGGGTTTGGAACATAAGCCCTACGAGGAGAGGCTGAGGGAGCTGGGGTTGCTTAGCCTGGAGAAGAGGAGACTCAGGGGTGACCTTATTACTCTCTACAACTACCTGAAGGGAGGTTGTAGACAGACGGATGTTGGTCTCTTCTCCCAGGCAAGCAGTACCAGAACAAGAGGACACAGTCTCAGGCTGCGCCAGGGGAGGTTCAGGCTGGATGTTAGAAAAAAGTTCTATACAGAAAGAGTGATTGCACATTGGAATGGGCTGCCTGGGGAGGTGGTGGAGTCGCCATCACTGGAGGTTTTTAGGAGAAGACTTGACAGGGTGCTTGGTGCCGTGGGTTAGTTGCTTGGGCGGTGTTGGATTGGTTGATGGGTTGGACGCGATGATCTTGAAGGTCTCTTCCAACCTGGTTTATTCTATGTATTCTATGTATTCACTTTTATATTTCTAGACTTTTTCTAAAATGGAAATTTTTTGGGGGGCAACATCTGAGTCACATTAAGAAATTGCAGGTACATGTAATGCTCCTTGTGAAAGATCATTTGTATATAATACTGTTTTTTCTGAACTGCCTTTTTCTGAGTAGTTTCTGTAATTAATAACAGTTGTAGTGCCACAAAGTCCTTAATGAATTTCTGATGAGGCAGAAATAATAAATATCTGCCTTTAGCTTTAGTTCAAAATAAAAAGCTAACAATAAATTACATAGAATGTAAAGGGATATAAAATTACTCATATTAACAACTGTAAAGTGTGCCACAGTAAGGCACATTTTGGTATATTTTTTATTTCTTAGGACTTCTGACGGAAAAAATATTCATGTATATACAGAGGCACATGATCTTCTGGAAGTACACCTCTTTTCAAAAGAGAAGGAGTTTTCCCATCATTACTTTCTAAGAGCAGTATTCAAGAGCAACTGCTTAGTTGGCTGCACACTTCTCAGATTTAAAAAAAAAAAATAAATCAAGTAATATTAAAGTAGCCAACCAATTTATTTTGTTGTGCAATACTGTCTGGTGGTCTGATTGTTAAGGAATGAGCTGGTGTGACATATTCACTTTCCCCTCATGAGAACCAAGCTCCTATACACAGGAGACTTACGTAAATGTCTGACAAAATATTGCTTCTCCGTTGTGATGAAGAGGTTATTAATTTATGAATATGAAATATGAATGATATAAACATTGTTATTAATTATTAAAATTGTCAACGACCAATGAATCACTAATTTTTATACATATTCTAGTGCACGATTGTGAAATACATCCCAGAAATGCTGTAAATTAGAATATTTACAGAATTACTTTCTGTTACTATAACGACAGGTGCAATGCTACCGCTTGTCCACCAGGTGGCGACTCGACGGGACACTGGCAGCTGCTTAACTATATACAAAGAATTACAATGTGTTAGGGGCTTGAACTAGAAATCTGCTGCTAGACGCTGGTGCTTTTAACTGAATGTTAGTGAGTGGAAAGCATGTGGAAGATACACTGTGTCCTTTGTAGCAAGGTTAGGTTCTGGCAGACTGCTGTCACTGTGCTGACTCCTAGGCTGGTCTGGATGGCGACAGTGGAGGCAACCTTCTCCCTCCTGCAGCAGTGGAGAAGGAATGGAATGTAGACAGGTTCGCTTGGACTCAAACAACTCCCTCCGGATGGCAGGGAGTGGTCCTGTGGGGTCGGCCCAGCAGGGCCGGTAGGGCTGGTCCTGAGACAGGTTCAGCCCTCATGGCGATGACCATCGGGGCTGGTGAGAGTGGCCCCGGGGAGGAAGCGCAGCTGCCTGGAGCGGCAGCTTCCCCTTTGCTTGGCTCAAAGGAGCGGGCGGGACCCTATCGGAGTGGTCCCAGCTTTGGAGCATGGGGCACGAATAGGTGCTCTAGACTTCCCTGAGGTTCACAGGGCACGGAGCGGTGGAAGTGGTAACTGCTCTCTCCTGCAATGGCAGGGTCACACGGCCATGTGGTTAAGTGATAGTCCTGCTGCTTAAGGCTGAGGCAGATGATTGGATAGCCAGACTCGGCGAAGTCCCTTCCCTGACAACTGGGCAATCTTATCCTCAGGGGTCCAGTCCTCTTGAAGGTATGGCAGACTCTTCTGACTGGTAAGACTGGCAATATAACACTGAAGCTTCTTAGGCTTTCAGTGAATGTCCCTCCTCTGCAGATACTCAGGGTGGTATAGCCATAGGCAATGAGCTCTGCTTGCTCAAGCAAGGAGAGAGGACAAAGAGAAACAGGGCAACGTATTTACAAGTTGGGGTAATACTTATAGGTTTCTTGAGGCTAGATTTGGCCAATGGGCACTCTTGTAAACAACTGGCTTCAGCCTATAGAAGGTGTGAAGCTAGAATTATGCCCATACTTGGTAGTAGCACAAGCATCCCATGCAATGGTACATGCAGTTGTTTGTGCTGCCTGGATAATACCTCAGCTTTTGTTCCCCTCATGAAAAGAGGGGGGATGTGTCCACATGCTGAGACAAGTTTCAATATCTGGGTCATAACTCTGGGCATAATATGCCTTCACCACACCAGTCAGGGAGCGGAAATTAGTGTTGAACTTACATAAGGCAATTTCCTAACTGTTCTGTACTAAGGACACTGTGGTCCTTTGCAAAGGAGAAATCAGAGAACTGCTATTTAGCTCTAATATGTTAGGTTTTGTACCAGTCTTTCAATATCATTATGCCCCTCTTTACTGAAGACAGCTGCCATATGACAATAGGATACCATGGGAATGGGGACATCAAAACTCCAGCTTTCCTGGTTCTTGTATCTGTCCTCTGTCTTTCTGTGTATCAGATGAGCAAATGTGACTAAAATTGTCAGTGTGCAGAGTACCAGTTTCACTGACCCTTTATTGACCTGAATTGTGCTCCTTTTTCAAACACATTTACAAAACCCACGCAACAAAACCAAAAAACTAAAGAAAGAAAGATCCCAAGTCAACCAACAGAAGCAAATGCTGTGAGGATGGAGTGTGTTCTGCACTAATTCATTAGATGCAGTGTATCCTTTGCAGTGCTTGTAGCTACTTCTAATTCCAAAGTCTCTTTTAAATATGATTTTGATTAAAATTAACCTAAGTAAAACAATCATTTTACACTCAGCCCTTGTGTACAGGAGACCCTATCAGCACAAGTCCTAAATCTCCTCAAAGACATGAAGAATGGTGTTTTTTGAAAATAGGACATTTGCAAGGTGTGGAACAATATAGGCAACATCTATTGCCACGAAGATTATAAACTCTGCAAAAAAATAAAAAGCTGTCTCTTTGAAAATAACCTCCTTTCCATCAAACAACAGAAATGCATGGTGACCAGAGGGGAGAAATGTGCCGAGTAAAATAGAGCCTCTGGCAGCTCCAAGATGTGCAAGTGCCAATCTTTTAAAGCAATGATACCACTTTTGTCTTTCTATTGTATTCAAGTCCCTTAGTCATTATGTGAAGCATGCCATTTAAGTATATAATTGCACTTACTTTATCTGTTTTCCTGTGAAATCCTAACAGAACAAAGCAAGTTATCTTCAGCTTTGAAAGCAATTGAAAATTATATTAAACTGAAGTAGTATAAGCACAGAAGCCTAAGGAAAAGTAGATACAAATACACATGAAAGACTGAACAAGTACATGTTGGGGGTTTCCTCTTCTGTGTCTTTTGGATAGGTTTGTAATAGAGAGTAAACTACTGTTTGGGAGGTAGTGTTTTGGGTTTTAGGAATATCATCTCCTGGTTACAAGATTACATTTGGGAGCTAGAAATCTCATCTAGAACAAAATAAAGACAAGCTAAGCAAAGAAAAATGTTTCAGAAGTAACAAAGGTTGAATAACTTCTCCTTTGTTCATCTTCCATGTACTCTTTCCCATCCAAGTTCAATATTGATTTAGGAGGCCTTTTTTCCTTTAAAAATCTCCTGGTCCAGTTGAAATAGGCTGTTGAGGAAAATTTGTTAAGTGCAAACTTTCAGATGTGGTGTTTGAATGGGCTTTATATGATCCCAATTGCTGCAACACTGAGATACATTGATTAACCAGGTCCCCATCTACATGAAATGGATAGGAGAATTAACACAGCCTATTGAAGCAGTATTAAAGGCCTTCCTTACATCTTGGTAAGGAGTTAGTCTGTGTAGAGGAAACATGATTCTGGAAAAAAAACCACTGAGTTCTTGTAGCCTTCGGAGTCATCACCTGAACTTCCCCAAGGCAATGAAGATAATCTTGAGGCTCCGTGTGTCACAGTGTCACTGTGTGACAACAGTTAGAAGCTAGATTTTTCAATTCTGTGGAGAATCTTGACCCGCAGTTTAGGGACTCTACTCTTGCAGTTTTGCTTTCCTTATTAGGTGTATTTGCTACCCTCACACAGTTTTCCTTTTTACAATATTGTCTTGTGAAGTTTCTGTCTGCGCAGACTCTAGATTGGTGACGCACTGCTACATGAGAGGCTAAAAGTATTGTGAAAGTGAAAGCGTTTTTCCACATTATGTCTGCTCTTCAAATGTGTTTGCCTAAATGCATACGAACACTGACCCATTTTTTGCTTAACAGGAAAGTGGAACGATAATGCACAATTAGAGAGAACAAATTTTTGAAGGGTTCTTGTCATTTAAACCAACTCTCATTAGGGAATGTGGTCTGCTTTCACTATGTCTGGCTGCTGCTTCTCCAGTATTTAAAAGTTTCAGGTATTGACCATAGTGTGTGGAGCAGCTTTGATCTTGTTTGGAACTTCAAATGTGCTTATAGCCTGAAACCATGTTACACCTTCTGTAAACTATTCCCACCAAAACATTCTGAGAACTAATTCAGTACGAATGACCCTACAGGGGTGGCCAAACTCACTCTGTAAGCTTGGTTCGTTACTTTGGCAAGCCCTAGAAAATGTTGCATTGTCTCAACACTTAAAAGACTTGCGCATAAGATTTCATCCCACAATCTAGTAGGAAAAATGAACCTAAGGCTGAGACATAGATCTCTTTTAGCCATTTAATAGGTAGAAGTTACACATGTAAGTGTGACTGTGAATGAAACAGAAGTTACGATAAATGTTGCCTCCAGGTAGGCACTGAGCAGCAAAGGTTTCCTGATACAGTTATATTGTATGGGGAAGGACAGGAACAATTTACATGTTTGTATATGTACTTAGTTTAAAGGAAATACTTCTGTTACCACCATATTTTCTTCTAGGCAGTTGTGAATAGACATGCTACTAGGAAATTGATTCAAATAGGAAAGTGCAAATTAAAAATAAAGCGTACAGAGACAGCACTGAGCAGGTTTCCTCCATTTGTCCTTTCTACATCATCCCTGTGATTGCGTCACACTGCATCAAGTTTGATTCATGTGTTGGTTTTGCAGGAGATGCAAAGAGAAAATTCTAGAACATTCAAAATATTTATTGTGAAGTGAAAAGTTCTTGCCTAGATTCTTGTTTTGCCCTTTGTATCTGTGCTAAGTTCTGATATCCGTAACTCAAAGGATGACAGGTTAATGAAGAGGAAGGGCTGAATGGGAAAAAAAAAACCAAGCTGTTTTGGTGGTTCATAAGAAAGAAAGGTAAGTCTTTAATAAGAAAGTGTGGTGTTAGTGAGGTGCTCTGCAACAAAGTATGAAAGCATATGATCAGGTGTTGTGCACCTCAGTAGAATTAGGCATCCACCTAAATGTTTTGGAGATCAAGGCTAGATTTCAGCAGGTACTTCAAAGTTTTGTTGATTTTTCCAGTGTCCTCCAAACCAACATTAATTAGCTGCAGATTGGCCAAAAATTGTGTTTAAAGAAGCCTGTTATTGTATAGTAATTACTTTCTAATTGGTTTTGTGGATTATTCTATGTCTAGCCCTAGATCTGTAGAGATATTTGCCAGAGTGTCTATTACAAGACTCTGAAATGGATATTCAGTTGAATCAATAAAAAAAATTGTATGTTATAGAGCACCAAGGTTATAAAAACAAAATCAGCTTTCTTCTTGCTTTTTATAGAAACCTTTTGTTTCCTTAAAAGAACTTCATACAAATATAAAAGGAACCACCTAAACTTTTATTTTTCTGTTCTAAACTAATCCATATCTATGCAAAGAGATGCTAATCAATTACAAAATCTTGATTTTTGTTCCAGAAATGACAGAAACTTCTTCCAAAATTTCTTGTCACCCTGGCCTAGTATAGAGTGGGACAGATTGCTTTATTACTCCAAAAGGGGCAAAAGAATAATGCTCACACAAATGGATTGGATAGTAATGGAAAGTTTAAATGGAGAAGTGATTAATACACTGCAAAAACTGAAAAACATAGTGGTGAGCCTAGTAAAGTATGTAAAGTTCAGAGAAATCCCCAGTCTAATCTTAACACAGAAATTCCTTTACACCAGTTCAAAAATGCAACACTTCTTTTCTCCCTGCGCGTGGTTCAACAAGAAAACTGAGGTCTCTCTCTTTCCTGCCATTGCTAGGCTGGTTTCAGGCTGGCCAGGCCTGAACTGCCCCCCCCAGTCTCCTTTTACCCTGGCATTAGGCCTGAACAGACCAAGATTGTGCAGGGAAAAAATGTTACTCAGGCCAAAGAGGCCTGGGATACTCCTCCATGGTTACCAGATAAGAATCACAGAATCAACCAGGTTGGAAAAGACCTCAGAGATAATCAAGTCCAACCTATTGCCTAATACCTAACACCTCATGACAACTAAACCATGGTTCCAAGTGCTACATCCAATCCTTTTTTGAACACCTCCAGGGACATGGACTCCACCACCTCCCTCGGCAGCACATTCCAATGGCCTGTTACTCTTTCTGGCAAGAACTTTCTCCTCACCTCCAGCCTAAACTTCCCCTTGTGCAGCTTGAGACTGTGTATTCTTGTTCTGGTGCTGGTTGTCTGGGATAAGAGACCATACTCCATCTGGCTACAACCTCCTTTCAGGTAGTTGTAGAGAGAAATAAGGTCTTCCCTGAGCCTCCTCTTCTCCAGGCTGAACCCCCAGCTCCCTCAGCCTCCCCTCACAGGGCTTGTGCTTCAGACCTCTCACCTGGGCAAGAGAGCCTCTCTCTCCCACCATAGCAGAGAGGGAAGAAAGAGAGAGACAATAACTTTGTAGTCAGATTTATAAAGGTGTAGGATTTATGTGTGGAAATACACTATTTCCTGTGTCCACCCACTGGGCTGGGCACTCTAGACACTGGAGGTCTCTAGTCTGTGACTTTTTTTTTGGAGGCACCCAGTCTAAATGGCCATACACCCACTCCTAAAGGAAAAGTCAAATGGGGAGAAAAAAAATAGAACATCACCTCATTTGAATGTTCCAAGTCAGTTCTCTTCTGCCATTATTGCTTTGCATATTTATTTGTGTTATATTTAAGTTAACTATTGTTTCTGTGTATGTTTAGAAGGGAGTTACTCAGGATTTGGTTATAGTTAAAGCAGCACATAGCTGCAGAGAATGAAACTCCCTCTTAGAGTACTTGAAGGCAGCTGAATGTTAGGAAAAAGGTTTATTTCTCCAAGATCATACTTCTTACTGATGCTTCTGTGTAGTTCCTGACAGGGAGGTATACATGAACTGCCTTTGTTGATGTATTTCACAGATGTGGTAAAGAATTGTATGATACATAGAATACACAGAATACATAGAATAAACCAGGTTGGAAGAGACCTTCAAGATCATCGCGTCCAACCCATCAACCAATCCAACACCACCCAAACATCTAACCCACGGCACCAAGCACCCCATCAAGTCTTCTCCTGAAAACCTCCAATGATGGCGACTCCACCACCTCCCCAGGCAGCCCATTCCAATGGGCAATCATTCTTTCTGTATAGAACTTTTTCCTAACATCTAGCCTGAACCTCCTCCTGGCGCAGCCTGAGACTGTGTCCTCTTGTTCTGGTACTGGCCGCCTGGGAGAAGAGACCAACATCCGTCTGTCTACAACCTCCCTTCAGATAGTTGTAGAGAGTTATAAGGTCACCCCTGAGTCTCCTCTTCTCCAGGCTAAGCAACCCCAGCTCCCTCAGCCTCTCCTCGTAGGACTTATGTTCCAAACCCCTCACCAACTTTGTTGCTCTTCTCTGGACTCGTTCCAGCAAGTCAACATCCTTCCTAAACTGAGGGGCCCAGAACTGGACGCAGTACTCGAGGTGCGGCCTAACCAGTGCAGTGTACAGGGGCAGAATGACCTCCCTGCTCCTGCTGGCCACACTGTTCCTGATGCAGGCCAGGATGCCATTGGCCCTCTTGGCTGCCTGGGCACACTGCAGGCTCATGTTCAGCCTACCATGGACCAGTACCCCCAGGTCCCTCTCTGCCTGACTGCTCTCCAGCCACTCTGACCCCAGCTTGTAGCTCTGCATGGGCTTGCTGTGGCCAATGTGCAGAACCTGACACTTGGATGTGTTCAATCTCATGCCGTTGGATTCTGCCCATCTGTCCACCCTGTCAAGGTCCCTCTGCAGAGCCTCTCTACCCTCCAGCAGATCAACTCCTGCCCCCAGCTTGGTGTCGTCAGCAAGTTTACTGATGATGGACTCAATGCCCTCGTCCAGCTCATCAATAAAGATGTTAAAGAGCACAGGGCCCAGTACTGATCCCTGGGGCACACCACTAGTGACTGGCTGCCAGCTGGATGTGGCACCATTCACCACCACTCTCTGGGCTCGGTCCTCCAGCCAGTTCCTAACCCAATGCAGTGTGCTCCCATCCAAGCCATGGGCTGACACCTTGGCTAGGAGTTTGCTATGGGGGACAGTTTCAAAGGCCTTGCTGAGGTCCAGGTAGACTACATCCACAGGCCTCCCCACATCCACCAGATGGGTCACCTGATCATAGAAGGAGATCAGGTTGGTTAGGCACAACCTGCCCTTCCTAAATGCATGCTGGCTAGGCCTGATCCCTTGGCCATCCTGTAAGTGTTTTGTGATTGCATTCAGGGTGACCTGTTCCATAATCTTGCCTGGCACTGAGGTCAGGCTGACAGGCCTGTAATTCCCTGGCTCATCCAACCGGCCCTTCTTGTGGATGGGTACCACGTTGGCCAGCTTCCAGTCTTCTGGGACCTCTCCAGTGAGCCAGGATTGCTGAAAAATGATGGAGAGTGGCTTGGCCAGCTCATCTGCCAGTTCTCTCAGCACCCTAGGATGGATCCCATCTGGTCCCATGGACTTGTGGGGATCCAAGCTGCTGAGGAGAGTTCTAATAACCTGCTCATGGAACATAGGGAAACTGTGTTGCTCCCTGGCTCCTTCTGCCAGCTCTGCAGGCCAGCTGTCTGGAAGACATTCTGTCCTGCTAGTAAAAATTGAGGCAAAGAAGGTGTTAAGTACCTCTGCCTTTTCCTCATCTTTTGATACAACATTTCCCTCCATGTCCACCAAGGAGTGGAGGTTGTCCTTGCCCTTCCTCTTATATTAATGTATTTATAGAAAGACTTTTTGTTGTCCTTCACAGCAGAGGCCAGTTTAAGCTCCAATTGTGCTTTTGCCTCCCGAATTTTCTTCCTGCATGATTTGGCAACATCTTTAAACATTCTGTAGGTTGCCTCACCTTTCTTCCAAAGATGATACACCCTCTTTTTTTCCCTTAGTTCTTTTAGAAGTTTATTACCCAACCAGGCTGGCTGTCTGCCCCAGCGGCTCATCTTCCAGCACATTGGCATAACCTGTCCCTGCTCCTTCAACAATTCTTCCTTGAAGCAGGTCCAGCCCTCCTGGACCCCTTTATTTTTAAGGGCGTTATCCCAAGGAACCCTCTGAGTTAGTTTCTTGAGTAACCTGGAGTCTGCCCTCCGGAAGTCCAGAGTGGAGGTCTTCTTGCTGCCCCTTTTAGATTGACCAAATACCGAAAATTCAATTATCTCATGGTCCCTGGCCCCTAAACAGCCTCCGACCACCACATCACCCACCGGCCCTTCCCTGTTGGTGAAGAGGAGGTCAAGCAGAGCCTTACCCCTGGTAGGCTCACGCAGCACCTGGGATAAGAAGCTGACCTCCATGCACTCTAAGAACCTCCTAAACTGTCTCCTCTCTGCTGTGTTGAGATCCCAGCAGATGTCAGGCAGGTTGAAGTCACCCATGCGAACAAGGTCAGGAGACCTTGAGACAGCCTTAAGCTGCCTATGGAATACTTCATCAACATCTGCTTCCTAGTTGGGTAGTCTATAACAGATTCCAACCAGGATGTCTGCCCTGATGGTCTTCCCTCTAATTCTTACCCACAAGCACTCAACCCGATCATCCCTAATCTCCATCTCAATGGCATCTAGTGACTCCCTGATATACAGGGAAGGTCTCTTCCAACCTTGGTGATTCTGTGATATCTTTACTCTTTCTTAGATAAAGTAAGTTATTTAATCTTGTTAAGAATCACTGGAAAGTGTGCTTCCAGTGCTTGGTTCAAAAAACCAGGCAGGAAGGACACTTTATTTTCCAAGAGTATCCTTTTTGAAACCACTACTAGACACAGGCATGTATAATTCCAGGAGTTGCTGTTATTTTTTAAAAAGTGTGTTAACCCACTTTTCTTGCTTTTCTCTGCTTAACTATCAAAGAATCCTTAAGTCTTAAATTTCTTTCATCATTACTGTGTTTCCAGGCACTTTCTTTCACTTTATATCTTGCACTTTGTCTTATATGCATAATTTTGTATATATCTAGGTCTTGGAATTCCAGCACACCACTTAAATAAGTTCATGTTTATAAATGGTCCAGATCACTGTTTCTATTGCCATCATTACTTTTCACTCCATTAATTTCTGTCATCAGATTTAAGAGTGTGCCATAGGAGAATTTAATTTTGGCTTTCCTGAACTGCAAGGAAGCTTTGTAGACTCTTAAGATTTGAGACTTAATAATTGCACATGCTAAATGGTGTTTCCTGAAAGTGAGTATAACTGTGTCTGTTTAGCCATTGTAATGCCTTCAAAGAACAAACTTAACAATCATAAACTTAAGAAATCTTACCTTTAGTTTACTTGTAATTGCATATGGCTTTCCCTTCTGACAATACTCTGTAGCTTTCTTTAATACTTTCTCTGGGTGTCTCATCTGCCGATCTCCTGTTCTTTAAAGATATCTGCAAATGTCAAGGCAGTTACCATGAATGTGTGTCATTTCAAAGTGGAGACTGCCCTATGCACAGTCTGTATAAGCCTGACAGTCAGGAATGTAATTTCTTCGTAATCCTGATTAGACAAATTACATTTTCAAGTCTGATGTGCACAGAAATCTCTTATACCAAGGCTGCATATGTATCTGTCTACAGGAATACTTTCCTCTATTGTCCTCAGATCAGTTTGTCATATTCAGATACTTTATTTGCAACAGAGCAAAGTTCCTTTACAGTAGCGCTGCAGTCCACACAGTGTCTAGGTGTCTTCAGTGCTGTGTGACTTATTTTAACATCAGCTCTGCAAGTCCATTGAAGTCTTGTTAATAGAAAGCTCCACAGCCCTTGTTCTCTGTCTCATTCTCCATGAAAGGTGTTTGCAAATATATATAACTTCTCCAGAACCTTTCTGCAGTATCTGTATTTTCTGGGATAGCTTGAATCCTAACACCTTTCTGAGATTTCCTTTAAGATCCATGGTGATGTTCACATTTTTACATTCATTGCCTGTTTTCTCCAGTCTTTCATGCACAGCTGTGTCATGTGTCTCTATACTAACCTTCATGATTGCAGGAGGATTTTAGTACTTAATCAGCTGAGTCAAATTTCTGGTGACAGCAGTGAGTAACTGTTACTTTTTTGTCTTATGCAAAATTTTTGTTTTGTTCTTGAATAGCCTTTGCTTTTACTTCCCAGGCCTCCCTAGATCTATCTGGGCCAGTTCTCTCATTTCTGCCAGATGATCTCATCTGCAAAATATAACTAGCCACTCCCTCTAGTGGTTTGGCCTTATCTTCCCCAGTTTCTCTTACAATGCACAGTAGGCCTTGTGTTCATCAACCATGGCATGTTCAAATAGTGAAAAGCCCATTCGTGCCTATGGCACTTTCTTCCCTATAGGCAAACTAAAATAGCAGCCATTCATCTTCATCTGATCCTGTACTGTTAATGAATTTTCACAGCATGCATTTCAGTGTTAGATTAAACATTTCTGTAAGGCTAAGGAGAGTATGGAGTGAATTTTACACTTCTGTCTCAACAGAATAGTTTTATGAGCTAAATGTTTGTCCTCTGGGAAGTTATAATCTCCTCTGACATACCAATCAAGCAAATAATGGATCCAAGGGTACAATAACCTGATGGCTTTTTATGGGTCTTAACGAAAAGGCTTCTAGGTATCAAGTAACTTAGACATTTATTGCTGAAATAAAGGCACTGCAAAGTAAGTCCAGCTTCAGGAACTCCACATGCCTTCAAGAAAACAGGGCAAAAACTCTTCTCTATTACTAGTAATGGAATATGGGTCAGTCATATTCTGACCTGTATGTGCCCTGGTTTGCCTATCCATTTTTGTCCCTTGAGAAGGAGTAGGGGCATCTATCTTTCTGATACAAGTCCTGTTGTCTCACATCCCTCCCTCTCATTGTCCCTTTCTCCTTCTTTCACCTCACAGGGCATCCCACCATTAACATGTGATGTCACTAGGCCATTGCCTCATGGATCAGAGGGATCAGGCCACAACATAGAGCAAAAAAGACTGCAGTAGTGCAGCAGTCCCTAAAATCTGGGCATGAGCATTCAGTGCCAATATCTCTTCAGCTGTTTCCTCACAAGTTCTCATTACAAGAAGTTCATAATGTCCTTAGAAAAATTAGTTTCCTGGTCCATCCTTAATCAGTTCCCAGCTCATGCCCTCACACCAACATTTCCAGAACAATGTGTCATAGAATCATAGAACTGTTTCAGTTGGAAAAGACCTTTAAGATAATTGAGTCCAACTGAGTCAAACTAGCACCACTGTGGCCATTAAACTGTGTCCTGAAGTGCCATGTCTGCATGTTTTGAACATATCCAAGGGTGGTGATTCCATCACAAACCTGGGGGTATTACAACACCTGACCATTCTTTCAGTAAAAATAATTTTCTAAATTCTAATCTAAGCCTCTCCTGGTACAACTGGAGGCCATTTCTTCCATGTATATAGTAGCCACAGACTGTGCAAATTACTTCTTTTCTCCCCTCTCTTACTGACTCCCAAAGATGTTCTGAATCAGGGGTCAACACTTCCTGGGAGAAATCTGTCCATACATTGATGCCTACTTCTTGACATGTGGGCTAAGATACACAAGATGTACCAGGTCTGTAATATGCCGTGCATCCAGGGCAAAGTGGACATACTCTAGCTGCCTTTAGTGTGAGGAGCTTTCTGCAGTTCATTTGAATGCCACTTTTTGTATTTGCGTCTTAGTGACATTAAGAGAACATGCACAATAGCCATAAGGCATTCTTAGCTACATTGCTGTCCTTACCTTGAAGGGTTCTCTGATGTTACTGCCACATAGTGAAGAAACAGGACTAGAGGCAGACATCCTCAAATGGAGGCACTAGTCATGCCCTGTGTAGAAAGAAGAGGTGTTATTAGAGGCAGTTTGCAGGTTTTGAAACTTGGCAGCTAGGAGAGCAACTTCACTATTTGCAGGTCATGCTCCTAAGAAGGCTGTTATCATTCTGTGGGGCTTCCCTAAACTCAACTCATGTTTAAGCCAGCACGCATGTTACAAAAAACAACTAATGTTGCTAGTGGTAGAATTGTCTTGAATACAAATTTATCATACTATGAATTGTTTTAGTTTTGGAAAGAATAGCTATGTAATCACAGCCAAATAATAAGATTTATAAACTCCTTATTTTTCACTACAAAACCCCTTATATATAGTCTTATAAATTATTCTTGTCTCACTACAGCTATCAGGTAGTCCTATGAATACAAGAAACCTTTCATATTGATTTCCTGTTCTCTTTCATGGCTTAAACAGACATAAAATAATGTGTGTCTGTGATTGTTCTTGTTGGCCTCTAAGTGTATCTTTGTTTAACTTGAAGAATCAATAAAGCTTAAGAAACAAATTCATCTTTGAAATAAATTAACTAATGCTCCAAAGTTACATAAACAATAAATTGGTGTTAAATATTTAATATGGTATTCTCTTGGAGTGGAATCGAATAGAATCGAATGGAATCTAATAGAATTAACCAGGTTGGAAAAGACCCTTGAGATCATCAAGTCCAACCTATCATCCAACACTATCTAATCAACTAAACCATGGCACCAAGCATCCCATACAGTCTCTTCCTAAACACCTCCAGTGAAGGTGACCACTACCTCCCTGGGCAGCCCACTCCAATGGCCAATCACTCTTTCTATGAAGAACTTCTTCCTAACATTCAGCCTAAACCTCCCCTGACACAGCTTGAGATGGTGTCCTCTTGTTCTGGTGCTGGTTACCTGGGAGAAGAGACCAACCCCTCTTGATACAGGCACAGGTTTTAGAAAGCCTCTTCTCCTGATAGTATTTAATGCAAAAAAATCTTATATTTGAGATAAATTGGTATTTGTATTGTATGCCTGCTCCTGCTAAAGCTTAGAATTACTATGCATAGCAATATTTAGAGAGAATTTCTCAAAATAGCTCAGAGAATTCAGTCCCATATCTGATACTGAAAACAGTCTCAGGCTGCACCAGGGGAGGCTTAGGTTGGATATTAAGAAGAAGTTTTATACAGAGAGAGTGATTGCCCATTGAAATGGGCATCGCCATCATTGGAGGTTTTCAGGAGGAGACTTGATGGGGTGCTTGGTGCCGTGGGTTAGTTGTTTAGGTGGGTTGGATTGGTTGAGGGGTTGGACACGATGATCTTGAAGGTCTCTTCCAACCCGGTCTATTCTATTCTATTCTATTCTATTCTATTCTATTCTATTCTATTCCGTCATCATGACAAACTTTGGTTTTATTCTAGGAAGAAAGAACAGGAAAATAGATTGAAGATGTACTATAAAATTCATTATTTGCTCAGTGATATAAACTTCATTTACTCTGGATCACTTTATTTTTCATTATCATGACATATGCTTTATTATTTTTTATTTTAGTAACACTGTAAATTGAAACTGCTTCCAAACTAGCTGGAAAGCAGTTACCTGCTAAGAAACTGATAATATAATTTGGATAGGTGCTAAAGAAGCAGCACAGGGTTAAAGAAAAATTATGGGATGGGACCCAGTAGTGAAAAATCTTTAAAAGAAATGTTTTTGTAGGAAAGTGGAATTTAAAGGGGCAGAAAAGAGTGGAGGTAAAACCAAGTAATAACCCACAGATCACAGAATGGTAAGGGCTAAAAGGGACCTCTGGAGATAAAATTGAGTCCAAGCTTCCTGAGCAGATTCACCTACATCAGATTGCACAGGACAGCATCCAGATAGGCTTGGAATGACTCCAGATACATACACTCTATCAACTCCCTGGGTAGCCTTTTCCGGTGTTCCACCATACTCAACATTCCTCCTCATATTTAGATGGAACTTCCTGTGTTCAAGTTTGTGCCCATTGCCTCTTATCCTGTTGCTGGGCACCACTGAAAAAAGTCTGGCCTCATCCTCCTGACAACCCATTCTTGAAGTTTACAGGCGTCGTTAAGATTCCTCCCTCAGTCTTCTCCAGGCCAAAAAGCCCCAAGTCCCTCAGCAGTTCTTTGTAAGACAGCTGTTCTTTGCAGACCTTTGCTGTGCCTTCTGAAGCTATTCCTGGTCCTTCTTGTACTGAGGAGCACAGAGGTGGAGAGTGTACTGCAGGTGAGGCCTCACCAGGGCAAAGTAGAGGACCTACTTGCCACTTTCTTAATGCATCCCAGGACACATTGCTGGCTCATGGTCATCCTGCTGTCCACCAGGACTCCTATGCCTTTTTCTGCAGAGCTGTTTTGCAGCGGATCAGCCTCCAACTTGTACTGATACATAGGGTTATTCCTCCCTAGGTGCACTTGCTGTTGTTGAATTTCATATGGTTACTCTGCCCATCTCTCCAGCCTGTCCAGATCACACTGTATGACAGCACAGCCTTCTGTTGTGTCAGCCACCACTCCCAGTTTTGTATCACCAAGCTTGTTTAGATAATGGCTTAGATGATGTTCAATGTGGAACAGTGCATCTATGCTGTATTATATAGTGTTTGAAGATTAATTGTACTCCAAGATTTGCCGTATTCTTAATAAAAGCCTCATGTGACTGTTTTCAGAGAAGAGTACAGAATTTTATTATTTTGGATAAAATCAGACATTATTCTGGGGAAAGGTGTGATGTGAGATTGAAATAATAAGCAACTGAATCTGAGATCAGATACTGAACCAAAGAACACTGGAATTTAAGTGGTGAAAGACAGGGTGCAAAGAGAAAAACAAAGCTAGGAATGGGAAGAGAATAAAGAATTGAGAGGGGGAAGAAGAGTAAGGAAGAAAGGTGAAATAAAAACATGATATTTTAATAGGACTTGAGAATAAGTTATATGTTATAAGCATAAGAACTGAACCATTCAGCTGTTTGGATATCTCTTTGCTGCCTTTACATTTTGTATCAGTGTGGTACACATGCTGTGATTCAAGGCTCCACATCAGTACACAGTTATGCCTACTTCACTCTTCAAATTTCTTGTATGCAAAAAGATTTTGTTTAGACTAGCTTTCTGCCCAGTGTTGGAGCACAGCAAGATTATTTGAATATCAATTTGTCCTGATACGTCTGTGGAGAGAAAGAGAGAACATGGTATATCAAGAGATATCTCCTGTCTTGTGTTTGCCTGCATGCATGTAGCAAAGCAGCTGAAGAATTAGCCTGCTTCAGCCACCACCACAGAAGCAGTTCTGGTAAGGTGAGGGCAACAGATTGTGACAACATTATTAAAGGGAAAAGCAGTGACCTTCTGTCAGAGAGCCAAAGAGCTTGCAGGGGAATGGGAATTAAAAACCCATATGCTTGCTCAATCTGGGTGATTTGACTGTCATGGAAGCAAAACAATGAGCTCATCCCTTAAGAAGAGTGTACAAGACAGTCAGCAAAGCAGCCAAAGGGTCATTTGGCATTTCAGAGAAGAGGGTACAAAGGGCCAGTGTAATGGTCCAGTAAATTTGACTGGAGGCCAGAATCAGAAATCCTGATTGCCCATTGCAGCTCTCTCTTGGGTTTACTCCGTTCTGGAGGCTGGTGCTTCCACCTTTTTGTCTCCTTCTCTTCACATCAGCAAAATGCAAATGATGATATTAATAGCTTTTGCAGGTATTTTTTCATGCTTAATGCAGTAACACTTCTGAAAAATGCAAAGGCATCTAGAAACATTACATGCTTTTGATCTCCCCTGTTAGAAAGCCTCTTATGTACCTCATTGCATTCAGTGTACAGATGGCAAGTTTAGACTGTAATTCATTTCATAAAGCCAGCAACACAAGCATTCCCAAGCAATATAAAGAACAAAAGCATTAACCCTACCCTATACATTGCCTAGAACTACTCCCTGAAGTCTTTCAAGTCTTTTAAAGACAAGGAAAAGACCATGAGAGAAACTGTATACCTGTACATATATATATATAAAATCCTTAACAATATAAATGTGCTTAATAATAGAAAATGACCACTGTGCTTAATAATAGAAAATGACCATTCTTTAATTCTCTGGTTTGTGAATGACAGTGCAGGACAATAAACGTAGAAAAAGGGGAAGGAAAATTACAATGTAGTAGTTCTCAGATGTCAATTTGTGCACAGTGTGGTTAACAGTTCTTCATTGTGCTTACATTTGGGCAGAGTGGGGTGGACTAAGTGGAGGCAGACTGCATCCCTCTGAATGTATTTATATTGCTTACAAATGGTAGCGTGCCAGAACATGAGGCTGAGGTGGGTGTATAAGGTGGTGGAGGCAGGAAGTGAGGTGGAGCCTCTGGGTGTGGCCACTGTTGTTATGATGTAAGTTCCTTTTTTAATTTCTGTTTTACCCATCTTTTTTTTTTTTTCCCCCCTTTCAATGCACTCACCTTTTAATTTTCTTTTTTTTCCTTTTTTTTTTTCCTCCCCCTGCTAGCTCTGTCTGGGCCTGCAGGAGCTGGAGGAAAGCAGTACTACTAAGGGGCTCATTTAATTAGTTTTACAGGGGAGGGCTCTTCAGTGGGTTAGAGAGTTGCTAATGGGGCATACGAATACCCAGGGGTCATGCCCCATTGCCATGGCAAGCCAGATTTCTTCACATGTGCTGAGTGCATTCATTCCAAGAAATAGGCTTTCAATTTTAATGTTTCTCCTTTCTCCACCGCACCGAAATTGCTTGCCTGTACTCTACACTGCTCTCAATCGATCTACAGTTCATCTGACACTAAGCTGCAAGTTTTTCAGGGTGTTGTTTTGGTTACAGGTTCTTAACTGCTGCTCTTCTCCTGCTGATGTTGCACAAAACCTGCCAAACGCCTTCTTTTGCAGATGGAAATGAATCTGGGTTAGTTTTCAGAGATTTCGTCAAGAATTTTTACAGCATGTAAGCCCCAAAAGCAGGTTGTTGTTTTTTTCCCATGACCATTTCTGTACAGGCTACTTTAATCCACATATGGTTCATTTTTTGTTAAAAAATATTCAAATAATTCAAATGTACATTTCAAATGAGCATGCCTAACAGGCAGGAATGTTTACTTTGCTTTACCGATGGCTTTCAGTGATTCAGACACTTTTCTGTTGGCTTAGCATGAGGAGAAATCAGAGAAACAAGCAGGACTAGTATTTTTAATTTGATTTGTCATTTATTTTAAAACTGTTTTCTGCCTGAATTAAGGTATTGATTTTGTATAGTTGTTCAAATCAATACCCTCAGGCTGATTTAAATGGTAATGTTCCTGTAAGTAGGATAATGTCTCAGCCCTACATGGCTTATTTTTCTGCAACATCTAACAACTTTATATCTTTTTCTCTCCTCAGCACTGCAGTGATAACACTCATCATTGCCAATCAGATATGAATATAGTAGGTGCTTGGAGAAGAGGTTACACTGGAAAGAACGTTGTGGTCACCATCCTGGACGATGGCATTGAAAGAAACCATCCAGACTTGATGCAGAATTACGTGAGTGTCTTCACTTTATTATTACGCCAGATAAATTTACTGCTCCTGGAAAGATGGAGAGTGGGAAGGAGGAAGAATCATATGAGAGTTTCCTCAAATGTTAACACCAATGGCAGGAAGGATGTCAGCTTCTGGTAATCTGTATTGTTGTCTTGAAGGGGACAAAACACCTCAAAAATGCTCTGAACCAGACAATGGGGAAGGAGCCAGCAGGTCTGGTTTTTCAGGAAAATGGCCACATTGCCCAGGCTTGTCTGAACATGTCCTGGAGCCCAAGTGGGCCAGGTGTGTGTGCCTGTGGCCACGTTTGGAGAAAGCCCTTTCTATAGGTTACAGTGTCAGGGTTTTATCCCTCAGTCTGTGTTGTCACTGGCCATTATTGTCTCAGGAAATCTGTAAGTACCAGCCCAAAGAGCCAGAGCCTTGCCTTGCCATTGTCCAAGCTCTGGGAGAAAGCACAAGCCTCGCTTGGAAGCCGAACTGTGTTTCAGTTTACCCAGACCTGACTGCAAAGACCCCTCGCTGTCTTAATGTTGTAAAGCCCAAGAACAGACAGACGCATCGTGCCGGGTCAAGAGGCAAACCCCAGGAGGAGCTGAGTCCCCGGGACAGTTTTGTTTTATTGGAAGAAGGAACAAGCACTTCTGTGAAGAAAGGCAGCAGAAGAACCTCTTCAAGGCTTTCAGCTACAAAGGTTTCAGGGATAAATCCTGAATGTGTCTCAGTGACAAGCTGCAGACACCAACAGAAAGTGAAACTGCTCCTGCAACTTCCACATGGTTGACGCCATTTTGGTTTTGTTTAAATTCCCATGCGTGCTGTGGGATACCACAATCAGTGAGTAATCACAAAATCTGATTTTTATAAGCATCTACTATTAAAGGTCTGTTGCCCTAGGGAATTCTGGAGTTCCCCCCCACCTTGTGGGCAATCTCCGGCTTCATTGCCGATGTTCCCTTTGGTTTTTTCCTTACAGTTTAAAGTGCTGTTGTTGTTTCTGGATTTTTGCTCATATTGTTTAAATTGTTACTTGTTCCTGCTGGTGAGGTATCTGTTCCATAACTGAATATTTCAAACCAGTGAATAGGTTTTATTAATATGTTCCCCATGGGATTTTTATGATTAATAAAGTTATTAATATTTTTATTAATCATCCCACCTATTGAATATTAATAGCCTTTTAATGATCATAACAATTATTTTATTTAAGACTGTGTTCCATGTGAATATATGTATTATCTACATGCCTCTTACAGCTAAGTCCTGAATTTTGGCACAGTTTGAAGCAATCATTGCATTCTTTTAATTTTTTTCTGTAATTATTTTACTCAACAACCTCACACTCTCAGATCTCAGAAGTGGGATACACCACTCTTCAGTAAATTCATAGAGCTGAAATCCATTTTTGGCCCACACATTTAGATAGCAAGACAGTTGCTTTTCTCAAAGACTTCCATGTATTTATTTTTAAAGCTCTTTATCTTACTGCTAGAAATAGTATTAAAGAAAACAGTCATGATTCGTGATTGACTCAGTTGAAAACAGGTGTAGAATATTTTGGGGACTGTCTTAACTCCAGTGACTCACACACACACACTTCATCGTTGATCTGTGTCCTTTGTTTTCTATGTTCTATGTGTGATGTTGCCTCAGGAAGTGTTTGCTTGTGGTTCATCACATTTAAGTGATTGGTTTAATATAGCTTGGAAGGTTGCATAGTGTGAGGAGAAGCTCCTTCTTCAGTGGGTAACTTTTAGTGTTGGTGTCAGAGTTTGAACTGGCAGGAACAGAGGCCCCAATATGCAGGGTGGACCCTCATCGTAGGGAACTCTGCAGTCTTCCTGGAGCCCGAATCAGGGATATTACTAGAGAACTCCCCAGCATGGTGCAGGCACATGACTATTATCTGTTGCTAATCTTCCAGGGAGGTGTGGAGGAAGCTGCATCTTGTAGTCTGAGGGGAATGAAAAGAGATTTCAAGGCTTTGGGATGATTGGTGAAAGAGTCTGGGTCACAAGTTATTTTGCCTTTACTTCCAGTACCTGGCCATGATATGGAAGGGAGTAGAAGAATCCAGTCCATAAATACCTGGCTCTGAGACTGGTGCTACAGGCAGGGCTTTGGGTTCTTTGACAATGTCTGGTTTTGTAGGACACCAGGACTGATAGTAGTATGTGGAAAAGGCTTATCTCACAGGGGGAAAAGGATTCTAGGACAAGAACTAGCCAGAGTTTGTTCATAGAGCTTTAAACTAACATTGAAGGAGGATGGGGCTGTTGCTGGGTTTGCACCAGTGGGACAGTGTTCTAACATTAATGAAGACCAGAAGGCCTCTCACCCCTGCCAGGGTAGAATTGGTGTGTTCAGCTTGCTCCCTGCAATGCCTGTACACCAAAACAGGCAGCATGGAGAACAGAGAGGAGTTAGAAATCCATGTGCAGTCAAGGGGTTATGATCTGGTGACAGTTACAGAGACATGGTGGGAGAGCTCACATGACTGGAATGTGGTCATGGATGGCTATGTCCTTTTTGGAAAAGAAAGACAGGTCAACAAAGTGAGGCACTGGAGCTGCTCTTTACATGAGGGAGCAACTAGAATGTATTGAATTCTGTGCAGGGGTAGATGAGGGGTGAGTTGAGAGTTTGTGGGCATGAATTAAGGGGCAGGCCAGCATGACTGGTACTGTTGTGGGTGTTTATTACAGGCTGCCTGATCAGGATGAGGAAGTTGATGAGGCCTTCTATAGGCAATCACGGGCCCTGGTCCTCATGGGGATTTTAACTGCCCAGATATTTGCAGGGAGGTGGTGGAGTCACTGTCCCTGGAGGTGTTCAAGAGGAGATTGGACGTGACACTTGGTGCCATGGTCTAGTCATGAGGTCTGTGGTGACAGGTTGGACTTGATGATCTTTGAGGTCTCTTCCAGCCTTGGTGATACTGTGATACTGTGGAAGGCCTATTCAGCCAGCCATTCACAGTCCAGGTGGGTCCTCCAGTGCATTGGTGATAACTTCTTGATGCAAATGGTGGATGAGCTAACTAAGAGAGGAGCACTGCTGGACTTGATGCTAACAAGGAGGGTCTGGTTGAAGTGGTGAAGGTTGAGGGCAGCATCAGATGGTGGAGTTTAGGATCTTGTCTGGTTAGAACAGAATACCAAGCAGGATCACAATTTTAGACTTCAGCAGGGCCAACTTTAGCCTTTTCAAGCAATTGCTAGAGGAAACCTCATGGGACAGGGTACTAGAAGGCAAAGGGGCCCATGATAGTTGGCCGCTATGTGCCCCTTTGTGTGATTTAAGGACCACTTCCTTCAAGCTCAAGATCAGAGCATTGCAACACATAGGAAATCAAGAAAGGGAGCCAGGAGACCCACCTCCCTTGCAAGGGAGGTCAAGGACAGCAAAAAGGGCTTTTTCAAATACATTGCAGGAAACTGCTTGAAAGAGTCCAGCACAGAGCCACAAAAATGATTAGGGGAGTGGAACATCTTCCTTACAAGGAGAAACTGAAGGAGCTGGGTCTCTTTAGCTTGCAGAAGAGGAGATTAAGGGGTATCACAGTATCACTAAGGTTGGAAGAGACCTCAAAGATCATTGAGTGCAACCTGTCACCACAGACCACACCAAGTGCCACGTCCAATCCCCTCTTGAACACCTCCAGGGATGGTGACTCCACCACCTCCCTGGGCAACCCATTCCAATGACCAATGACTCTCTCCATGAAGAACTTTCTCCTCACCTCGAGCCTGACCTGAGGGTGACCTCATTAATGTTTATAAATATGTAAAGGGTGAGCATGAAGAGGATGGAGCCAGGCTCTTCTCGGTGATGCCCAGTGACAGGACAAGGGACAGCAGTTGGAAGTTGGGGCATAGGAAATTCCATAGAAACATGAGGAAAACTTTTTGTGACTGTGAGTATGGCAGAACACTGGAACAGACCAGGGAGGTTGTGAGGTTTCCTTCGCTGGAGATATTTGAAACCCATGTAAATGCATTCCAGTGTGATCTGGTATAGGTGATCCTGCTCTGGCAGGGGGGTTGGACTAGATGATCTCTCAAGGTCCCTTCCAATCCCTAACATACTGTGATTCTGTGTTCAGACCATCAGGGCTACAGTTTGCTGGAGTGATTAGTCCTGTGCTTCGGGAGTAGATATTACCTGATAAAACATGACCTTTAGGACCTTCAGATTTCTCTGAAATACAGAGTGCTTGTGTGTGCATTCACACAAGGTAAGAAAACAAATAAATATATTTGCATTGAGCCAGACTGGTGAAGATGACTGGTACAAGGCATACATATATGTTCAGTTCTGTTACAGATACACATCTTGTAAAGGAGCCCTGAACAAAGACCTGTCATCTGGACAGAGCATTGAAGAGATGAAGATGACAAAAACATCTTTTAACAACGTGTCATAAGCTCATGTGCACAGTTTAAAGCTGTTTATTCTAAGTTAGCCATACTTATATCTGTATCCTTCCCTATGCTGCATGTGGAACTCAGCTGTGGTATGCAAGAACTGCACAAGCACAAATGAGAGACAGTTGCCCTATTTGTCTATGCATGCTGGATCCTAATGCATGCCACATCTTTCATTTTCATCTGGCAAGTTATTAAACCAACTCAAATAAAATTTTACCTCCTCAGTGAATGACTCAGAATGTATCATGTCACCTCACCCTGGGACTGTCCTAGTACTGAATCTAAAGCAGCTATTCCCTTACCACCTCTGCCATTCTTCATGCCAGCAAGGAATTCTCCAAAGCAGCATGCGTTTTTGTTTGATGATAAGTACCTTCTATATGTCAGATTTTTGATGGTGGGGCTGCAAACAGGATTACTTGAGGTAGATGTGGTTGCTGGTTTTGTGAAAAGAAGAAATTGCCATGTCAATACACCATGTGCTACTGCATTGATTAATGTGAGTCATACAGACCAGCAGCTATTTGTTCTATAAACTATTTTGAGCTGTAAGAATCCTGGTAATTGTAAAATATGGAACAAAAGTACAGAGATACCTTGCAAATATTTGAAGCAGTTACACTCCGAGGAAACTGAGAGTGCAGTTAATGGAATGGAATGGAATGGAATGGAATGGAATGGAATGGAATGGAATGGAATGGAATGGAATGGAATGGAATGGAATGGAATGGAATAGACCAGGTTGGAAGAGACCTTCAAGATCATCCTGTCCAACCTATCATCCAGCACCACCTGGTCAACTAAACCATTCAACCAAGCACCCCATCCAGTCTCCTCCTAAACACCTCCAATGATGGTGACTCCACCACCTCCCCAGGCAGCCCATTCCAAAGGGCAATCACTTTCTCTATGAAGAATTTCTTCCTAACATCATGTTGCATTTCAAAATGTATTTTTGTAACAGTGTTCTTAAGAAAACAATATTATTCCTTGAAACTATGACATTTCAGGAATCATTGCAAAGATAGTTTCTTGAATCTTGAAAAATTTAGCAAAATCCCAGTTTTGAGAATGAAATCTCTTAACTTCCAAAAGCTCCTTAGATGAAATGCAGCCTTTTGGTTAAATGAAACACCACTTTCTATTGCCTCTCTGGCATTGGAACTCTGCTTTTTCAGGCTGTTTGTTACCCATTTTTAAAAAATGAAGTACAATATGTAAATTACGTGATTATTAAATATATAATTTTTTCATTACACATGCAATCACCATAAAACCACAGGAATGTTAGTTAACCTAATTGCTCTCCTGAAGGAACCTGCTGAAGAGTGTATAGACCATGTAAGTTAATGGCTAATTAATGAGAAACTCGTTTTCTTTCTCCTGTTGACTACAGGATTCGCAGGCCAGTTTTGATGTCAATGGAAATGATTTTGACCCTATGCCTCGGTACGATGCCAGCAACGAGAACAAGTAAGACACTGACATCTATGACACTTTCAATATAGTTTGTCAGTTAGAAAGTACCAGTTCTATGAAAGTCTAGGAAACTTGATTGCTTACAAAGCAGTGTGGTTTGCATTTAAATCTTCATGAAAAATGCATTTTTGTCTCCTCTGTGCATACTATGTGACTCTTTGAAAGCATTTTGAGGCATTTAAACCCATATAAAATTAGTCTGAGAGCACTTGGCATGTGGGATTGACACCCACCTAAACATGAGCCAGCAGTGTGCCCAGGGGGCCAAGAGGGCCAATGGCATCCTGGCCTGTATTAGGAATAGTGTGGCCAGCAGGAGCAAGGAGGTCATTGTGCCCCTGTACTCTGCACTGGTTAGGTCACACCTTGAGTTTTGTGTCCAGTTCTGGGCCCCTCAGTTTAAGAAGGACATTGAGACACTTGAACGTGTCCAGCGAAGGGCAACAAGGCTGGTGAGAGGCCTTGAGCACAAGCCCTATGAGGAGAGGCTGAGGGAGCTGGGATTGTTTAGCCTGGAGAAGAGGAGGCTCAAGGGTGACCTCATTGCCCTCTACAACTATCTGAAGGGTGGTTGTAGCCAGGAAGGGGTTGGTCTCTTCTCTGAGGCAACCAGCACCAGAACAAGGGGACACAGTCTCAAGCTGCACCAGGGGAGGTTTAGACTCGAAGTGAGGAGAAAGTTCCTCACTGAGTGAGTCATTCATCATTGGAATGTGCTGCCCAGGGAGGTGGTGGAGTCACCATCCCTGGAGGTGTTCAAGAGAGGATTGGATGTGGCACTTGGTGCCATGGTCTAGTCATGAGGTCTGTCGAGACAGGTAGGACTCGATGATCCTTGGGGTCTCTTCCAACCTTAGTTATACTGTGATACTGTGGTACTGTGGGTTCTAACTGAGAAGCAGCTGAACATGAGCAAGCGCTGTGCCCAGGTGGCCAAGAAAGCCAATGGCATCCTGGCTTGTATCAAAAATACTGGGTCCAGCAGGAGTAGGGAGGTGATTGTTTCCGTGAACTCAGCTCTGGTGAATACACACTTCAAGTATTGTGTTCAGTTTTGTGCTCCTCATTACAGGAGAGATGTGGAGGTCCTGAAGCGAGTGCAGAGGAGGGCAACGAAGCTGGTGAAGGGCCTGCAGAATAAATTTTATGAAGAGTGACTGAAGGAGCTGGGGCTGTTTAGTTTGGCGGAGTCTGCGGGAGGACCTCATCACTCTGTTTAACTAACTGAAAGGCCCTTGTGAAGAGGCCTGGTCCCTTCTGACAGTCAGTTAGAGATAGAACAAGAGGGAATGGCCTCAAGCAGCAACTAAGTAGATTTAGACTGGACATTAAGAGACATTTTTTTTCAGAAAGAGTGGTCAGGCATTAGAATGAGCTGTCCTGGGATGTGGTTGAGTCACCAACCCTGGATGTGTTTAAGGATCATTTGGATGTGGTGACTGGGAATATGGTTTAGGGGTGAACCTTGTAAAGTGGGGTTATCAGTTGGACTTGGTAATCCCAAGGGTCTTTTCCAGCCTGAATGTTTCTTCATGTTTCTGTGATATGAACCATTTCCTGCCCCTTTGGGATGCAGAACATAAGGGGTGACTTACTTCCCTCATCATACTTAGCTGTTGGGGGTTTATTGTATGTGGCAACTCTCTTGGCTTCTGACTGTCTTGAATTTATAGACTGTGTGTTGAAGAGATAGATAAATTAGTGGAGGTTTCTTTTCCTCTCTAATAATGTCTGTATAGGTGGAGGTTTGATAGAGGCATTATAAACTGAGATGTGGCGTTCCTGCATGTTTATAGTATCTGTGTCACACAGCTGTTTGCGTGTGTCTCCGTGAGTGAAGTATTTCTTCTTTGGAGCTATGCATCTCAATTGTCATTCCAATTCTGCTCTTTGATGTTCTGTGGTGGAGGCTGTGGGAGATATTGAGAGGGACACCTTGCCTCAGGAAGCAGGCCCCCTTTCTGACCTCGTGGATATTTGAGAGCAGTTATTTGTTGGTAACATTCTTTTAACTATGTATTCAGCAGAAGATAATACCTTTCTGTGAAACTGCATGAATTAGATGAAGGAGAATCTTCTTGTCAACATGATGACCATACATTCTCAAGGTTTGGTGGGTTTTTCAGTTATTAGAAGCCGACTGGAGCAACCTTGGACCACATTTTCATGGGAGAATTCTGGTCAGCGCCTTCTTTGTAACAGCAGGGAGCCTTGTACAAACAGGCTGAAGAACACGGCCTTGCTCTGTGCATCTGCCTGTTACACAGAAAGCAACTCATTTGCAATGAATCTTGAGAACCTGTCTGTAAAGGTTTAGCACAAAGGCTAAACCTCCCCACTACAATCCCCCCACTTCCCATCTCCTCTCTCCTGCCAGGAGATAAGAAAGGGAGGGGAAAAAAGGCAGAGGGAGAGTTTTCAGTTGATTTACACAGAATATTTCACTCCTGCTACAAAGGTACCAGATTACATATACATCTATCTATCTATCTATCTATATGTATGTATGTATATATATATAACAGAAGGAAAAAGAGAAAGGAATACTGTCCAGATTCTGTAAGAAATGAGGAATGCAACCGCCTGCTCAAGACCTGGAAAAGAGAGAGAGAGGCCAAAGATCTGCTGTGCAGGGTGGTAACTCCCTACAGCAGTAATATGTTGTGATTGTCATAACTTCATGATTTCTGAGAGTGGTTCAAACCACTACATTCTCCACCCCTTATTCCACACCACTCTGTATTATGCTCAACAGCAGTTAACATCATAATATGTATACAATTTACTGTGAATTCTCACCTAGAGTGAGACTATTGTTGGTTGGGTGGTGTTGGATGATAGGTTGGACATGATGATCTTGAAGGTCTCTTCCAACCTGCTCTATTCTATTCTATTCTATTCTATTCTATTCTATGGCACACAATAAACTTTTCCATCTTCCTGCATTTCCCACCAGGTGCATTCTGGTGCTTGGGCAAAAGCAAGCCCATGAATGAGTTTGCTGTTACCTGGGGCAGGACTAACCCAAGCCCTCTTTCCTAGGATATTCTTTATGTGTACCACAGAACCTTTATCACCTTCTACAGTATGTGGCAGCTTGGACTGGGTAGGGCCAGGTTGGTAGTAGAGCCTCTGGTGTTGACCAGCCAGGTGGCTTGTGATAAATTGCATCACAGTTTTTGAAGGTCCCTCCTCCCATTGGTTTTCAGAATGGTTTTAAGCAGGCCATTGTAACACTCAAGCTTGCCAGCAGCTGGAGAGTGGCAAGGGATGTGATACACCTACTCAATGTCATGCTTCTTAGCCCAAATGTCTGTGAGGCTGCTTCAAAAATGAGTTCCATTATCTGGCTCAATTCTTTCTGGGGTGCTGTGTCAGCACAGCACTTGTTTTTCAAGGGCTCAGATGGTGTTTCAGGTGGTGGCATGGAACACTGAATACGTTTTCAGCCATCCACTGGTTGCTTCTACCATTGTAAGCACATAGCATTTGCCTTGGTGAGTATGTGGCACTGTGATGTAATAAATTTGCCAGCCTGCTCCATGTTTATATTTCAGCTGTTGCCCCCCATACCATAAAGGCTTTATCCGCTTAACCTGTTTGATTGTGGTGCACGTTTCACATTCATGGATAACCTGTGCTATAGCGTCCATGGTTCAGTCCACCCCTTGATCTTGAGCCCATCTGTATCTTGCATCTCTTGATGGCCTGAGTCATCATGGGCCCATTGAGCTAGAAAGAATTAACTTCTATGTTGCCAGTCCAGATCTGCTTGATGAGGAAAAGGCTGAGGTCCTGAACACCTTCTTTGCCTCAATTTTCAACAGTAAGGCAGGAGGAGTTCGGGACAAGTGGCCTCCTGAGCTGGGTGATGGGGTCAGGGAGCAGAGTAATGCCTCAGAAATCCATGAGGAATTAGTTTGGGACCTGCTGAGCCACTTGGACACTCACAAGTCCATGGGACCAGATGGGATCCATCCTAGGGTGCTGAGAGAGCTGGCAGATGAGCTGGCCAAGCTGCTCTCCATCATTCTCCTCTAGCCCTGGCTCACTGGAGAGGTCCCAGATGACTGGAAACTGGCCAATGTGGTCCCCATCCACAAGAAGGGATGGATGGAGGAACCTGGAAACTCCAGGCCAGTCAGCCTGACCTCAGTGCCAGGGAAAGTGATGGAGCAGATTATCCTGGCGGCAATAACTGCGCACCTGAAGGATGGCCAAGGGCTCAAGTCCAGCCAACATGGATTTAGGAAGGGCAGGTCCTGCCTCTCCAACCTGATCTCCTTCTATGATCAGGTGACCCGTCTGGTGGATATGGGGAGGTCTGTGGATGTGGTCTACTTGGACTTCAGCAAGGCCTTTGACACTGTCCCCCACAGCAGACTGCTGGCTAAGCTGTCAGCTCGTGGCTTGGACAGCAACACTCTGTGCTGGGTTAGGAACTGGCTGGAGGGCCGAGCCCAGGGAGTGGTGGTGAATGGTGCCACATCCAGCTGGCGGCCAGTCACCAGTGGCGTCCCCCAGGGATCAGTGCTGGGCCCCATCCTCTTTAACATCTTCATTGATGATCTGGATGAGGGGGTTGAGTCAGTCATCAGCAAGTTTGCAGATGACACCAAATTAGGAACAGATGTTGGTCAGTTAGAGGGTAGAAAGGCTCTGCAGAGGGACCTCAACCAACTGGGCAGAGTCCAATGGGATGGCATTTAACAAGTCCAAGTGCCGGGTGCTGCACTTTGGCCGCAGCAACCCCATGCAGAGGGGTCAGAGGTGCTGGAGAGCTGCCAGGTGGAGAGGGACCTGGGGGTGCTGATTGACAGCCACCTAAACATGAGCCAGCAGTGTGCCCAGGTGGCCAAGAAGGCCAATGGCATCCTGGCCTGCATTAGGAATAGTGTGGCCAGCAGGAGCAGGGAAGTCATTGTGCCCCTGTACTCTGCATTGGTTAGGCCACACCTTGAGTTTTGTGTCCAGTTCTGGGCCCCTCAGTTTAAGAAGGACATCAAGACACTTGAACGTGTCCAGAGAAGGGCAACAAGGCTGGTGAGAGGCCTTGAGCACAAGCCCTATGAGGAGAGGCTGAGGGAGCTGGGATTGTTTAGCCTGGAGAAGAGGAGGCTCAAGGGTGACCTCATTGCCCTCTACAACTATGTGAAAGGTGGTTGTAGCCAGGAAGGGGTTGGTCTCTTCTCTGAGGCAACCAGCACCAGAACAAGGGGACACAGTCTCAAGCTGTGCCAGGGGAGGTTTAGGCTCGAAGTGAGGAGAAAGTTCTTCACGGAGAGAGTCATTTGTCATTGGAATGTGCTGCCCAGGGAGGTGGTGGAGTCACTGTCCCTGGAGGTGTTCAAGAGGGGATTGGATGTGGCACTTGGTGCCATGGTCTAGTCATGAGGTCTGTGGAGACAGGTTGGACTCGATGATCTTTGAGGTCTCTTCCAACCTTGGTGATACTGTGATACTTTAACCTTAGCAGCTTGATCATCTGCTGTTAGTCTTCCACCACCACAACCACCCCCACAAAGGATTTGCCACCATCCAAGAGTCTGTATAGAGATAGAGCATTGGCCATTTTTCTCGCTCAGCAATGTCTAAAGCCAATTGGATGTCTTTCATCCCTATGAACTGACTTGATTCACCCTCTCCCTCAGCAGCCTCTGTAACCCACTGGGTGGGACTCCACACAGGAGCCTTCCACTTTTGGTGCTTTCCCACAATGTGGCTGACTATGGTAGAGGCAAACACTGGATGGCTGGACCATCAGTGAACAGCCCATCAGTGAACAGCGCATATCTCTTACATTAGCTTGCAAGTTATTGTATGGTGGAGTCTCTTCTGCATATGTCAGCTCCATCTCTGGTAACATCCCAAAATTCCTGTCTTCTGGCCAGTTTGCAGTGACTTCTAAGATGACTGGGTGATTTGGTCTCCCTATGTGAGTCCATTGCTTTATCAGTGTGATCCATTTGCTCCATGTGGTATCAGTTGCAGGATGGATAGAGAAGACTCTCCCTTTGAACATCCAGCCCAGCAGTGGTAATCCGGGTAGCTGTGTTTAAGTACCAATCACCTCTGAGGCAACTCAAACTCCCTCAAATGCTACCAGTATTTGTTTTTCGGTTGAAGTGTAGTTGGCCATAAAATGTTATAATTGCTCTAAATTCATGATTCTGATAATAGGGAATATTATATGGTTCAAATCACTACACTGTGGTAGCTACTTTCAGCATAGGTTGAAATAATTGTGAAAACTGAGAGGAATTCTGCCAAATGCTTCTTTGGTAAGCTTCATTCTTCCTGGTAGGGTAAGATGATAAATATGTGAGGATTTAGCTCTTAGAAGCTATATAATTAAGTGTACATACACACACTTTCTTAAGATGACTAGAAAAACTGTTTAACATAGAAAAGTACCAGTATTAGTTTATTTACTTGGAACTGTAGTGTTGGCATATGTTCTTTTCAGTTGGTTTATTTGATGTGGTTTACATTCTGGCAAACATTTGTCAAGAAACACATACATGCAAGTACTGTTTGTTTCAATTTTACCTCTTAGGCATATCTTTCATATAGAAGCCCAGTTTACTGAATCTTATGTACTCCTTCTTCACTAGAAGTATCCTGAAGCAGAAGTACCATGAGAGAATAAAAAGAGAAACTCAACAAAACCCTTTGTTTAGAAATGTGTAAACATTCTGCACATGCAAGCTGGTTTAAGTTAAAGCACAAAGAAAACAATGATGTGGAGCAAATGGTAGACAGACCCAGCTGCTGCATTGCCTCAGTTAAGTTAATGACAGACTGTGGATTTCAGATTTAGATGCTCGTACAGAAAATGCTAATGCTGCACTGAAGTTGTTAAGAGATATTCCCAAGACACACATTCATTGAAACAGAAGAATAAATAAATCCTATGAATTCTTAGTCTTCTCAAAGCTGCCTGTTTTTCTTAGAACTGAGGTATTTCCAGTGCCATGATTATCTCAGTTTTAGAAGTGTCTTGTCATGAATATAGAAAGGTCAAAATCAGCAAGCGTACTATAAATTTTTGGTGGCTAATAAGGGAATACTTTTATTTGGCTTATGAGAGATTTCAGGAATACAAGCAAAGTTTGTAAGCACACTAATTACCTGAAAACTGAGTAGGAATGTAGAAATACACATTGTTTACAGCTCAGACTATGTAGGCATTGATACTTAGCATGCTGCAACTTCAAATTTTTATGAACTGATCACTTCAGTGTCATCTTAGGTGTCTATATTAAAGCTCCAGTGCTGAATGAGAAACTCCAACTTGCGTGATCACCATAAAAATGTTGTCACCTCCATTTCTTACCACATGTTTGCTCTTTGTTCCTTTTTTAGAGGCACTACAGCTTCTGTGCCCAGGTTGAATCATGCTGAAAATTGCACTGTCAACAACAGCAATGACAAATTGCATTTTCAGCCATGTCAGGCAGGTATCTCACTTAGCTAAGCCTGAGGTCAGAGAACAGTGAGACAGGTAGAAGTGGGGAAAATGAAACATGGCCTGAGCCTCTCACAGGCAATGCCAGTTTCAGTAAACTAAGGTGACTCTATGACAATGCCCCAAGTGTTTACGACTGTTGGCCACTAAACAGAATATAATGGATGAGAAGTTGCCAGCAGTGGCCTCCACGGATTGTTGAGAAGAGGTGGGACAGTTAACCTGGCCCTCAGCAAATACTCTTCAGCCGAGCTGCCAGTTTCCATGACAGCACATCCCTCTCTCCTGGTATCCACCATCCTGTATCCTCACACACACTTCAGGGACACATCCTGGCTTATTTGTGCAAAGATGTTCCTATCCTTGGAGTTGGAGCATGGTGAGGATATATTTGAAGGCTTCTCAATTTGGCTGCACATTCGGGATTTCACCCTTTATGGGGCTGTGAGGAGCCATGTACCTCCAGCTGTGAATCCTTAGCTGAGTATTCAAGTCGTCTCTTTCTTACAAAGCATGCTTTCAGTGTAAGGTTGCATGGAAGCCTAACCTCTACTTAAAGGCTCAGGATTTCCAGTCAGCAGATAGAGTGAGCCTGATAAGCAATACCTAAGCACCTTCTGGGGCTGTAACCCTTTCTTCTGTAGTTCCCTCTGGACTTGAGAAGAATTAAATGACTATATAGGTACTGAAAAACCCTATTTGTAGCCTTCCTCTATTTCTGTGAGTCTAAAATATCTTTAGAAACTATGACAGAAGTTCTACTTATCCAGCATACGTGGTCATTTGGCACTAGATACTCAAGTTGTGCCTGCAGGTTGAGGTAATCACAACCAGGGAACATTCTGAAAACCGTGGTTTTCAGAGATTTTGTAATGTGCAAGATCAATTTGGTTGATTTCTGCTTTCTGTGATAGCAGCTGGACAACAGTGCATAATGGTGATTTGTCTTCCAGTAAAGATGGGATGTACGAAAGTGCTATCATTTCATGGAATAATCTAGTTTATTCTGCCTCATAACACAATTTTAAGTGGTGGAATGATAAAGAGTGAAATGATTTGTTGCAAAAATAAGTCGGTGTCTCAGGGCAGCTTTGCATGCGGCTGTGAATTGTCAGGATACTGGATCTCTTTGTAAGATCTTCATTTTTGATCAGTAGTAAAGGCTTACTGTTGCTGAGGCTTACTGGTGAGGAAAAAGGAATGAGAAAAAATTAACTGAAGGTTTGTGAAGCAACTGTAGATAACCAGAATGGCACTTTTCAAAATTATTTCTGCATTTTCGCATAAAATCTTCTATTAGCTAAGGAGAGCAGGAGAGTAGGAGAGTAGGAAAAACCATTAGATTAATCTTAAAAGGCTTGTAGTCAAAATCAGGGTGGGACAATAGTTTCTTTAACTACTATGGTATTTAGGAGTTCTGCCAGAAGTTTACATTGGTTTCTAGAAATTGGCAGCAGGTCATGAAGCTTGTAAATAGTACAGTCCTATGTTGGAACTTCCTTTTGCTCAGAGGATAAAGACAGCAGTCAGCTGTGGATGAAGTCATTCCTGCTATGCAAAGCATCTTGTTTTGTTTAACTGCTGAGTACTGCTGCTTTATTCCTCTTCTGTTATTCGACTGTTACCTGTAAACATCTATGTTTGAAACAGCTAGGCATAATCAGTCACAGATCTTTGGACAGAATGCTGATAGGATCACTGAAATGGCACTTCACTAATTGTGTAACCTCAGAAATAACGCTGAAATATTTGTATTATTAAAACATTTTGCTGTTTTAAACAAAAAAAACCCAAAAACCAAGTTGTTTGATTTTGTGAGAAATGTCTGATGGATGATATTTCAGAACTTAGGCCTTATTCTGCTGACAACTACTTTTATAAAACAGAAAGCTTCACTTCAGTCTGAGGGTTCTAGAGCACTAGAACAGTGCCCAGAGATACTGTGGAGTCTCCTTTTCTAGAGATTTTTAAAACCTGCCTGGACATGTTCCTGTGATCCTGCTGTGGTTTGCTTTGATGGAGGGTTGGACTCACTGATGTCTAGAGGTCCCATCCAGCCCCTACTACTTTACAATTCTATGATTTTATGAACCTTTAAAATTTTTTTTAAATAATACCATCTGACTTCATTAAAGTTCTTACTAAACTTATCTAAGAAAAAGTAAAAGTAAGCTGTTTTGGACATACTGACTCACTCTTTGGATACCTCTTCAACATTTTGCAGTGATGTATCCCTCTACATAAATAACATTAATAACCTTTTAATTTTTTTTTAATGAGTGTAAGATTTTTTGATACAACAAATTTTCCTGTTCAAAAATTTTAAGAAACAAGCTACTTATGTCTAGACTTTGCAATGTCTGAACAGCTTTACATCTTTTCTCACAATAGTAAAAAAGTTAATGAGTTGATGAGTTTCAGACCTGCTCGATGCAACACATTGATATTGTTTTTCTGTGGCTTTTCTTTGTGAGTCACATTAATGTAGATGATCTATAAAATGCCAAAGTCTTAATTATCTTTCAAGAGTGGCAAGCTGCTTGTTAATACTGTCTGCCTATTCTAAAGACTTGTAGTGTATCCTAAGTCATTGAGTCAGAAGCAGATCAGCTTCTGTTTCTTCGTGAGTGGACTAATAAGGTAAAATTAAGAAGCTTCTTTGATTACTCTGACACTATTCAGACCAGATACATAAAGAAACTTAACCACAGTAAAACAGAGGGAGCCTGAATTCTCTCATTGCTGGCTTGAAAGATCATCTCAAGAAGGTTCTCGCTGCTCTTTTCTGTTTGTGTAGTTTATTTTGTTTTTTTTTAACTTTAATTTTTGTAGTTTGGGTTGTATTTTGATTACCCATATGCAATTGTTGCTATTTGAAATTTGCTGTATCATGTGTCATAGACAAAAATGAAGGGTAGATAAGGTATACCAAGAAGCACAGCTGCACCATCCTGTGCTGTATTTTGTGTCAGATGTCTAGTCAGAGCAACAAAAATATCTTGGCAATTTTTGAGACTAGCCACTGTTGTTTTTAGTTTGTGCCTGCTTATAAGGCTTTCAAACAGGAGAGTTTGCAGATCCCAGGATTACAACCTGCAGAGAGGTTCTGAGAAAGCCAATTGTTAAGATGTGGAAGGAGACTGGAAATAAGTTAGAGAAGGTATCAGCTCTGAGGAAAAGGCTTTTTTTCAGACGGAATCTTCATTGAGTCTGCTGTTTTTCTGTATTCTGACTTTTTATCTTGACTTTCTCCAACCTCTGGAGGTTTAAAACCCAAAGGATTGAGTGGTGGTATCATCTGGCAGTGTGTTCTTCCAGATGACAGCAGAGCATCTCTGATAACAGATAGATCCTCAGTAACAAGAAGGTAATTTAGAGAATTAACTTAATATGTATATGTAATTTAGATCAACAGATCAAATGATTACATTGGGTGTGACACGGATAATTCACTGACAGGTGTCAGTGACTGAATGTTAGGTGTCTAGTGTGTCTCAGTGTCACTGCAAGTTTAATGGACTTTGGTTAGGATTGTTAGGAAACTGAAGATTTTACATTGTTTTTGCTGAACTAGTGAAATGTTCATTTATGAAAACCAGGGTATGAACCAATCAGTCAGAGGACAGAGCAGAAGAGTAGAAGCTGCAGTCAAAGACTGGGATCCTTATTTACTGTGGTGTGGTTCTATTTTAATTTTACACTCATTACCCTTATGGCCCTATCCTAATGTGCAGCAATTTTAGCAGATTTTGACAATGAAATAGAGTACAGTCTCTGTTAGCCTACAGTGAGATGGACATACTTTGCATGGAGTGATGGTGTTAGTGATTCATCAGCTATCCTCCAAATTAATTGCAATCTAATGACCCCGCAAAGTGCCTAGGGGCACAAAAGAGTGTGGAGGTCATGAGATGTTACATCTGCATTGCTTACCAGGTGCAGCAGTCAAGGGTCCCAGTGTAAAAGTGTAAAAATAAGGGAGATAAACACTAGAGTTTGCAGAATGGCACTGTGCTGAAGTAGGATAATTTTGCAGCATTGCTTATTTGGAGTGTATTTTTCTTCACATTTTGTTTTAGCTGTTACATAGAGTCCTCGTGTCATGTTATCATATGAACATGCCTGTTTTTCAGGTGACCATACCTCAGGGGTAATCATCATCATTACCCTTCAGGTAATCACTCTCTACAACTGCCTGAAGGGAGGTTGTAGACAGATGGATGATGGTCTCTTCTCCCAGGCAGCCAGTACCATAACAAGAGGACATAGTCTCAGGCTGCGCCAGGGGAGGTTTAGGTTGGATGTGAGGAAGAAGTTCTATACAGAGAGAGTGATTGCCCATTGGAATGGGCTTCCTGGGGAGGTGGTGGAGTCACCATCATTGAAGTTGTTCAGGAGGAGACTTGATGGGGTGCTTGGTGCCACCGTTTAGTTGTTTAGGTGGGTTGGATTGGTTGAGGGGTTGGATGCGATGATCTTGAAGGTCTCTTCCAACCCAGTCTATTCTATTCTATTCTATTCTATTCTATTCTATTCTATTCTATTCTATTCTATTCTATTCTATTCTATTCTATTCTACTCTATTCTATTCTATCATACATCCTTTATTTCTGTCAGGGAAGGACAGAAGAACTTGATGTCTGTGTGCAAAATTTTTAGAGGATAACTTCCTTTCCTTCAAAGAAAAATGTCGTAGACACAGGGAGCATGAATCCCCACCACACAGTGTGTTTAATAATGTTTTTCTTTAAATCTAAACCAATTTTTTTAAGTTATGGGAAGAAATAAGGTCTGTAGAAAACAAGCTATGCATTGATACTTTTATTTTCTGTTTTCCTGCTTCAGAATAAATTGTGTGTTTATCTGAAACTTTTGAAAGGAAGTAAGACCTCATAATTGCTAGTAACTGAGGGAAATTTTGCACACTAGAGGGGAGGCAGTGTTTGTCAAGGTGATTGATTCACCTGCAACAGGCACCCTCATCACTGTTCTCTGTGGTCTGTCCCTTGTGGGAGCATTTCATATTGACAAGACAATGTAAAATTCATTGGACTACAGGGCCTGATTCAGTCGATTTTTTATCCAGGTTTCGGTTTCAGTAGTGAAAAATATCCCAGTGAAAGTTTTGTCAAACTGCCAGAAATTGACATTTTTTGGTGAACTCTTCTAATCTGTTCATTGTGTTACCACACAAATTGTGTAATCCTCTCCAAAGTCCATAAATGGTATGAGTTACAATTTTTTGAGACCCAAAGAAAAGACACTTCTTTGAGTACTCATTGAAAGTGAGAGAAGATAAACAGGACTAAACAAAATCAAAGTTAAGCCATAATTCCAGTTGCTCAAACATGGAAAAAGTAGTGTCCTTTTTCACTACCTTGACATTGATTGCTGAATGGTATTTCATACTGCCTAACTAGTGTTTGAAGAAAAGTTCGAGAGCTGCCAAACAGAGAGGGACCTGGGGGTGCTGACTGACAGCCAGCTGAACATGAGCCAGCAGTGTGCCCAGGTGGCCAAGAAGGCCAATGGCATCCTGGCCTGCATTAGGAATAGTGTGGCCAGCAGGAGCAGGGAAGTCATTGTGCCCCTGGACTCTGCACTGGCTAGGCCACACCTTGAGTTCTGTGTCCAGTTCTGGGCCCCTCAGTTTAAAAAGGACATTGCAACTCTTGAACGTGTCCAGAGAAGGGCAACAAGGCTGGTGAGAGGCCTTGAGCACAAGCCCTATGATGAGAGGCTGAGGGAGCTGGGATTGCTTAGCCTGGAGAAGAGGAGGCTCAGGGGAGACCTTATTGCTGCCTACAACTACCTGAAGGGTGGTTGTAGCCAGGAGGGCTTTGGTCTCTCCTCCCAGGCAGCCAGCACCAGAACAAGAGACAGCCTTAAGCTGCACCAGGGGAAGTTTAGGCTTGAGGTGAGGAGAAAGTTCTTCATGGAGAGAGTTGTTAGCCATTGGAATGGGCTGCCCAGGGAGGTGGTGGAGTCACCATCCCTGGAGGTGTTCAAGAGGGATTGGACATGGCACTTGGTGCCATGGTTTAGTCATGGGGTTTGTGGTGACAGGTTTGACTTCATGATCTTTGAGGTCTCTTCCAACCGTGGTGATTCGGTGATTCTGTAAGACTGTCCCAGTTTGAGGCCGGGCAGATCTTCTCCTGCCCTTGAGAGGGGCAAAGCAATGACACCCGCACAAATGGATTGCAGAAGTGATGGAAAGTTTAAACGGAAAAAGCAGTAAGTGTTTTACAGAAACTACAAGCACAGTGACAAAAGAAACCCAAAGCATACAGAGTCCCCTACAGCACGTCCAAAAGCCTCCCAACATTTCCCGTCTCCCCACCTAAGGGTACACCCAAGAGCCCCAGGGCTCTTTCTTCCTCCCCCTGCCCCACCAGTGCTGGACTGCCCCTCCCCCTTCTCCTCCTAGCATTAGGCCTAGGCAGGCCTAAGATCCCTTGAGATAACTCCCCCACCATTACCCAATATGGAGCATCTCCCACAAGAGCAGAGAGGGAAGAAGGAGGAAGAGAAAGACTTTGCAGATGGATTTATAGGGCACAGGACATTATGGGTATGAAATACACTGTTTCCTCTGTCTACCTACTGGGATGGACACTTGGGACACCAGAGGGGTAACCTATGTGCCAGCAGCAGGAGGCACACAGCCTAAACTGCCACAGACTCTCATGGTCTCAAAATCTTTAAATACCACACCACAGCAATGTCTTTTTCCTGTTTCTAATTACTGAAGACGAGACAATGAGCTCACAAATAAAATGAAATGCTGAAGCATTATGCAACCCCTTCTAGTTCTGTTATGTAAACAATTGATCTTCCCTTCCAATTCAAAATCAACAATAGGAAGGCTTTAAGCTTTGGTAAAATCTGAGAGCAAAAATGCATTTCTATATTTTGTCCTCTTCTTAGGCATTGTAGGTATTAGAGAAACTTTTTAACAGTGGTTCCATGCCATGTATGTGGTAATGGGTTTTCCCAGCTGATTTCAGAGGGCTTAGCTCAGTCAAATGCAGTGCAAAATATGGTTCATTGAGACTTCTCAGCCAGCGCATACTTGCACAAGGTGTAGTGTTGATTGCAAGTTGGATAAAGCAACTGTAAATGCAATATCAAAAGCTTGTTAATTGAAGAATTTTTTGAAGTAGCATGCTATTAACAGTTGACCTCTGCAAAATTATGCTATAAGTAAATCTCTTAATGTCATTAGTGGGTGTTTCAATAAGGCATCTTCAGGATAAAACTCTAAGATGTTGGGTTTTGTTAAAAATAAAAAAATATGCATCTGTATAGATTTATTGCTGTAGGCATGCTTATATTTTCTACCTTTGTTTTATGTTCCTGTGATTTTGTAATTTTTCTTCCATATACACTGTCACATTATTGTGTTTTGACACTTTAAGCAAAGTCAAATCACTCTCTTTAAGAGAAGTTAACCTTTATTTTTCCCTGAAGGAACGTAATCAAATTAGAGTAATTCAGATGCTGAAGTAAAGTAATGGGTGCCCATCATAGATGTAGATTGTGCTAATGGGATTTATGCTGCAAAAATTAAACCTAATGAGAAAGTAATGTATATTGCTATGTCTCAATGCAGTCATCAAATTTCTGGTTATATCAATCTGAGGTAGAGACCTATGACCTGTTTACTTTTCCACCAAAGAGAAATGCAGGACTTGAACTTATTTCAGTGGTTTCCTCATTCATCCTTAACATGAAGCTCCGAAGAGAAATAGAAGGTCTGTTAAGTGCAGAACAGCATCAAATTAAATTTAAGATTAAATACAAGACATAACTTGTACAGTGCCAATTGAAATCGCAGTCAATTCAAAATAGGTGGGAAGTATGTCTTTGAGCTGGAATGTAGTAGAGACCCAGAGTCATAAAATACTAGTTTCTTTAAAGCGTTGTTAGAGCAGGTACCCACTATTAGAAATGGAGTATGCAGAATGGGTAAAGCCCCATCCATGAGCTGCCTGCACATCACTGTGTTGTTACACCTCTTTTTTGCCTTTCAATCCTTACATCTGTCAGCAACTTCCTTACATAAAGCATTCACCCCGGCTCTCTCTGGGAAGTTCAGTGAACTGGTTTTCCTACCAAGGAGGTCTAAATACTAAACTCCAGATCTACATTCTTACATTCATAGGGTAGTTTTCATTTTTGCTTAGGTGTAATTTCAGTAGAACTAATGCAAAATATTTTCTTTTTTTTTTTTTCTTTCTGTTTAATTCGTGCAGTTCTTTTTCATTGCACAGAAATTATAGGGCTCTCATGTGGAGACTTTTAAGTAAAAGAAGATTGCTCAAACACCAGGTATCTCTAAAGCTGATCTATATTGATGTTACTCTGGATTAAAAACATGAATCAAGATAAATAGTGACTAATAATACATTATCATACAAATGCTTGTGAAACAGAAGACATGGAATAAAAGATAAAGCATCTAAGAACAGAATAACTGAGCATGGCTGTGAGTCTGAATTTAAGGTGATAAAGAACATAAACATTAGTGTTAGTCATGATGACAGTCCTGGCAAAAGATTTTTAATGGCTTATTTTCCTAGTTGTAACAGATTGTTCTTGATTTAGTTGGGACCAAGTTAATTTTCTCCACAGCAACCCAGTTTTAGACTTCTAATCAAAGCTGTATTGATAAACTGTTTTAGTAACAGCTGAACTTCTGTTTCTCAAACTGCCCCCTCAAGCAAAGAGGCTGGGGAAGAGTTATCCCTAAGTAGCTGTGGTTTGGAGAATGGCTAGGTATTGAACTGTGGGTGAGAGGTGATGAATGCCTATCTATTAGGGGGTTTGGGGTTTTTTCTTCATTTTCCTTTATTTATTGAACTGGTTTTATGGCAGATGAAAAGTTTTTCTCATGTTTGCTCTTCTAATCCTCTCCCCTATCCCAACAGGAAGAAAGGAGCTAGCGACTGGGTTAACTTCCTCTCAATAGTGTAGTAGTTGCCAAAAACAATTATAATAGCTTTTTAAGGGTTCAGGTATCTGAAGCATTATCCTTGCATGCCTGATTTCATGGTGAAATTGACCACAAGATTCAGACACACTCTAGTATTAGGGACTTATTTTCCAGACAAGTATGCAAATGTGAAGCTGTTGCAGAATGCTGATCCTACAGTTTCTGTATGGGTCCATTGGTGCTTGAAAAGTAGTAACTGACATCCGTGGCAGTGTAAGTGACTGGATTAGATGTGGGACAGTGCAGGTCGAAGAAAAGTAAAACAACATCTTTACTTCCTCAGTTCCTTGGACAGATGCTCTTTACCCCTCCCCAAAGGAGTAAAAGAAAACACTCCACACAGGATTGGAAAGAATTGGAAATTTTAATGGGAGTGCTGTTCACAGTTATGTACAACAGTACAAGAACATACTAAAATACCCAACAGTTTATGTTCTGCCTTGGCCCAGCCCTCTAGCGTAGGCTTCTCCAAAACCTCACTAGACGATCATAGTCCAAAACCTTTCCCCAACAGGCCTCAGAACACCTCCCCCCCATGCCTGAATGACACAGTAAAAATTAGCTCTGCCAAGACCAAAACCAGGCTGCAAACCTCCCCTACATTGCTTGAGATAGCAGTCCACACTGGGAAGGGAGCAGAAATAGCCTGTGCTGACTGTTTATAAAGGGGAGATGCAGTTGTGATGGGAATGGAATAACAAAAGATTACGTTTTTCTGGTGTCCACTTCCTGGGCACCTCTCTGGTATTTGGAGAACTTTCAACTCGATGGTTAAGACATCCAATTGACGAATCAGATTCTGAATGGGCAACAAAGAGTCACAGTTGGTTCTGTATTGTCTGTGATGCACAGTCTGAGAAGCAACTGGCAATTTAATGCCCTGAATCTTGTGTTGTCCCACAACTGCGGATTCATCAGAAAGCTCAGGTCTGACCGACAGCTTCAGTTTTTGTCCTTCAGTTTCTACAGAAGCTACTCCAAAAGCCCATTTGTAACCTCTAGAGTCTTTGAAACACCCTTCTCTCAGAAAATAAATTCCCAAAATACAAGGTGCATCAGGTCCAGTCACAACTGTATGTTTCCTCCACTGTTTACCAGTTAGACTTATATTAACCTCCACCTTACTTAATTCTTGAGATCCACCAGTGACTCCCAGAATAGTTATAGACTCTGTTCCCCGATAATTTGATGGCAATATGGTGCACTGAGCTCCTGTGTCAACCAAGGCCCTGTACTTCCAAAATAGTGAAATGCCAGGCCATTGGATGTACACATCCCAATAGATTCTGTTATCTCTATTATCCCTTTCCTCCACCTGGCGGGAGGCAGGGCACCCCTAGTTATGGGGAACATGTGCACATGTACAATGAGCACACTGTGCAGTGTTAGAACTGGAGCCACTGTTGGAGCTATTATAATTGTCCTGTCTGGTATTCCTACCCCGGGTTCTGCCACTTTGCAGTTCCCTCAGCCTCCTGAAAAGATTAGAAGTTGGTTGCCCATCCCATCTGTTCATGTTCTCACCAAACTGATCATGCAGAGTTATCCAAATAGTCCTACGTGATTGCCTTGGCGGTCTGTTTTGGCTTGGTCTGCTTTGGAATGCCCTCCTTGGAGGACATCTACTCCTCACAGATGAAACTTGTATCCACCTGGAGGAAGAATTGGAATTATCTCTTTGTGCCAGTTGGTGTGTGGAATCTTTCAGCTCGTTCATGCAATTCTCAATTTTTCCAGACAGAGTTTCAATGGCTGAAACCAAAGAAACACGTGTCATGCTATCATCCAATTGTCTCAGTTGATCAGTGAATTGGCCAACCGTAGGAGGATCTCCACCATAACTTCTTGCTACAATTCTGCTTGCCAAAATATTTGCATAATTGGAAGGAGAAGTTTGATGAGCTTTTTAGCAAGACCAGTTCCCATAGGAATATGTTGTAGTTTGAGCTGGGTGCCCCCCTGGTGCATTCACTTCCTGTGTCCAGAAGTCCAGCCCAGAGGGATGGACACAGGAAATTGTGTATTTCCTACCATAATTCTTTGCACCACTATAAGATCCAGTGCGGAGTCTGGCACTTCCTCTTTCCTTCCCTCTCCGAGACTTGGTAACTGGGGGAGAGATCTCCCGGCCATGGGCCTGATTAGGCCCAAGGCCACAGGGGGATGGGCAGTCTCAGGCCTGGCCAGCTGAGACTAGCCCAGCAGAGGGAGGGGGAAGAAGGAGCCCTGGGGGTTTTGCATGCACCCTCAGGTGGGGATGGGATCTTTCTTTGTCACTGCGCTTTGAGTTTTCTGTAACATTCACTGCTTTCTATTTAAACTTTCATCACTTTTGCAATCCGTTTGCCTGAGTCGTTATTTCTGCCTGTGGTGGGGAGGGGACCTGCCCCAACCCATTACAGAATATCATCAGGATTCAGAGTTTCATGTTCACCATAGAGTTATCTCTCTAACAGCAAATTCTCTCAGACGCTTAACTCCCTCATCTATGGTAGTCCAGGGTTTAGGATTCCAGGGAAGATCATCTCAGGAACGGTATCTCATGAGAACTGCCATTAAAAGGCGTATCCACAGATTAACCTTACCGAGAGCCTTGCTTAGATGTCTATCTATTCCATTATCCTTTGAGAGGGTTCCTAACTGGGCTGCTGACTTGTCTCCAACTATTAGAGCTGGAGCACCTGTATCATAACATCTACCAAGCCAGGCTAGAACTGGCTCCTTATCTGCTCTGATGTAATCCTTACGCACATTTCTAAGCTCTTCATGAGGAGAAGAACATTCGGAAATACCATCCTCCTCTTCCTTTGTCCCTTCTTCCTCAACTTGTCCCCATAATCTTGCTGTCACTTTCCTGAGGCTCTCTTTAAGCTGAGAAGCACTACCACTAGCTGCTGCCCTAGCTGCATCTCTATCCTGCGGTGATCTCAATAACTCAGCTATATCTCTAAGACAAACCTTCTCTTCCTCCCCAGCAGGCCCTTTCCTAGCAGAGGTTCCCTCACCAGTATCAGTCTCCTGCTCTTCTCCCCCATTAGCTCCTGGATCAGCTTTGGCCTTTCCACTTCTAGTCTTTAAAATTGCTGCTTGCTTAATTGGAGCTGTATTTGAATTTACAGCCACCTTAACAAAAGCTGACAGGTCTTGAGTCTGATCAGCTGCTGTGGGGGCCCCTTTGGGTCCTGCCATGGAGGATGGAAATGACCTTGCCTGGTTAATGGTGGCTGAAGACGGGAGAGCTGCCATGTTGGGAGCTGCCGCCACCCCTGGCTGCTTGCCAGAATCAGCAACAGTACCGTTTAAAGCAGCCTTTCCAATAGACTTTTTAGCTTTATCCTTAACAGATACAGATTCTCCACTCTCCTCATCACTAGAAGTCTCTGGGGCAGACCCAAAGCCTCTTCTTTGATCTATGCTTAATAATGAAGCAGGCCCTAGACACCTTGTCCTGGCGCAAAGCTACTAACAAGTACCCATTAATTATCACCAGCAGCAGGATTACACACACCAAATAAATCACCTTTGGATCCCAGCCATCACTTAAAATTACTCTTTCACCTACTGGAATCTTAAACTCTCTTATCTCAATTGGCAAAGTAGTCGAAGTTATGTTTCCATATCTACTAAGCCTAAAAAACCCAGACAGCGGTCATACAGAAGCTGGGTTTTATACATAAACCATAAATAAATTTTATGCATTAGACATTTACCTATGTGATCCAAAATCAAACCGAGACAATATTTGTAGATCAATACCAAACATATTGAAAAGAGCAATTGCTTAAAAATCCAAAACACCTTCATGTTTGCTTCTCTGGCTCAGGCAAGCAATAAATCAAGTTATTACTCTCGGGCCCCATGTTGGACACCAAAAAAGAAATGTGGTGGGTTGAGAGAGAAGGCCCAGCTTTCCCTCCCCCACTAAGTAGGAATAAAGAGACCACAGCTAACTCAGCCAGTGAAGCAAAAGGGAATGCTGTATTTACAAAGCAATGTGAGATGCAGGGAATTTATGTACACAAATATACAGTATTTACAATATATACAGAAATATACAGCAAAGGAGGATACGGGAACAGGCTGCCACCCCCAACCTCTGGGCAGAGGGGGGTTTCCCCTGTACCCCCCTCCCTCCCCCTACCTCCCTTTTTTCCCCAAGTGAGGTTAGAGAGAGAGAAAAAGGCAGTTATAAGAAAGAAGAATTTTAGTAGCAAGAAATATTAGTGCTAGATTAATGCTTTATCTGGCCAGAAGCAGACAGGCTGGATAGGGAGAGCGAAGAGGAACCGAACTGAGGAAAGTTCCAGCTACACTTAAAACTTAAAGCTACATTCTACCAATCTACCAATGAAATTCATTTAGAGTGTCAATATTTACAAAAACATTCAGCCATAGTGTCCCAGTACTGTCCCTTTCTTAAAGGCACAGCCTCAAACAGTCACAGTCAGTATTCCAGTTCTTACTTCAAAGCTTTTAAAAAATACTAAAAAATGACAAAGTATTACCAATTTTGAATATTCATATATTCAGAAACACTGATAACGCTGTATTAGCAAAACAACAAATGAAACTGAAGCTTAAGTTAAGTTGCAATTTGGTCAATGGAAATCATTCAGAAAGCATACCAGGGGTTTCTGATTTGTATGAAGTAATACTAAAGTGACACTAACTTGCTTTGCAATCTGATGATTAATTTTAGATTCCAAAAACATTAACAAAACATTAAAGTATGTTCATTAGCCATATAATTGCATGAGAAGAATTAGTATAAGGACTTATTTTCCAGGTTTCATTTTAAATATACTTGTGTCAGGTGGAAATATTTTATTTCTGTAATGAACAAGTGTAAATTAAGGTGATATAAAATGTTGTTAAAATGTTATGAGTAGCTGACTGCAAAGATTTTCTTATTCACTGAAATACACATACATTTTTCCAGATGATGAATTTGTATCACAACTGATTTTTTTTGCAAGGATCTAAAAGTTTCTTGCATGGAGATAATGAGATAGTGAACTTTTTGATATGCAGGGAAATAGGGAGGAGTAGTAACAGAACCCTCACTTTGGACTTCTAGAGGGCAAACTTCAGCTTGTTTAAGCAACTTATTCGGAAAGTTTCCTGGGCAGCAGCCCTCAGGAACCAGGGGGTCCAGGATGGTTGGACCTACTTCAAACAGGAGCTCTTGAAGGCACAGGACCAGGCTGTGCCCATGTGCTGAAATATGAGCTGGCGGGGAAGGTGACCGGCCTGGATGAGCAAGCAGCTCTTGAAGGAATTAAGGGAAAAAAAGAGGCTGTATCACCTTTGGAAAGGGGGGAAGGCAACTCGTGATATGTTTAAGGATGTTGTTAGAACATGTAGGAGAAAAATTAAGAGAGGTGAAAGCTCAGTTAGAACTCAAGCTGGCCACTCCTGTCAATGACAATAAAAAGCATTTTTATAAATATATTAATGGTAAAAAGAGGGGCAAGAAGAACCTCCACTCCTTACTGGACCTGGAGGGGAACATTGTAACTATAGATGAAGAATAGGCTGAGGTTCTAAATACCTTCTTTGCCTCCATTTTTAGCAGTAAAGCAGGAGGACTTCAGGATGACTGGTCTCCTGAAATGGTAGATGGGGTCAGGGAGCAGTGTAGTACCCCTCAAATCCATGTGGAATTAGTTTGGGACTTGCTGAGCCACTTGGATACTCAAAAGTCCATGGGACCAGGTGGGATCCATCCTAGGCTTCTGAGAGAGCTGGCAGATGAGCTGAGCAAGCCTCTCTCCATCATTTTCCACCAGTCCTGGCTTACTGGAGAGGTTCCAGACAACTGGAAACTGGCCAATGTGATGCCCATCCACAAGAAGGGCCGGATGAAGGAACCTGGAAACTCCAGGCCTGTCAGCCTGACCTCAGTGCCAGGGAAAATTATGGAGCAGATCATCTTGGGGACAATCACACAGCACCTGAAGGATGGCCAAGAGATCAGGCCCAGCCAGCATGGATTTAGGAAGGGCAGGTCCTGCCTGACGAACCTGATCTCCTTCTAGGATCAAGTGACCTGCCTGGTGGATGTGGGGAAAGCTGTGGATGTAGTCTACCTGGACTTCAGCAAGGCCTTTGACACCATTCCCCACAGCAAACTCGTGGCCAAGCTGTCAGCCCGTGGCTTGGACCGCAGCACTCTGTGTTGGGTTAGGAACTGGCTGGAGGGCCGTGCCCGGAGAGTGATGGTGAATGGTGCCACACCCAGCTGGCAGCCAGTCACTAGTGGTGTCCCCCCGGGATCAGTGCTGGGCCCCATCCTGTTTAATATCTTTATTGATGATCTGGATGAGGGGATTGAGTCAGTCATCAGTAAATTTGCAGATGACACCAAGTTGGGAGCAGGTGTGTGTGTCTTTATTGATGATCTGGATGAGGGGATTGAGTCAGTCATCAGTAAATTTGCAGATGACACCAAGTTGGGAGCAGGTGATGTGTTAGAGGGTAGAAGGCCTCTCCAGAGGGACCTTGACTGGCTGGACAGATGGGCAGCATCCAACATGATGGCATTCAACAAATCCAAGTGCCGGGTGCTGCACTTTGGCCACAACAACCCCATATAGTGGTACAGGCTCGGGACAGAGTGGCTGGAGAGCAGCCAAAGAGAAAGGGACTGATTGACAGCTGGCTGAACATGAGCCAGCAGTGTGCCCAGGTGGCCAAGAAGGCCAATGGCATCCTGGCCTGCACCAAGAATAATGTGGCCAGCAGGAGCAGGGAGGTCATTGTGCCCCTGGACTCAGCACTGGCTACGCCACACCTTGAGTACTGTGTCTAGTTCTGAGCCCCTCCATTTGAGAAGGACATTGAGACACTTGAACGGCCAGTTTGTCTCGATAGCCGGTCAGAACTGCCGCTTCGGGACAGCACCGCTTGCTTTGTGAGTTTCTGCTCGGCTTTTTGCCTTGCTTTCGGGGTTTAGCGGGTCGGGAGGACTCCTGCGGGGCAGGGATTGAGGCGGGCTCGTGCTCTCGCGAGCGTGCACGGGAGCGAGTGCCTGACGTCAGCCACGGGAGATTTAAATCCGGGCCGGGCTGTGCGCGTGGCGCCAGTTTGGCTCGGTAGCCTTTCGGCTGCTTTAAAAAAAAATTTTAAAAAATTAATTTTGTTTGTTTTTGTTTTCACTCATACGCTGCACCATGGTCATTACTCGGACCAAGGGTAGAAAAACAGCATCTACCCAGACAGAGTTGTTTCTCCAGCATGCTGGAGTCCAGGCTGCCAGCTGCAGAGAGTGCTTCAGCCTGGCACTTGGAAGAGAGAGAGAGGGAGAGGGAGAGGGAGAGGGAGAGGGAGAGGGAGAGGGAGAGGGAGAGGGAGAGGGAGAGGGAGAGGGAGAGGGAGAGGGAGAGGGAGAGGGAGAGGGAGAGGGAGAGGGAGAGGGAGAGGGAGAGGGAGAGGACACCTGTGTCAGGTGTGAGCAGGTGAACTTTCTCCTCAGCCTAGTGGCTGAGCTGAAGGATGAAGTGGCCAAGCTGAAGGAGGAGGTGTCTAGGCTGAGGTCAATAAGGGAAAGCGAAAGGGAGTTAGATTTGTGGGAGAAGGCTCTGCAGATCTCCCCTGCTGAGGGATGGGCCCCTGAAAACAGAGAGGGATGGACACAGGTCCCTGCCAAGGGTGGCAAGAGAAATCCACCCTGGTCCTCTTCTCCTCCTCCGCTGCCCTTGCATAATAAGTATGAGGCCCTGCAGGCTGAGGGTGGTGGGGATGAGAGGGCTGAGGAGCAGCCATCCAGAGGGGAGATCAAGGCCAAGCGGTCCCCGCCAGCTGTAATGACCAGCTCCGGAGAGCAGCCTAAGGCCAAGCCTAAGGCCAAGCAGTCCCCACCAGCTATAACGACCAGCTCCACAAAGAAATGGAGAAGGGTTATAGTTGTTGGGGACTCTCTCCTGGGGGGTACTGAGGGACCCATATGTCATCCCGACCCATCCCACAGGGAGGTCTGCTCCCTACCCGGGGCGCGGGTAAGGGACGTTGCAAGGGGAATCCCCAAGCTCATCAGTCCCTCTGACTATTACCCTCTACTGGTAATACAGGCTGGGAGTGATGAGATCGACAGGAAGGGCACCAGGGCAATTAAGAAGGAGTTCAGGGCCCTTGGACAATTGATTGATGGGGCAGGCGCGCAAGTGGTGTTCTGCTCAGTTCCCTCAGTGGCAGGGGAGTACACTGAGAGGAACGGGAGAACCCACACCATCAACAGGTGGCTCAGGGGATGGTGCCAGCGGAGGAACTTTGGTTTCTTTGATCATGGGGCTACTTTTACGGCACCCGACCTGCTGGGTCCTGATGGGGTGCATTTATCTAGAAGGGGCAAGAGAGTCCTAGCACTAGAGTTGGCAGGGCTCTTAGGAGGGCTTTAAACTAGGTCTGAAGGGGGTGAGTGAAGATATCGGTCCCTCTGCAGAGGAAAGAGTAGGGCACAAGGTAGGGTCAACTGAGAGGTCGGGAGCCCAGCTGCAGTGCATGTACACCAATGCACGCAGCCTGGGCAATAAGCAAGATGAGCTGGAGGTCCTAATCCACCAGGGCAACTATGATATAGTTGCCATCTCAGAAACATGGTGGGACAACAGGCACGATTGGAGTGCTACACTGGGGGGCTACAGGCTCTTTAGGAGGGATAGGCGAGGGAGGAGAGGAGGAGGGGTGGCTTTGTATATTAGGGAGACACTTTCTGCCATTGAACTTGAGGTGGCAGATGAGGGAATTGAGAGCCTGTGGGTTAAAATCAGAGGGCAGCCCAACAAATCTGACATCCTGGTTGGAGTCTGTTATAGACCACCCAACCAGGGTGAGGAGGTTGATGAATTATGCTACAAACAACTGGAGGCTGTTTCAAGATCATCAGATCTTGTCCTCGTGGGTGACTTCAACCTGCCAGATATCTGCTGGGAACTTAATTCAGCAGAGAGGAGGCAGTCCAGAAGATTCCTGGAGCGAATAGAGGACTGCTTCCTGATGCAGCTGTTAAGCAAGCCTACCAGGGGACAGGCTCTGCTTGACCTGCTGCTCTCCAATAGGGAAGGGCTGGTGGGAGATGTGACTGTGGGAGGCTGCCTAGGGTACAGTGACCACGAGATAGTGAAGTTTTCAATATGCAGGGAGATAGGGAGGAGCACCAACAGAACCTTCACCTTGGACTTCCAGAGGGCAAACTTCAGCCTGTTTAAGAAACTTATTTGTAAAGTTCCCTGGGTACCAACCCAGCCCAGTGGGTGGACACAGGAAATAGTGTATTTCCACACATAAATCCTACACCCTTATAAATCTGGCTACAAAGTTATTGTCTCTCTCTTTCTTCCCTCTCTGCTATGGTGGGAGAGAGAGGCTCTCTTGCCCAGGTGAGAGGTCTGAAGCACAAGCCCTGTGAGGGGAGGCTGAGGGAGCTGGGGGTTCAGCCTGGAGAAAAGGAGGCTCAGGGGAGACCTTATTTCTCTCTACAACTACCTGAAAGGAGGTTGTAGCCAGATGGAGTATGGTCTCTTCTCCCAGACAACCAGCACCAGAACAAGAAGACACAGTCTCAAGCTGCACCAGGGGAAGTTTAGGCTCAAGGTCAGGAGAAAGTTCTTCACTGAGAGAGTTGTTAGCCATTGGAATGTGCTGTTCAGAGAGGTGGTGGAGTCACCGTCCCTGGAGGTGTTCAAGAGAGGATTGGACGTGGCACTTGGTGCCATGGTTTAGTAGTCATGAGGTCTATGGTGACAGGTTGGACGTGATGATCTTTGAGGTCTCTTCCAACCTTGGTGATCCTGTGATAACATGCCCAAACTTCTCAACCTTCTGTTGAGAAGCAACCAGCCATGTCACAGATAAAACCACAAGAAGGAGACATAGAGTCACATTTATTCTTTTTTCTCCCCAAAGAAACAAGTTGGAGACAAAGTGAGTTTCAGCCAAAGATACCTGAAACACCAAGTGACACCGTGTGGGTTACTTCATTACTATCATCTGCTGCCAATGTTAATACACAAGAGGGATAGTGTCCCAATCAAGAAGAATGTGGTACTGGGAATGTGGTTTATTCTGTTTGGTACTTTTAGCCATTGCCTTAGGAAGTTTCAAAGATTCCTTTATTTGTGCCGGAGCCAATGCTACTTTATTGTTATCAAAAATTAAGTAAGTAAGGTTATTAGGATGCTGCAGAATCTAAGATCTAAATTACTGTGCTGTTTGCTGAGACTATTGCAGATTGTAAAGAGACAGTTTAATCATGGTATTGAACCAGTTATTTCAAGTGTAAACAATTAACTAACCATTTTTACAAAGTGATTACAAGATCTTTTGTTCTGTGTAAAAATGCTTGCCTGATTTTGTCCATCTCCTTCCCTTATTAAGTTAAATGAAGCAATAGATATCCATACCATTTCATTAGCTGTGTTCCAAAAAGAGCTGAAACTAGGCTTTTGTTTGTCCTTTTTCTGTATGGCGCAAGTGAAATGATGAAACTATTTAGTCTCACAGATGAAGAATGAGAGAAGTATAGACAGATATTCAGTTCTTCTGAAGTGTTTATACTACTGGGTAATCTGCACACAAAAAAATGATCAACCACCCTCATACACATAAAATGATTGCCAGAATTGCTTGGAGCACGTTCTCCTTGTTTTGTGACTTTCCATCACTTCTTCAGCCTCTCAAACAGCAGCCAGCACCAGAACAAGAGGACACAGTCTCAGGCTGCACCAGGGGAGGTTTAGGCTGGATGTTAGGAAGAAGTTCTATACAGAGAGAGTGATTGCCCATTGGAATGGGCTGCCTGGGGAGGTGGTGGAGTCACCGTCATTGGAGGTGTTCAGGAGGAGACTTGATGGGGTGCTTGGTGTCATGGGTTAGTTGTTTGGGTGGTGTTGGATTGGTTGATGGGTTGGATGCGATGATCTTGAAGGTCTCTTCCAACCTGGTCTATTCTATTCTATTCTATTCTATTCTGGAATTAGGCTTAAAAAAAGGTGTTTGCTTATGTGGCAGAGGAGCCTTGAAAGCTAAGTAGCTTCATAGTCTTCCGTTTCAAAAGGAACCTTAATTAGATTTAATTCCAGTGCACAGGAGTTTAACTGTGATGGTTTTGCTTGTGATTTGCTTTATTGAATGACAGCAAGAATTAGATTGCTTGCCTTAAGACAGTTACAGTACAGATAATGTGAAAGGCTGTATGAAAAACAAACAAAACATTTATCCGAAAGCTTTGCTCTTTGCTGGCTTTTGAACTATTTTTTTCTTTTCACCAATGCCTTTTTTCCCGTCCATAAAAAAGTCTGAGTTAAAGTTTCATCTTGAATTAAAACATACAAAGACACCAGAAAATAATGATATTTATTTTTAATACATAAATATGTATGTACCTTCACTAAATATCTTTATTGCTTCTCATTCTCTATTATGTTTCTTTGTCTCCATCAGAGCTTTTCTTGATTTTTTTGTTTTGCCTCTGGTATGAAATAGTAGTGAACTGCTGTGCCACTTAGATCCTAGCAAGTCAATGGGCCTGTACTGGACTCATCCTAGTGTGGTTAGGGAGCTGGCACAAGAGCTGGCTTAAGCTGCTCTCCATCGCTTATCACCAGTCCTGGCAAACTGGAGAGGTCCCAGATGACTGTAGGTCGGACAATGTGACACCCATCCACAAGAATTGCTGAAAGGAGGATCCAGGGAACTATAGGCCTGTGAACCTGACCTCAGTGCCTGGCAAGGTTATGGAGCAGCTCATCCTGAGTGCCATCAAGTGGCATGTACAAGACAATCAGGGGATCAGGCCCAGCTGATACGGGGTTAGGAAAGGAAGGTCCTGCCTAATCAATCTAATCTCATTCTGTGACTGGGTGACCCACTGGGCAGATGAGGGGAAGGCTGTGGGTGTGGTCTACCAAGACCTCAGCAAAGCCTCTGACACAGTCTCCCACAGCATCCTCCTGGAAAAGCTGGCAGCCCATCGCTTGGACAGGTGCACCTTCACTGGGTTAAAAACTAGCTGGATGACTGAGCACAGAGAGTGGATGTAAGTGGTGCAGCATCCAGATGGTGTCCAGTGACCAGTGGAGTCCCCAGGGATCAATACTGGGCCCAGTTCTATTCATCATCTTTATTGATGACTTGGACGAGGGGATCAAGTCCACTGATAATAAATTCACGGGTGACACCAAGTTGTGGGGCAGTGTGGATCTGCTGGAGGGTAGGAAGACACTTCAGAGAGACCTGGACAGGCTGGGTCGATGGGCTGAGGCCAATGGGATGAGGTTGAACAAGGCAAAATGCAGGGTCCTACACTTTGGCCACAATAACCCCATGCAGTGCTACAGACTGGGGGATGAGTGGCTGGAGAGCGACCTGGCAGTGCTGGTTGACAGCTGACTGAACATGAGCCAGCAGTGTGCCCAGGTGGCATGGATGGCCAATGGCATCTTGGATTCTATCAGGAATAGTGTGGCCAGCAGGGCTAAGGACGTAATTCTGCCTCTGTACTTGGCACTGGGGAGGCCTCACCTTGAGTGCTCTGTGCAGCTCTGGGCTCCTCACATCAGGAAGGATATTGACGTGCTGGAGCAGGTCCAGAGGAAAGCAGTGAGACTGGTGAAAGAGCTGGAAGGAAAGTCTTGTGAGGAGAAGCTGAGGGAGCTGCAGTTGTTTAGCTTGGAGAAGAGGAGACTCAGGGGGGACCTTATCACACTCTACAACTCCCTGAAGAGAAGTTGTAGTAAGGTGGGGATTGCACTTTTTTCCCAGGCAACTTGTCACAAGACAAGAGAGCATGACTTGGAGCTGCACCAGGGAGGTTTAGGTTGGATGTTAGGGAGCACTTCCTCAGGGCAAGGGTAATTAAACAGCAGAACAGAGTGCCCAGGGAGGTGGTGGGGTTGCCATCCCTGGGGTGTTTAAGGAAAGATTGGATGTGGCACTTAGTGACATGGTCTAGTCGATGTGGTGGTGTTAGGTCACAGGCTGGACTTGATGATCTCAGAGGTCTACTCCAGCCTCAATAATTCTGTGATTCCGTGAAAATACAGGAAAAAATCTGCATATTTATTTTACATATTCGGATTCATTTGCCCTCTCACAAAATGAAACAAAAAAAGAGTTGTAAAAGCAGTCCTTTGCTGGTCTCTTATCAGAACTTCACACTTGTGACAACTTAGCTGCTTACAGCTAACAAATGTACTAAGAGTGGCAGAGTAACATCGGTGTTACCCATGCTGTTAAGATGTGCACATCTGAAAAGTGAAGTGTTCCATGTGTTTGTTTTCATGTTGTCATTTTTCATTTGTGAGAAATAGATGAGATATTTTAAAGTTAAACTTCCCATAATCATATAAGAAGTCGTTAGCCTTGGGGACTGTGACTCAAAACATCTTCCAGTCATGTTCTGTAACCATGTTACAACACTTTGATGGTCAGAAACAGGATCTTGTGTGTGGTGTAACACCCAAAACTTTGGCATTTTTCCTGATATCTCACATTGAAGATTTGTGTAACTTGTTTTTCACATTTACTCTCTGATCTCTTTCTAAACTGTTAATATCCAAGTATCTCTTCTTTGTGAAATAACTTTTTTCTAATACTGTTTCAGCTTTATTCTTATATTTTTTCACCTGTAGTAGATTGTTTTCTAAAGGCTAAAAATTGGTGTTTTCTTTGCCCTTGCTTTTAGCTTCTGACAGTTCCTTTATGTCTCCTTTTTGGATATTCCTGGAACAGCATCTCTACTTAGTGCCAATTTGGAAAGTATTTTTCATCCTCCACACTATTGGATACCATTTATATCTGAACAGGTCTAAAGCAGTATTTCTTCTGCACTATATAAGACATTAAGACACAATAAAATGCATTTCTGCTGATTGCTATTAAAATACCTGTTTTCTACAGAAGTTACTACATTGTGTTATCTCAGATACATTTTCCTCTTCGGGAATATACTCCAGTGCAAGAGAGATCTTCAAAACATCTAAAAATCTAACAAAAGAAGAGGTTTGCAAAAACAGCATTCAGATATTTTCCTACAGCTAATGGCTACCTGAAATTCCATTCTTCCTCTCCACATAGAGGACTGAAAATCATTTTAACACTTACAGTTCTGTTAGTGCTATGATTTTCAATGTCAACCAACTATTGAGATCATGTAACAGGTTTCATCCCTGGAGTTATATTGTAATTTATAATAAAGGCTAGGTCGTATTTTTTCTTAATGTATTGTTTTTAAGGACAGGGAATAAGTTTCTTGTGTAATTATAGTGAGAAAGGAAGTTAATGGCTATCAAAACCAGTCTATTAAAGCACAGCCTAATACAACCTTACATGAATTTTTAAACTAACTAATTCACAATTATTTAATATCCACTGTTAGAATATGAGCTAAGGCTATGAAATCTTCTGTAGATATTTCTGTGGATGTAAAAAAACCCCAACCCTAAAGAAACAACTCCAAACCCCACTATTTTCTTCAATTACATAAAAATTAATGCCTGGGTTGTATCTTTTCGAAAAGCGTGGCAGATTACTGTTGTGCCTAGAGGTGTTTGTGGTGGATTTGTGTTGAAATATTCTGAAAGTCTTTCTCCTTAAGTTCCCATTCTGAAAAGACTGACTGATTATAGGTTGAAGCGGACTGGGCTGTGATGTTAGTGTCATGAAAAGCTGAAGGTCTTTAAATCTTCCAGTCCCTTGAGCTCTTTCACATTCTGAAATACTTGATGAGCTCCAGAAAAGTAAAATACAGCAAAGAAGTGTAGAGTGGAATTCTAGAGTGTTTGTGGAATTCAAATAATAGCTGTCAGAGATGGAGGCTCTGAAATGCAGAGACAATTTATTTGGTAGTGGCTTTTCAAATTGCCAGCAGCTTAATTGACTCTTACCTAAAAGATGTTCCTGGTGCCTTATACCTTCTTCCTCTTCTGAAAAGCAAATTAAGAGTGATTCAAGAAAGATAAATGTCTTATGTTTCATTTACATTGGTGGGATTGGGAGTGGTAGTTAATCACAGAACATGCGCCTTTTCTCTTTCCATCGTTACCTGAAGTATTAAGTTCTTTCTATCATAAAAAAAAATCTATTGCTGAAAGAAGTTAGTTTGTGTAACAAGTTAGTGTGTAGGTCTTAAGTTTCTCTCATCTTAAACTTAGAGAGCTGTCCAAAGAGTGTACCTTTAGTGTCCAGGTGTGCAAGCAGTGTTCATGCATGCCCCAGAAAAAAAGTAACATCTGCCCTTTCATGGAAGTGTATTTTTTCAACACGTTATTACAGGTTTTTCATGTAATAGTGAGGGCATCATAAGGCATAAAAATCATCTTGAGTCAGGCCTTCCTGAACAGGTACTTGCCACCCTTTCTGCCTCTTAAAAAGAGAACAAAATCAGTCTTGGTTGCCTGTGTATTTTCTTTGTTGTGATCTGTTTCTCTTATATAGCGAAACAGAAATATATATCTTTCTGGAAAAAAAAAAAAAGTACTTATTTGCCTGAAATGGGAAAATTGGCTAAAGCTAGTCAGAATCATAAGGGATGGGTTTATGGTAGAAAGTGCTGCCCAATTTTATAAGAATCTAAGAACAGTTTCTCTGAATACCTGCGACATCTTGTTTATTTTACATGATGGCCTTTTGAACACAAATCTGTCATTGAATCCTAACTTTTTATGTCTCTTCTTATGAGCCAAACAAACTATAATAAAAAAGCCTTTCCCCCCACCCATTTATTTGAATTTTCTTTCCATTGTTTCTTTTAGACTCTGGGTAGGAGACAAATTTGTATTGAGCAGAGTATCCCAGAACCAAGCTTCCTCTCATGTTTCTGTTCTGTAATTCTATATCACCCTGACATTGACAAAAAGAAAAAGTACAAAACCTTTTAGCAGAGTGTCTCTTCAAAGTCCCACTTAATAGCTTGGTCATTTATTTCACTTCATCATATGCTGGCAAAGGATTCAGTGAAATGAAGAATTAACCCTTCAAGTTTGTCAAGGTAGGTCTTTATAGAAGGGCAGTCATGCTTTCTTCTAGGACTACATCAACTTTTTAAACAAGTTGCAAGTAATCCAGGCATCCCTCAAAGACAGGCGATTGTTGTGTTTTGATGCACATTTATTCACAAAAAATGCTACTTGAAAGTGCCTCATTTCACCTCTTTAGTGGTTTTGCAGCCTCCACAAACTGTAGGTTGAAGTTTTCAGGATTTTATGCTCAATAATAGTTTTCATAACTTTAAGCACGTTTAATTTCAAGCATCAGCATATTGTTTACAAAGTTAAATAAGGAATTAGTGAAATAATTAATGAGAATGCTTTTCTAATTTTAACTGCATAATTCAGAGTCTGTTTAAAACTTCAGACCTCAAGCAGAAATCTAGGACAAGGAAAATTAAAAGCAGTGTGGAAAGAATATATTTTTTTATAATGTAGATTTCTTATAAAGCCTTTTACAGAATAATTGAAATATTACTTAAAAGACTCATAAAATGCATTACAGCAAAATGGGTTGCATATAAGATTCATTCAGAGAGTGGGAAAGTGATCGTAGGTAGTGGAATTTTATAGATATGATCTCAAAATGTTTCAGTTAAAAATGTAGAATGTAACAATAATCTTGGAAGAGAAGCAAGGATCTGATACAAAAACTTCTTTAAAATAAAATTTATATGATTACTGGATGTAAAATGTGATAAAAATAAGGATTTTCCAGTATGTGAGGACTAGTGAAATACTCAGCAAAGTTGATTTAGCTCTCACATTGTAAAGGTGTCTATTTTCCTTTAAAAATGAATACATAAAAAGAACACCACCAAACAAACACAGCAAGAACACTATTTGGAAATGAAGAAGGACTTGTTTTCATCTATGTTGCCTGGACTATTTACTTCAGGCTTTTCAAAATAGTTCTGTAATTAAATAAGACATTTGTTTGTCAACATTGTTTTATCAATTGAAGTTAAATAGGCATTCTTCAAATTAAGAAAATTAGGCTTGAAACTTAAGTTTCACATGAAAAGTAAAATTCAGTCTTAAAACATTCTGTGATCAAATTTGGCAAACAAATTAATTATGACTAGAATGAGGGCAAATTAGCTGAGATGTAATTGTGAAACATTGATCCAGCAGCAGGATTTGCCAACATCCAACCTGTCACTTTGATTTTTGTCAATAAAGAATTCACTTTTCTCATAGATTATATATATCTTACTTATCTGATAAACTCAAATTCTAAGAGGTTATCACTGATCTCCTATATTGCTCTTTTTTCCCTCTATTTTTTTTCCCCTAGTCTTGTTTGATGTTCTTGGTTTATATTAATCCATTCCAACCAAATTATCTTAGTGTTTCTTAGTTTTCTGGAATATTGTGTCCAATTCTGGGCCACTCACTTCAAGAAGGACAGGGAACTGCTTGAAAGAGTCCAGTGCAAAGCCATGGAAGTTATTTAGGGAGTGGAACATTATCCTTCTGAGGAGAGACTGAGGGATCTGCATCTCTTTAGTTTGGAGAGGAGGAGACTGAGGAGTGATCTCATTAATGTTTATAAATATGGAAAGATGAGTGCCAAGAGGATGGAGCCAGGCTCTTCTCAGTGATGCCCAATGACTGGACAAGGGGCAGTGGGTGGAAGTTGAGGCACAGGAAGTTCCATGCAAACATGAGGAAAATTTTTTTCACATTGAGGGTGACAGAACACTGTAACAGGCTGCCCAGGGGGGAATGTGGAGTCTCCTCTCTGGAAATATTCAAAACCACCTGGATGCATTCCTGTGTGACATGGTGTAGGTGATCCTGCTCTGGAAGGGGGGTTGGACTAGATGATCTTTCAAGGTCCCTTCCAACCCAGAACATTCTGTGATACTGTGACTCTAACCAAAACCAGCTGTCCCAACAGAAAGGAAGTGTCATCTTTGTCTGTAATATGGGTGTCATAAACACCCATGTTCTTGAGTTTTCTGTGTAAGCATCCTGTCATCCATGACCAGCAGAAGAGTGCCTGCCTTCACAGCCTTCTCTGAAGTGTTTGCCATGTTGTTACCTATTTTTTGCCATTTAAAATGTCTTTATGGTTTCCCGTGCCTTACATAGAAGCATAGAATTGTTAGGGTTGGAAGGGACCTCAAGGATCATCCAGTTCCAACCCCGCTGCCATGGGCAGGGACACCTCACACTAGATCAGGTTGCTCAGAGCCACATCCAGTCTGGCCTTAAAAACCTCCAGGGATGGGGCTTCTACCACTTCCCTGGGCAACCTGTTCTAGTGTCTCACCACCCTTATGGTGAAGAACTTCTTCCTAACATCCAGTCTGAATCTACTCATTTCTAGTTTTGCTCCATTCCCCCTAGTCCTATCACTCCCTGACACCCTAAAAAGTCCCTCACCAGCTTACTTCTAGGCTCCCTTAAGATACTGGAAGGCCATGATAAGGTCCCCTCAGAGCCTTCTCTTCTGCAGACTCAATAGTCCCAACTCCCCCTCTCTATCCTCATAGGAGAGGTGCTCCAGTCCTCTAATCATCCTCATGGCCCTTCCCTGGATGTGCTCCAGCACATCCACCATCTGTCTTCATCTCATGGAGATGGATTTGGGGATCTCTTTTCCTGTCTTTTCTGAAACTCTGTATCTCCTCTCAACAGTTCATCTCTCAAGTTCCCTGTCTGTCCCTTATTGCTTGTGTTGCATTTTGGCCATGAAGCTTCTTAATTACACAAGGATGAGGGCAAAACTTAATGAATTGTATTTCACAGGCAAATATAACAAACACTAGAGACAACTTTCCTACGATAATGTCCATATGGATGACCACTATCACCTTGTAGAAAGCACAAATCATGGCAAAGCAAGGCATCCCACTGTGGCTTTGCACGGCGGAAAAGGGGGTGAGCAACCGCTGGAGGTGTGGTGTTTTCCATTCAGCAGCTTCTTAAGATTATACCCTTATAGCACAGCTCTGCCTCTAAAGTACAGGATATACCCTTGATGTGGCTAGATCTACTTTAGCTATTTTTTTCTGAAAGGCTTGCAGGGTTGGTCCAAGGTGTAGCCAGTATGTACATGTTTTGAGCATATGTGGCATATAGACAGCCTTAAGCTCATCTCCAGACAGCAGTGTGAGCACTGATATAATCTCAGCTTCCTCATGAAATAGCGTTGTGCATTCTGTGCCTGCTAAAGGTTGTATGGAGATCTGTGTGTTAGGAAATTGAGTGGTGTGGGAGAATGCAGGACAAAAATTCTGTAATGTAAGATCTGGTTTAAAATAATAAACCAATATCCAAGGCTTCTTTCTGTCACAATGAATTATATGTCATCATGGTATGTTTTTGTAGCAAACTGAACATCTTTCCATTACCTAAAAAGCCTACAGTGAAGAGTTTAATATGATTGCGGTACTGTGTTTGCAGAAACACTGTAACATGAGTACGAATCACTAAAAGCAATTAAGTAGTGCAGGACATTGTGAACAGTTGTGTGTCTAGCACCTGAGGATGAGCAAAGTCAAAACTTTCAATCTCAACATTCTGTGCTTACTTGGAAAAATGTTTGTCTGACTGCAGGCATGGAACCCGTTGTGCTGGAGAAGTGGCAGCCACAGCAAACAACTCACACTGCACAGTAGGAATCGCCTTTAATGCCAAGATTGGAGGTATGTGGTTGAAAAAAAAAAAAAAAAGGTAACCAAAATAGCTGTTTGTGCTAAATGGAATGTTTGGACATTTCAAACCAAGAGAAGGAAATTTATATGGGTAACAAACCTGGCTGTGTTAGCAAGTAAATCTCAGTTGCAGAATGGTTATTAAATACTAGGAAGGAATCTATATGCAGTGACACTTCTCCAGTGCTCCCCAGAATATTGCCTCTTAGTATACATGGGAAAATAGAAAGCAAGACCTTTGATAAAACTACAAAATCTAGAATTTGGCCCTGTGTACCATAACATCCTTGTAGGTAAGCTCCAGAAGTGTGGAGTAAGAAAAGTTGACTGTGAGATAGACTGAGAACTGGGCAAACAGTAGAGCTCACAGGGTTGTGATCAGCAGTGGAAAGTCCAGTAGGTAGTGGTGTTTACCAGGAGTTAGTACCACAGAGTCATAGAATTGTTAGGGTTGGAAGGGACCTCAAGAATCATCTAGTTCCAACCCCGCTGCCATGGGCAGGGACACCTCACACTAGATCAGGTTGCTCAGAGCCACATCCAGTCTGGCCTTAAAAACCTCCAGGGATGGGGCTTCTACCACTTCCCTGGACAACCTGTTCCAGTGTCTCACCACCCTTATGGTGAGGAACTTCTTCCTAACATTCAATCTGAGTCTACTCATTTCTAGTTCTGCTCCATTCCCCCTAGTCCTATCACTCCCTGACACCCTAAAAAGTTCCTCACCAGCTTTCTTGTAGGCCACTGGAAGGCCACAACAAGGTCTCCTCAGAGCCTTCTCTTCTGCAGACTGAATAGCCCCAACTCCCTCAGTCTGTCTTCATAGGAGAGGTGCTCCAGCCCCCTAATCATCCTCATGGCCCTTCCCTGGACATGCTCTGGCACATCCAGATCCTTCCTGTAATAGGGGCTCTAGAACTGGATGCAATACTCCAGGTGGGGTCTCACCAGAGCAGTGTAGAGGGGGAGAATCACCCCCCTTGACCTGCTAGTTATGCTTCTCTTGATGCAGCCCAGGATGCAATTTGCTTTTCAGGCTGCAAGTGCACACACTTGTATGGTTCAGTACAGACTGTTCATTAGCCCTGTTGAACATCTTCAACAGTGATTTGGATGAATGGTCAGCATGTACCCTCAGCAAGTTTGCTGATGATATGAAACTGGGAGGATTGGCTGGTATGCCAAAGGCTGTGCTGCCATTCAGCAACACCTGGAGAGGCTGCAGAGTTGGGCAGAGAGTAACTTTATGAAGTTTGACAAGGGCAAGTGTAGAATCCCGCATCTGGAGTACTGTGTCCAATTCTGGGATCCACAGTTTGAGCAAAACAGGCATACCAGAGAGAGTCCAGTGGACCAGCAGGATGATTAAAGGACTGGAACATCTCTCTTACAAGGAAAGGCTGAGATCTGGGGCTGCTTAGCCTAGAGAAGACTAAGAGGGGATCTTACTAATGCTTATAAACATTTAAAAGGTGGAGTGTGAAAAAAGGGATAATCATTTTGTAGTGATGCCCTGTGACAGGACAAGGGGCCGTGGGCACAAACTGGAACACAGGAGTTTCCACATCAATATCGGGAAAAGTTTCTTTACTCTGAGGGTGATGGAACACTGGAACAGGTTGCCAACAGAGGTTGTGGAGTTTTCTTCTTTTGAGGCTTTCAACTTCTGCCTGGACACGTTCCTGTCCGAGGCGATCCTATTTTGGCAGGATGATCTCTAGACATCTCTTCCATTCTATGATTCTATGATAATTAGGACACTTGGGTTTTCTCACAGTTTCAGAGCTCAAAGTGTTGAAATTTGACAAATCAGAAGTAAATTTACAAGGCAAGTATTTTTATATTGCCTTGCATATTAATCCTTAACACTGTCCAAACAAAACTCATTTCTGGGTTGCTTGACTGGTTGCAGAGAAACTTCTTTTGGTCCCTCTGTTTTACCAAGTTATTGCTTGAAATGCAAGATTCAATTTCACTTCTTTTTGTTCATTAAGCCAAGAGATAACAAGTTGTTGAATTCTTAGTCAACAGCTGCTCAGTTAAAACTTTTGGGTTAAGTTGTGGAGGTGACTGTTAAGATATCACCTACATGTTTCCAAGACTGTAGACTACCTGTGCCAGATTTTAATGTTTCAAGTGAAATTTTACCCTGAGCTTTTGATGAAGTCATGGGATTGCTATATATTGGCTTTCAGTAGAAAGACCTGTAGCTCAGATGCATTAATTTTTTTATTTTCTGTCCTAAAATAGCAGCCATTTATTAAAATAAAAACTTGTTTGCTTATATATGCACCAGAAGACAGTTAAAAAATAGCGCAATCAGAGTTGAGGCCTTGTTTCCACATTTAATAGTACTATATCTGTTCTCTTCTGGGTCAGTACAAGTTTGATCCGAATCAGATGTGCACGTGGCTGCATTTCAAATTAGGCAAAGCAGGCGACATCATCCTAACATCAATTTTCTGTTTTCCTGTTGGCCTCAAGGGGATAGACCGTACCTGATCCAGCATAAGGTTACAGTGGTGCAAAATACCAATTTCCCTTCAGATGGAGAGCTTGCCTGCACAAAGTTAGCCTGTGGTTTAGAAGATCTGAACTGGCCAAGAGAGGGGCAGATGGACAAGTTGGCTGATTAGGACATGGTTGTCCACCAGGACCTATGAATTCGGATTTCTTGCATCGTCAAACAAGGGTCAGAGGAGAATTAGTGCACCACAAGAGCTAAAGGGTGGCTTCTGGAGAAGTTTAAGTTTGAGTCACATAACCTGCAAGCTCTTGGGTGTGTCCTTGGAATGTTCTCCATTAGTAACAGTGGCTTCTTAAAAGGTTATAATTTATTTTGCTTTAGGAATGTGCAATAATAGTGTTCTAGGGTTTCTACCCTTCAGGCACAGTAGTTGAGTCACAGCCTTTTCTAAATTGAGTATAAAAATGGATTCATATGGACATATTACAAATGCAGTTAATATATCCAGTATAGACCAGATACATGTGCCTTCATTTGTGTGTTCATTCATTTGTTTTGTGTGAAGAATGTTTCAACCTTCAAGAAATTTCACAGGTTTAGGTGAAAAAACTTTTATCCACGCTGTCATGATAAGTCTGTAGAGCAATCACTACTACTGTTCTTGATAGCAAGCTGTGTAAATGTCACTTGAGGTAATGCACCACCATTTAAAAGCGTCAACACCTAAAATAAGACTTCAGGAGGCTCAGAAGGTAATCTACAGAAAATCAGAATCAAGAGATAATTCTATTGTATTGTGAAGGGAGATTAAGTTTCCTCTTCTATTAGATAGATGGATAGATAGATAGATAATGTAAATGTTTTGCTGCTGCTGACTTGCATTTGGCATGCCTGCTTCCCTTCCCTCAGAAAAGCCAAAAGGTAAACACATGAGTATACAGGGGTTGTGTTCCCTTTCCTCAGGCCAGACAGTGTAAAAATGTTAAATCATACTACATTGAACTAGTTGAACTTGTTTCCCTGAGATTTAAAGACTGTCATGGGGTGGTCTAGAGTTAATGACAGTTAAGGTAAAGCAATTGCATTCTTATAAGAGCACCTGCAAACAGCAATGTTGAGTGTGCTCCTTGAAGGTAAGTACTCTTCACTTCAAAAATAAAGGAACTTTGGACACATAAGGGGTAAGAAGATAAAGGGGAAAAGAAATCCCTTCCATCCATATTCCATCAAAAAATAGTGATCTTTTTGATGGGAAGACGGTAACTAAATATACACCACTAATTCTTAACATTTTTTCTAAACGTGTTTGTTGCTTCATGTCTTGTTTCCAAACATTTAAAAACTTCTGACCACAAATAGGTCAAAAATAAGATCCCTATAAAGTTTGAGCCTTCTCTTACAGAGCTGTTCGTGAAGATGTGATCTGCAAATAAGAATAACTGGGGAAAACTGTAGTTTGGTCCTTCAATTCTTCTACAGCTTGTGGCATATTTCTTATGAAAAATAATGCACTATGCCTTCAGTTTGTGCTTAGGTAACCTACAGGCCCATTCACTGAAAGATAAGTTCACCAAAGGGGTAGATCTTTTTTTAAGTGTGATTCTCTGCAGAGACTTTTGAGACTTTCATAGGAAAGGATGGTTAGTGCGTTGGTGTTGAAGGCTGATTGTGAAAGTTGCAAAGTATCTATGGAGATTTGGGTGCTTAGTTACTTGGCTGTGCTGGAGTCCTGACAGGAAAATAGTTACACTGAATTAAGGCAGAACAGATGTAGATTGTCTTCAGCTGACAAGGAATTAGTTCAGCTGTTTCTTTAAGTCAGATGCTGATTAAAAACAAACATTTTAAAAGAAATCCTGCTTTCAGCTCAGTTTTGGATGTTTCTTGTGATTCGTTGAAAGTTTATTCTTACTAAAATGCCACTTACATTTTGGCAATTACTGCAGATACTGGGGAGAGTTTACAGAGCTCTAAAGTCTTAGGTGAAAGTCTGCAAATACAATCTGTTAATTGCCTTCTGGACAGCTTTTGTTCTACATGCCAAATACAGTTTGGACAGTTTGTAATTGACAGAATTAAGTACTCCAGACATTTAGGGGGAAAAACAGGAAGGGGGGGGGGGGGGGGGGGGGGAAGGGCAAGCAAGAAGGGAAGAGAGAGTAAGGAATTATTTTTGGTTTAAGCTACCAATGAGATGTCCATCACTTATAGTCAAGGTTGAATCATGTCTGTCAGTCGCTGGCTGTTGAGAGCAACACCTAAGTCACAGCCTTGTCTATGTTACTTTAGATTTGACCACTTCACCATTAGCAAAAATCCTGGTTTGAATTACTTCAGGTGCCAATGGCAGAACTTCAAATTAGTATACATCAGTTGCATGTAATACCATTTTGTCTTGCTATGCTGTAACAAAGACATAAAGGAATGTTTTATTTCCCTTCATTAAAAAGCAGTCTACCTTTTAAAATCTTTATTTAAAACTAAATATATTTTAATTTACTTGAAAGAAATTGAGAACATAACTTCCACCCTTCATTAATTTTCTGAGATTATGCTAAGGAAGAAAAATAAAACTTGAGAATCCCATGGTTGGTTTAATGATATTTTTTATAAAGTAAAGTTCATACTGAGATCACTGTTTGTAAAAGTTTATTATCTCACAAAACATGGGCAGCGTTTGTGGGAACTTAGAAATATGATCACTTTTCATTTTTGAGTCAGAGTGAGGATAAAAATACGTTGTATCAACAAAGCACCCCCTATGCCTTTTGTTAATTAAAAGTTAATGTCTCAGTGAACATTCAGATTACTTTAGTCTGATCTCATGAGCAAAAATGAAGTGTCTGCAATTAACAATATGTAAATTTGGCTTGTAAATAGCAGTGGCCTTTCAAAGGGGAAAGAACATCAAACTTGTTAAGTACTTATTGCTTTGTACAATCACAGAGTCATGTGCAAATTGCTATTTACTATCCCTTTCATCAGATGTCATGCTTGCTGTATGTAAGTCCCTTTTCTTGTTTAGGTTAAACCTAGAACTGGTGATTTTCTCAATAAGAATTAACTTTAGTCAAAGTCTTAAGATTAGTCAAAAGAATAACTTTTATGATTTTCTTAGTTTTCAGATTCAAGCCTACCTTACTCATTCCAGTAATTTTAAAGCATCTTGATGCTCTCCATTTTAGAAAGGCTGTCATACTGACTTGTCCCCACATCCATATAAATAGATTCTTTTAACCCAAGGATTTCACATTATACAATATTGCAGTTTCAGGTTGGATAATGTAACATACAAGGTATTTGTTAGTACCTCACATTGCTACTGTGTATAGTAATTAATGTGTACAAGCAAGCTTTCTCCCCAGTTTCTTCTTTTCAGCCTCCTAAAATGAAACCCCACGTTTATGCATCAGCAGAGACCCTTTTATTATATCTGTCAACATACTTAAGACTGAATGACTCCAAGCAGGTGCTCTAGTTTCACCACAGTGTAAAAAAGAGAAAGAAAATCTTGTATCATCTTCAAGTGAAACATACAAACATTTCAGGGCTCAAGCCTTTTTTAAAAAAGAATTTTAGCTTAAAATTTTGTGGTTAAAGTTCAAAGGCTGAATAGTGGATAAATGTTTGTAATGTTTAAAACATTAAGGTCAAAACATTCTTTCTTTTTTGTACTTCTTCACCTGGCAACTTTTTTTTTTCTATTGGAAAAACATATATACAAACTGGTTTTGTGGGTTTTATAATTAACAACAGAAATCCTTATGAGTGCTCAGTCCCAGTATCCTACTCATGGCAGGCAGGAGGGGGAAGTAAGGGGAAAAGAAAGAAGCATTTTGAGTTGGTCAATCCTGTTCATTGTATCTTTCATTCTGAAGGTGTACGGATGCTGGATGGAGATGTAACAGATATGGTAGAAGCAAAGTCTCTAAGCCTTAATCCCCAGCACATCCATATCTACAGTGCCAGCTGGGGGCCTGATGACGATGGTAAAACTGTGGATGGACCTGCTTCTCTGGCACGTCAGGCCTTTGAGAATGGCATCAGAATGGTAGGTTGGCATCAAAGTACGACCTCCTGGATCTGCTTTCTGTGCAAGTCTAAGATATTTTTGCCCAGTACATGCAATGCAAGTGTGTGGCATGGGGAAGAGGAAAGGATTCTGAAGAAGATGAGGTTTATTTGAGTAAAAGTAAAAATGCATTTTCTTTCTGTGGTGCCTTGACAGTCAGTCCTTCCTGTAACATCAGCTGTGTTCATTTTGAATTGGAATACTTCATCCTCAGTGTCCTTTAAAGTTGCTCTGAGGTAATGATGTAATTCGACAAGAAAAAGTGAGACTGAAAAAGTCTACTTTACACAGCAGTCATCAAATCTGAATTGCAATGAAATTTTAGGGAAAAAGCCTGAACTATTTTTCTTCCTTTATTCTTTTCTTTCATTGCTTTGTTTTCCTAATTGCTTAATGGAAGCTGGATGATTTTAATAGGGAATTGGGAACTAAAATGTACGCCCACGTTTCTTTTAGTATATGTATCTGGTCTCATAGAACTTTATAATTTATACATTACAAGTCTGTGCTATTACATTTTCTCTATGATATAGCCCAGAGACCTTCAGTAATACAACATGTAAAGCCCCAGATGCCCTTACATGAAAAATCTAAAGCCTTCTCAATTTTCTTTAATGTTACTATCAAATAAATAGAACCACAGAAGGAAACAAGTAGTTTAGATAAACTTTTTTTGTCAGATGCCAGTTTTTCCTTCTTCCTTTTACCCTCCTGCCTGTTAAACAGATCAGGGAATTCCTTCTCTTCCAGCACTCACACTTCCTTCCACTTTAGGGGACTGGTGGAAAGGTTTTAAATCTTTGCATTTGAAGGTCTGAGCATTATTTTGAATGCAATAGGAGACTTGCTAGTTCAGTGGTAGGTGGCTCCAGGATCTGAAAAAAATGAAGTAATACCAAACATTTATTTAAAGAGACTGAAACTCTTGGACCAAAGTGAGACTGTAACATGTTTATGGAACTGGAACAGGATAACACTGTGCAGCAAGATCGGGAAGTTCAGCTTTTACTGAAGTCAGTAAGTGCTTTAAACAAGTGTGCCAAAACTGATTTTAACTGTAGCTAACATTCAGCAAGGAAGATTTGTGTCATGTGTAAAGGAATGAGACTGTATTAACCCAGGGTGTATCATAAAGAGCAAACAGGCAAAATGAGAGTGGATGGCTAATGGACAACTTTACAAGAGCACCCGATAAACTGTCTGTATACCCAGTGCAGCATTTCAGGTAATTTGGAATATACTTGACTGCAATTTATAAATAAATGTATTATGCAATTAATAACCAGCATCGGCATAATCACTACCTGGATGCACAAGCCTAGGAGATCTGAATTCACATTTTATCACAGCTAGCTTATTTTGATTTCTTTGATACTGCTGCATAAATTTTGTACTCCCACCCCTATCCTCCCTGCCCCAAATGCTGATAACAATATATGCTCAACTACCTAGCTGGTAAGTTGTGAAGAGCCTTTAGTAATACTAGACTAACAACACTATACTACACCTCTCGTGGTTTTACTGACCATGTGGCCATGGGCCTCTGCCTTCCTTTCTCATAGTGATATGTGATGACTTTTCAGTATGGAGCTGCAAATTCACCTCTTTGCTTGTTATACATTATATAATATGAGAAGGCTAGCATAACAAAATACTCCAGCCCACACAGAACTTTACCCTGCAAGAAATTCCAGGGGACTGAACAGTTAAACACATTGAGGCACATTGATAGATTTTACCCTAAACAACTGTGCTGTATTTAGTAATCATTCTTAAAACAGTTATTGAAGTGCTCTTAGAACAATATAACACACATGTTGAAGGCCACATGCATCTCCATTGCTGCTTCCCACACATCATCACTTCTCCTTTCAGATGGAATGTCAGCGTTCCCCAAGACCCAGCTAGAGTTTAGTATTGAGTGACAGTGACCACAGACAAGAAAAGCAATAAAGTGGTGAAGGGTGCCCTAATGGAACTGCAGGATGCAGGGGAAGTTAAACAAAGTTTTATGTTTAAACATGTACGTGTGTTAGTTTTAATGTTGTATTTCATGTAGGTAAGACAGATACTAAAAGTTCAGCCCAAATTTCTGTACCAGAAAAACTCAGCTAATTCAATTTGAAATCTCAGACTTGGGATAGGTCTGGTGTAAATCAAGGATGTGGAATAATTTGCCAAAAGAATGTCTCTTGCCTACAAGCATTATTGTTCCATTGGTATTATAGCTGTGTTATGAGAAGATACCCTACAGAACCCAGGTGAATTTTGTTTTACCAGCACATTGTTCTGTATTTTCTGTAAGTAACAGTGTATTGTAGAAACATAGTATTTAATTTTAAAATTCTGAGGTTGTCTTTTTTTCTGATAACAGTGCAGAAAAAGAGTTTTTTGGGTTTTTTTGTGAAATAGTAGAAGTCATAGTTGATGCTAGTCAAATTACTGTTTTTACAATTTGGCTTCTATTTTATTTCATCAACTTTTTGTTCTGTCCAAAGTCGCCCATTCAGAGTTGAATAGATCTAAATACAAACACATATTTTAAAATTTTGTCTGTCATTACAAAAGTTTTAAAATTTCTACTAAGGAAGTAAAAGTTCTCTTTAAAACTTTGTGATGGTTTAACCCACCCACATTACCAACAGCTCAGACAACTCAGTTGGGGAAGCAAAATGGGAAAAGCTGTATTTTACAAGCAATAATGGAATGCAATGAATATAGACAAATATACAGTATTTGCAATATTGCACAGGTATTTACAAGGTGAAAACGGAAAGGAAAAACTCCTGTCCAAGGGGAAAAACTGCCCCGCTTCTCCCCTAACCTCTCCTTCCCCCTTTTCCTCAGTTTACTTAGAAGAAAAGAGAAAGAGATGTTAGAGAGTTAGTGCACTTACCTCAAGGTCAGTGGTGATAAAAATTCTCCCAGCCAAGATAGAAAGCAGCAGCCAGAAGAGCAAGAAGGGAATGAAGTGGAATGTCAGATATTGCCAGAGGTACGTCTCACATCTGGCCAATGATATTTGTTTAGAATAATCTCTTGGTTTTCTTTTTACACCCAACTGTGGATTTGTTGTACTTCTTCACTCTTCTGCTTGAAAAACTGCATCTAGCCTTTTTTAAAGTTACAGCCTAAAACTGTCACAAACGTACAAAAGATTTTTCATTCTTTAAAATGTAATATAGACTGAAAGAGTGTAAATGCATGTCTCAATTGTTACCTTCCATAATAGGCTTAGTTTCCAGACCAAAATTTGCTTTGAGATCAACCTTTTCTTGTTGTTTTTAATAAATCGTGCCTTTCCATGTTCATATAAAGGTACTTTTTCTACATTTCCATACATTGTTATATAAGATGTGTCATTTTGAAAGATGAGGCAAATAGAAGAATTATGTCAGAGCCAAAATACTCCTAAAATCAGATGATTGTCTGAAGTAATAACCAGATACTCAACCAAACATACATTTCCGCAAGCATACGCAGTGATTGTGCAAAATATAATAGGCAGACAAAAATGCTTCTTACCTTGTATATACTTTAAAAAATCTGCCTATGATCAAGGTAAAGAAGAAACCAGTTTTTAAACCTGTCTTATGATGTCTCATGATTTTCTGTCATCTTTAGAGTATTTTGTTTAATTCTATTAAATTTGCATACATCAATTCAAAGGGAAACCTTGGAGGGTTTTCTATCAAATAATTTCTATGCAAACATAAGATATCTCTTTATACCAAGCTCTCAGCTCCCAACTGGAAATAGTCTAGTTGTAAGGGTGGAAAATCCTAGAGGCTTGTGTTTAAAATGTCAATGTTTTAGACATTGTAGACCTACGGATATAAAATAATGCAGAACATGCCTGATAAAAAATCAGATGTATCCAAATGTAGCACACTCAACAAAAGATTGTGCCATGTCATATTTCACCCTGTGTTCAAGATCAGGCATCGCAAAACAAGGTCAAGGCCAAATTGTAACAGGACTGCTGAATCTGGTACAAAGGAGAGCCTTGCCTTGATTCATAAAGGTAAAACCAAATTACCATTAGATTTTAAGATGACTATCGATATCAGTGTGTAAGCACAATGCTATAAGCACTTGAGAGATATAAGCTCCCTGATTTGTGACTCTGTGATGCAGCATTTAGACTAGCTCATTTCGGTTATACAAATAAGCCTATTATTTTGGCATCAGTCTCACCTTCATTTGAAGAGTAATGCATTTCAGATATTCCAGCTTGTTCTGTCACTGTTGTTTGGCAAAGACCTAATAGTCAAGTTTCTGGATATGTGATGCCTGTTGATGCTTAACATGGCAAGTTTTCAAAGGGCTGGTTATCTCACCTCTTCAAATATCTCATGAACTGCATGCCCTGCATTGTTTGTTCTGCAGTACCCATAAGGTATTCCAAATTGCTGACAAAGGAGGTGATCCTTAATGTAACCCACAAAGGTAGAGAGGCAGGGAAACCTACATGGAATGGAGGCTTTTGGCTTTCTGCCTGTGTTGGCACAGGAGCCGTCATCCTTACTGCCATACATTCTGTTCAGCAAACTGGATACAAGTCAAAATGCTTGATGGAAATTAATGATCAGATGCTGTGTGACTGAACCTCTTGTGAGATCTCAGCTTGGTGCCTCCCCTCCCATCATCACTGCCCCTTCTCATCTCTCTCATTTCACCAACTTTGGCTGCAGAGTGTGTGCGTGTGTGCTTTCAAAGTTTTTGCTGAGAGCAAAAGGTAGGCTGAATATGAGCCTGCAGTGTGCCCAGGTGGCCAAGAGGGCCAATGGCATCCTGGCCTGCATCAGAAACAGTGTGGCCAGCAGGAGCAGGGAGGTCATTCTGCCCCTGCGCACTGCCCTGGTTAGGCCACACCTTGAGTGCTGTGTCCAGTTCTGGGCCCCTTAGTTTAGGAAAGATGCTGAGTTGCTGCAACATATCCAGAGAAGGGCAACGAGGCTGGTGAGGGGTTTGGAACACAAGCCCTATGAGGAGAGACTGAGGGAGCTGGGGTTGCTTAGCCTGGAGAAGAGGAGACTCAAGGGAGACCTTATTGCTCTCTACAACTACCTGAAGGGAGGTTGTAGACAGGTCGGCCCCCAGCACCAGAATAAGAGGACACAGTCTCAAGCTGCACCAGAGGAGGTTTAGGCTGGATGTTAGGAAGAAATTCTTCATAGAGAGAGTGATTGCCCATTGGAATGGGCTGCCCAGGGAGGTGGTGGGGTCGCCACCATTGGAGGTGTTTAGGAGGAGACTTGATGGGGTGCTTGGGTGCATGGTTTAGTTGATTAGGTAGTGTTGGATGATAGGTTGGACACGATGATTTTGAAGGTCTCTTCTAGCCTGGTCTGGTCTATTCTATTCTATTCTATTCTATTCTATTCTATTCTATTCTATTCTATTCTATTCTATATAGGTCTCCTTGGATAGGGAAGGGAAGGGAAGAAAAGAGAAGGGAAGAAAAGGGACAGAAGAAAAGAAAGTAATGGACTGCATTTAAAAATAATCAGTATTATTGCTAACATCACTGTTATCATCATTATATGCTTCTACTTCCAAAGTGGAAGGGATTATTCATAATTTGCAAGTGTCCAGGCAAAGATTTACTGCCTATGTTGTACCACAGATGTTTATTTCATATTTATTTGTCCTGTCATCACTTCCCTGCCTGCATCATTATGAGAAGGATGTTTTGTTTAAACAAAGAGGACCTTTGTGTTTGCTTGTCCAAAGAACTGCATTATAAAAATTAAAGAGAGAAGTTACTGCAAGAAGACTCCCATTCAAATGTGTCAAAATAGCTTCCAAAGTGACTGATGTTTTATACATTGATATATTGTGATGCGCAGAGGCTAAGACCAAATTTTTTAAACTGTGGTGTGTTTGTTCACCTTGTACTGTTGTCATTTGAGACTGAATAACATTCATCTGTATGTATGCATATGCCAGATCATATATAGATACATTTTTCATGCAGAAGACTTCCTTCACATTTTTAGTGAGTTGGCCAAGAACTACTTGTTGAAGATCAATCAAAAGAATTAATACTGTGCTGGGGAGAGGAAAGGTCTCAGAAGACATAACTTATAGTATGCTGTTGTAACCTAATGTTAGATCCTATTACATGCAATCCATATTGCATCTATGATGTAACATCTGAACATGTGATACAGTTACTTCAACACAATGAACTAAGCTTTGGATGGCTGTGTACTGTATATGTATGCTGCCTGTGTACCAGCATCGGAAAAGTCATATATGGCTTTTTACCATTCTAATTCTTCCATCTGCTGTCACAAGACATAGCACCATAATTTCTGAAATAATATTCTTAGTTCTAACATCAGAAAAGCCTATTAAATTCTAGTCCTGGCCATCATCATAAATCAGATTACCAAAATTTCTTACAGTTATTACTGCATCAATATCCCTGTTTTCTTAATCTATGATTTTCTGTTTTCTGTACATCTTTTGGGAAGAGGATGTCTTGACCAAAGCCTGTTATGTCCATGGCTGGGCAAGTCACTAACAACCTTCACTATTAAAAATATATAGATTGCTACTCATCTAAATTTCTTCATTTCCTTTCCACTTTAAAGGGCTTCTTCTGCCATATGTATGATGCATCTTACAGTGTTAGAAATCTCCACGTGTAAATAGTTACAGACTTTGGCCAAGTGATCTCTTGGATAAAATAAACTGGAACATACAGACATAACACAGAAAATTACTGTGCAGGTCATCCAGTACAGTTCTGTACTATCTTAGACACCATGTCCTATAAATACATTCAGCAATTTCTGTTCTAGAGTTAATTAAAATACTTTCACCCTTTTATTTCTGTTGTGAGACCATTTGACAGACATCACGTCTATTGATTAGAGATGTTCTTCTTAAATCCAGATTTACTCACATGCAGGCTTTTGACCCTTTGTTCCTGGGCCAGAATTGTGCTTCAGTTCAAATACCTTTTATCCTTCCATTTTTATCCTTTCTGTGACTTTATTTTTGTTTTGACAAACAAACCACACTTACTAGTTGCTTAAAAACTAGGCTGTCCATCCCCTTGCTCACCAGAGTGGTGTTTCTCTCCACATCTTCCAGCCTGAATTATTTTCTTGAATGAATATGATCATGGCTTGGACGGGAGCACACTGCGTTGGGTTAGGAACTGGCTGGAGGGCCAAGCCCAGAGAGTGGTGGTGAATGGTGCCACATCCAGCTGGTGGCCAGTCACCAGTGGTGTGCCCCAGGGATCAGTACTGGGCCCCATCCTCTTTAACATCTTTATTGATGATCTGGATGAGGGTATTGAGTCCATCATCAGTAAATTTGCAGATGACACCAAGCTGGGGGCAGGAGTTGATCTGGAGGGTAGAGAGGCTCTGCAGAGGAACCTCGACAGGCTGGACAGATGGGCAGAGTCCAACGGCATGAGATTTAACACATCCAAGTGCCGGGTTCTGCACATTGGCCACAACAACCCCATGCAGTGCTACAGGCTGGGGTCAGAGTGGCTGGAGAGCAGCCAGGTGGAGAGGGACCTGGGAGTCCTGGTCGATGGTAGGCTGAACATGAGCCTACAGTGTGCCCAGGCAGCCAAGAGGGCCAATGGCATCCTGGCCTGCATCAGGAACAGTGTGGCCAGCAGGAGCAGGGAGGTCATTCTGCCCCTGTACACTGCACTGGTTAGGCCGCACCTCAAGTACTGTGTCCAGTTCTGGGCCCCTCAGTTTAGGAAGGATGTTGACTTGCTGGAACGAGTCCAGAGAAGGGCAACAAAGTTGGTGAGGAGTTTGGAGCACAAGCCCTCTGAGGAGAGGCTGAGGGAGCTGGGATTGCTTAGCCTGGAGAAAAGGAGACTCAAGGGAGACCTTATCACTCTCTACAACTACCTGAAGGGAGGCTGTAGACAGACGGATGATGGTCTCTTCTCCCAGGCAGCCAGTACAAGTACAAGAGGACACAGTCTCAGGCTGCGCCAGGGGAGGTTTAGGTTGGATGTTAGGAAGAAGTTCTATACAGAGAGAGTGATTGCCCATTGGAATGGGCTGCCTGGGAAGGTGGTGGAGTCACCGTCATTGGTGGTTTTCAGGAGGAGACTTGATGGGGTGCTTGGTGCCATGGGTTAGTTGATTAGGTGGGTTGGATTGGTTGATAGGTTGGACACGATGATCTTGAAGGTCTCTTCCAATCCTATTCTATTCTATTCTATTCTATTCTTACTAGAGTCACATCTTACTATGCCAAAATCACCTAGCAACTTTGTTTCCCTGGCTCATCTGTAAAATACTCTTAACTTCCTTGACCTTCTTATCTCTGATGTGACCATTTCAAGCCCCAGTAACCTGCATTTTCTTTTATTTCATTACTGGTTTCTTGGAGGGCTCATCACATGTTTTGCAGAAAACAGGTAGAATGGTTCTAATACATTTCTCTGCATAAAATAAGTTATCACAGAAAAACTCAACAGATTTACTTGGAATTCTAAATTGTATGCTGATTTTTAACCTGTAAAAATAATACTTATGCCTCTTGATCTGCCCTTCAATATCTTTTTATGGTCTCAACATTAACATTTGTATTATTACTTCTTTCTGCCAGTCAGAGTTTCTAAACCACACGTCATTCCTGTTGTTTTATCAGAAACACTTGCTGTTTCTTAGCATTCATTATTCCAGCATGGATACCAGAATAGGGACATGGAAGTTGTAGCCTTCTCTATGTATCCACACTACAGTTTTCATGTTCCTTGCCTATGTTCATAGTTATCCTGCTTATCAACTCAAAGAACAGACTAAATTTTAGGCAAGCTCATTGCCAGCTGATTATCTTTCATGACCCTGAAATAATTTTCAGAGTCACCACTTTCCAGGAGTTTATCCACCCTCCTGGATGTCTTAACAGGCATAATTTCTAGATCTGACTGCCTTGCATTTGGCTGATATACAGGTGTTTGCGTGTGTGATTTACACTTGATGCAGTTTAGTTTTCTCCAAAATGAGATAGCCCAGACAAAGGCAACCCTAGCATGTCATTAAGCTGGTAATCATAGAATCATAGAATTGTTTGGGTTGGAAGGGACCTCAAGGATCACCTAGTTCCAACACCTCTGCCCTGGGCAGGGACACCTCGCACTACGTCAGGTTACCCAGAGCCACATCCAGCCTGGCCTTAAAAACCTCCAGGGATGGAGCTTCTATCACCTCCCTGGGCAACCTGTTTCAGTGTCTGACCACCCTTATGGTGAAAAACTTGTTTCTAACATCCAATCTGAATCTACTCATTTCTAGTTTTGCTTCATTCCCCCTAGTCCTATCACTCCCTGACACCCTAAAAAGTCCTCACCAGCTTTCTTGTAGATACTGGAAGGCCACAACAAGGTCTCCTCAGAGCCTCTTCTTCTGCAGACTGAATAGCCCCAACTCTCTCAGTCTGTCCTCATAGGATAGGTGCTCCAGCCCTCTAATCATCCTCATGGCCCTTCCCTGGACATGCTCTGGCACGTCCAGATCCTTCCTGTAATAGGGGCTCCAGAACTGCAAGTTCACACTTCTGGCTCATGTTGAGCTTCTCATCCACCAGCACCACCAGGTCCTTTTCTTCAGAGCTGCTCTCAAGCCCCAACCCCAATGCAGGACCCTACACTTGGTTTTGTTGAACCTTATGAGGCTGGCACAGGCCCACCTCTCCAGCCTGTCAAGTTCCCTCTGGATGCCGTCCCTTCCCTCTAGCATGTCAGCTGCACTACACAGCTTGGTGTTGTCAGCAAACGTGCCGAGGGTGCACTCAGTGACACTGTCCATGTTGCTAACAAAGACGTTAAACAAAACTGGTCCCAGTACTGATCCCTGAGGGACTCCACTCATCACTGGCCTCCACTTGGACATGGACCAATTGACAGCCACCCTTTGGGTTCAGCCATCAGGCCAGTTCTTCAGCCACTGAATGGTACATCCATCAAACCCATACTGCGCCAACTTGTAGACCAGGATGTCATGTGGGACAGTGTCGAAGGCTTTATTCAAGTCCAGGTAAATAATGGCAGTTGCTTAGCCTTCATCTGTTAATGTGACCTTGTCATAGAAAGCCACCAGGTTTGTCAAGCAGGATTTACCCTTGGTGAAGCTGTGCTGATTGTGCCCAATCACCTCTTCATTATTCTTCTGCCTCAGCAGTGCCTCCAGGAGGATCTATAATAATTCTTTGCTTTACCATTTGCACATAGTATTCAAAATAGAATTAGGGATATTGCCTTCCAGTAAATGGAATAAGAGTTTAGACTCAGGGATACCTGGATGAATTTTGATACTGTTCTGGTTTGGAAATGTCTAAACAAAGCTAACCTTTATTTTGCTTTCTGTGAAAAGTGAGCTTTTTCACAGTGAAGATGTAGTACAAAAAAAGAAATAATATAACAGAAATCTTCTTACATTATATTCAACAGAATATCCAAACCCTAAAAGGCAGGAGAATTTGAAATTAGAATTGCAGGAAAATACACCTCAAAATGTCAACTTTCCTTACAGTGTCCAAAAATGTACTGCAGACCAAGACTGTTTGGTCACCTCATCCCATCTCACACATACTGTTGGAAATTGTTGTAACAAGCCATAATTGCATTACTGCTTTTGGACTTGTCAAAAGTAGCCTCTGGTTTTGAGTGCCCATCTGGAGTAAGTGACAAAATTTGAACATAAAAAAAAACACACCATTTTTGTTGTGGGGCAACTGTAGTTTGGAAAGCCAATACTGAAAAGCACCTTCGGTAAATTATACTCTTTCCACACACCTAACTATATACATTTCGGAGAGTGCATTACCAAAACATGCATCTCGTCATGTGCAAATCACTTACCATTTTACTTGTATACTTGAACAATTGCAGCATCTAAGTATTTCTGTGTCACGTGGAAAAGGTAGATTTCTGAAAGGAAAATTGCTGGAATTTGGCATTGAGAGTTTTCTCTGTATAGAATTTAAGGTACAAAACCACAAGGGCAATGATTTTGCATGCAACCTAAATGCAGTTTGTTCCCAAACAAATGCTATAGGACACAAACTGCACTAAGATATTACTTAAGTCCTCAGTATGCAGACAGAGAGGCAGTGCAGCCTTGTTTTCATGCTTATATTCTAAAAGGAGATAAATTTGGACAAAATAAAAAATTTAGTTTCTTTTAGAAGTTTTGACAGACATGTCAAACCCTAAGTTCTCTATACGGAAGTCTGATGTAAGCAACTGTGTGGCCATGGACTCCTCTCTGGCGTGTTTCATCAGGCTTTGGCATAAAGGCAGCAAGAACTGCCTGAACCCACTCCATGGGTTTTTGTATGTGAAATCCATCCTGTATCTAGTCCTAACATCTTTCTTGTGGACTTGCCTGTTTATTTTGCCTTTACATGCAGACAGTTTCATCTGTCATTAACTAGAGAGTCTGGGCAGGAGAAATTTTGGAAGAGCCAGCTCTTGTTTTATCACAGGTGTTTGAAATACACAGTTTGTTTTACCCTAGTAACAATATCGGCAACAGTAACAATAGTACTGATAATATGGAGAGATAGCCCGAACTAGAACTGCAATTCATGCTGCCCTGTAGCTGGGTCTATTTTATTTAAGAAAGTGGGAAATTCATTCCAGCATTCCACAGGTTCAGATTTCAGGTTTCAGCCAACATTTCTTTTGGTTGCACTTTAAGCACTAATTATAGCTCTGTGGGGAACAGCTTGGAACTGCTTAAGCTCTTGTTCTAGTGAAAAGTAAAATAAAAAATACACCAAGTGCAAGGATGCATGTTGCAATGTGTTACTGATACATATCCCAGTAAGTATTGGGTTAATGCATGGGTACTTGTGGTTATTCAGCACAGTATTTTTTATAACATGTTACAAATATTTTTGCACTTCAGTATTCTAAAGGTATCATATCCTATGAGCTATTAAAATACATTTTCCATTCTTTTTGTTGTGATTAATAATTTTGACTTTCCATTTTTTAATTAAGAAGCAGGTTCAGAAGTAGCCAAAAAAATTAACTTTATTAGAAACATCTTGGCTTTTCAACAATAAAAGGTAATAATTTTGTGTAAGCAGTGTGACCATTTGAGGCTGTGCCTTTAAGAAAGGGACAGTGTTAGAACACTGGCTGAATGTTTCGGTACCAGAACGAAAACACTGAGATATTCTAAACAAATTTCACTGGTAGATGGGCAGAATGCAACTTTAAGTTTTAAGGCAGTTGGAATTTTTTTTTCTCAGTTTCAGCCTGTTCTGCCGTTCCAGCCTGTTCTACTTTTTCCAGCCTGTCTGCTTCTCAGCAAACTAGCTGGAGCTGACCTTGAGATAAGCAAAACTAATTCCTGCATGTGCTTTTGAAGCCTAATAACATCTCTTTTCCTTAATAACTGCCTTTCTTTCTCTCTCTAACCCCTTTTTGGGAAAAAAAGGGAGGTAGGGGGGAGAGAGAGAGGGGGGGTTACAGGGATGGAAACCCTCCTCAAGGAGGGAATTTTGTTGTGTTATTTTTCTTTGCTGTATATTTCTATATGTATATTGTAAAATACTGTATATACTGTGTTATATATAACCTGCATTCCATATATGCTTGTAAATATAGCTTTGCTTCTCCAACTGAGTTTAGCTGTGGTTTCTTTCTCTGTGGGGGAGGGAGAGTTAGGCCCTCTCTCAATCCATCACAAAGCAGTGACAAATATTTGTATTATATACATACTGTATGTATGTATGTCTGTTCTAGCAGTAGTAATCTTTCTTTTGACATCCTAGATTTCCTAGAACTCCATTTTTAGACATTCCTTCAAGCATGTGACTTTCTTTATGTATGTCTGTTTGGTGTATTACTTATTTCTTTGTAAGTAACATAGGTGCACATTTGTAATGAATTGATTGTAATCAATTGTGAATTTTTCTGAGAGCATGAGAAGTTCAACAGAATTAATGGCCTCAGAAATTTCTCCATTTCTTCACAAGTTTTTCTTTTATTACCCAAGGAGGCTGTTGTAATAAAAACCACTCTGTTTGGCACACTTCATAATTGCTGGCTTGGACTCTCAGCTTGCCATTATCTATTTTGGAGAGATGTCTGCTTTCATGGGGGATCATGGTATACCCTACAGAAGAGTTTCTTAAGGCTGGTGCACCTGATAGCTTTCATTCCCAGATGAGAAGTTAAGTAGGAACTGGTAGAAACTCATCAGGAGCTGGTAGATACTACTTCCCTAAACCAAAATTCTGCCAGTCAGCAGACTGGTATCAGTGTGCTGTTATACAGTATAGCAGTGTCCAGCACCCAAGGAGCACAGTAATCAGTGGAACCTGCAGACAAAGGAATGCTGCTTCTTGCAGGTATATTTCTCAAAATGCTATGGGCCTGGCCTTACAGTGGCTGTACTGTGCTGCACTCCAAACCATGCCCATGTAATAGTTTTTTAGGTCTTCAGGTCTTTTTAGGTCCTCTGTTCTGCACATTCAGTTATGAACATTTCCTCTTCAGGAAGGAAGAGGTCATGTTATGAGCTACTTTTTCTATCTTCCACATCAGGATCAGCTCTGCTTCCCAGCATTAAGTATTTTAGAACAGTACCAGGGATAATACATGTAGGCTTTTATTGTCAGTACAGTATCCCTCCTCTCTCCGTTTTATGTTTTCATGATGTGTTTCTGCACACGGATGTGTGTTTTTCATTATATTAATGCCACATCACCTCTTCCTGGCTGCACTGTACCTCTAATTACTCCAGATCAGTGGTTCTGGCATTTCCTGCTCCTTCACAGTTTCTCCCCTGTCCCTTGATAAATTTGAGCATTTGAGATAGCAACTGACCCCACAGGCAGAGAAGGTCTTCAAGGCATTCCATTTGTGAGTAGGAAAACATCAGGATTCTCAGGCCAGATTATAGGCGGCTTGATTTGTAGAGGTGTGAATGAAAGTCCGGTCTAAACTTTGTAAAACAGTGTGAATAAATCTTGTTCTACTATCTCAAACTATATGTCATAGAGAGAAACTGTAGTGCTCCTGGTTGTGGAGTGTGTGAAGACCTCTACCGTGTAATGGTTCCGGCCAGTACTACTAAGGCTATTGCTCATAGAGATGTGGCTCATGTATATACACACACACATACACAAACACATGCGCTTGGAGTGGGGGATATGCATTTAATAGTGTTAGGAACTTCTACAGATGTCATTATGAACATGTTCAAACTGGCTCTGCTCCTTGCCAGGCAAACTGTTGAATTAAAAAAAAAACAAACACAAAAACCAACAAATCAAAAAAACTTCCCTGTCACTTACCCTGCTTGCAACTTGCTGACCAAGGTAAAGGAGGAACTAGCAGGAAAAAAGTGAGCATGCCCCACAATTCTTGGGCTGTGCTTTTACAGGTGAAATTTCTGCCTTGACACTTTTTTCTTAGTGACCTGAGTCTGTTTCATTGAAGGTCAGCTGGCTTTGCCCAGAAAATGTGCTAGAAAAAGTGGACTGCTACTATGTCAATAGCAACTCTTAGATGTTAGTGAGTGATGGCAAAAGGCAGTCTGTACTGCCATTGCAAATGGAAGAGCAGAAACAATGCTGTGCCTTGTGGGAGAGGAACCAATGCATTTTTACATCATGGGACAAGTAGTGAGTGCACCTTGCTGCACACCCATTCCACCCTGCTCTATGCCTCTAGTATAGTTCACTGACTCTTTCAGTTGTGCTCAAGTTGTACCCATATGGTTTGTAAAGGCACCTTTGCTTTTGAGTTAAAAATGACACACGGTTTCCTTGGCAGCTTATGGCTTGGCTTTTCATCTTGACTCCCTTGGGCATCTGGCAGATGACATGCGATAGACAAACAGTAAAAGCTGCAGAGTGCCTTGCATGTGTTTATCTTAAATTTGTAACAGGGTCCGAGTGTTATTTAACTTCACGTATTTAAAGGAGACCAGTTGGGAGTGGCAGTCACATACAGACAAACACCTGATGCTGTTGCTCTAATTATTTTCTTGCTATAGTTACTAGCAACTTTATAATTTCCTGAGCATGAATGCATCTGTTGGATTAGAGCAGGATGTTTGGAAAGAAGGAGAAACAGTAGTTTAACAATAGACAGTAAATGTGAACCAGAACTTATTTGCTTGACACATTATTTTATTCAGGATGGATTTAGCTTGGGGGTTTGCTTATTTATTTTCCTTTTTTAAGGCTGCAATTTACTTAGCCAAATAGCTTCTAGGAACAAGATCTATAGCATGTATTTTAGACTGAAGGTGATGCTGTTTTTTTTCGGTGAAATGCTGAGCTGTTAAATGTGCAGTATTGCAGTGTGTTAGAGGAATGGGGATTTTTTATTTTGTGTGTATTAGAAAATACTCTTTTCAGTTAGACAGTACACCTGGTACTTTTTTTTTTTTATTGCAGTAACAGAGATGTTGATACTTTATGCATTTGCAGGAGACATTCATTTTGAAGAAATATTTGTTACTATTTGTTTATAAAAATGTAGCATGGAAAAGTAAATTTGGGTGCAAATGGCTGTATTTTTTAAGCCCTGTCATTACTATTAGAATATAAATTGTTGCTTATTATTTAAAATACTGCATTGTAGAGTTTCTGACATCCATTGGTGTGTTTGCATCAGGACTAAGGTTTGTGTCCAAGAATGTATTCACATACCTGATTCTGGAGCTCAGTTTTCATTACTAGTACAGCAGAGTAAGTATCCATATAAAGAAATATAGATATAGTCTCTGCACAAAGAAGCTAGCATTTTGAGGGTTACTTCTGCAAAATATGCAGAAAATATGCTGTTTGCAGACAAACGAGTTGATAAAGACAGCAGAGTAATGACCTGTAGACTGTTACAGATAGAATATTTTCCTACACAAACAAAAGGTATCATGTGTTACAAAGGGGTTTAGTTTCCAACCCAGTATGATGTTTTAATGCTTTCTCTGAGTCTTCAATACCACATTCTTGGTGCAACTGAATAGCAGTGCAACAAACTGACACTGCATAAAAGTGATTTCTAAAGCTGTGTTCATATTACTCATTTTCTGAATTTTTATAGTGTCTAAATTCTGAGCTCAACTAAATCCTGTTTGCATTTCAGGTTCTTGTCAATAAGCTAGTTACTGTTGTCTTTTGTGGGGAAAAGACCTGCTCGTTAAGCAGGTAAGGGAGAAAAGAATTATTAATCAAATATTTTGTGCTGTTTCCAAACAGGGACGAAGAGGCTTAGGTTCAGTCTTTGTTTGGGCATCTGGAAATGGTGGACGAAGTCGAGACCACTGTTCCTGTGATGGTTACACCAATAGCATCTACACTATTTCCATAAGCAGCACAGCTGAAAGTGGGAAGAAGCCTTGGTATCTGGAAGAATGTGCATCCACACTAGCAACAACTTACAGCAGCGGGGAATCCTATGATAGAAAAATAGTAAGTTTTTTAAATAATATTTTTATGTATATGGGTTTGTGTTTTGTATAGTGACTCTAGGGAGGGAGAGATCTTTTTTATACTAATTGCTTCAGAAAAAACTTGTATGTGGGCAAGCTGATTTAGCCCCAGTGTGTTACTTGGTAAGAGTCTCCATACTGCTCATTGAAACCAGCATGGTGCAGCCTAATACTGTGCAGATATACCAAATTCCAAGTAAGTGTTTCCACTTAATTAGTTGCTGCCAACTCTAACTGATGCTTTCAAAGATCCTATTGCCACTGCACCAAACCCAATTTCTTTCATTACCAATATCTTGGAGCCCATCAGTAGATGTGAGAACATACTCTCCTTTTGTTTTTAATTCAGTTGCTAAGTTTTCATATTTTGCACATACAATATTAACAGTTTTCTTACATACCTCTCTATTGTACTTTGTTCCAACATCATTCCTTTTTCACATGCAGTGATGGTCAGTTGTTGCTTATATTGCTCTTTATTCCAAATAGTTGATATATTTTTAGCAGAATTAAGCTAATTTCTCATCTTTCCTGTATTGTTTCTCATCTAATTTCTAAACAGCCAGCATCCATTTTCCATTAGATTGAAACCAGCTGGGCTGGAAACCAACAAATTGTTTCAATTCTGTTTGATAATCTATTGATAACTTTAGTATTTGTACACTCTCTCTTCTTCAAACTGCATTCAGCATACTTTCCAGTATTCAATATACTACTCCTTTTAACCCTTCAATTTACAAATCCCAATTTCTTCCTGATCAGAAAAGTTTGGGATTTTGTTCATTCTTTTCACAGAATCACAGAAACATTCAGGTTGGAAAAGACCCTCAGGATCACCAAGTCCAACTGATAACCCTACTCTGCAAAGTTCAGCCCTAAACCATATCCCCAAGCATCACATCTGAATGACCTTTAAACACATCCAGGGTTGGTGACTCAACCACCTCCCTGGGCAGCACATTCCAATGCCACTCTTTCTGTGAGAAATTTTTTACTAATGTCCAGTCTAAACCTACCCAGTCGTAGCTTTAAGCCGGTCCCTCTTGTTCTATCACTAATTGCCTGTGAGAAGAGACCAGCACTAGCGTCTTCACAAGGTCCTTTCAGGTAGTTACACAGAGTGATGAGGTCCACCCTCAGCCTTTTCTTTTCCAAACTAAACAGCCCCAGCTCCTTCAGTTGCTCCTCATAAGATTTATTCTCCAGGCCCTTCACCAGCTTCATTGCCCTCTGCACTCGCCCCAGCACCTCAACATCTCTCCTGCATTGAGGCCCAAAACTGGACACAATACTCAAGGTGTGGCCCCACCGGAGTGGAGTACAAGGGGACAATCACCTCCCTACTCCTACAGGACTCAGCATTTCTGATACAAGCCAGGATGCCATTGTCTTTCTTGCCTACCTGGGCACACTGCTTGTTCATATTCAGTTGCTTGTCAATTAGAGCCCCTAGGTCCCTCTCTGCCAGACAGCTTTCCAGCCACACTTCCCCAAGCCAGTAGTGTTGCTTGGCGTTGTTGTGACCCACGTGCAGGACCTTGGTACTTGGCCTTATTGAAGCTCATCCCATTAACGTTGGCCTATTGATCCAATCTATCCAAGTCCCTCTGTAAAGCCTCCCTACCCTGATGCCAATCAACACTCCCACCTATCTTGGTGTCATCTGCAAGCTCACTGATGACACACACTGTGTCTTCATCAAGATCATCAATAAAGATGTTAAATAGAAGTGGTCCCAACACTGAGCCCTGAGGAACACCACTTATGACTGGCCACCAGCTGGACTTAACTCCATTGACCACCACTCTCTGCACCTTTCTGTCCAGCCAGTGCTTCATCCAGCAGAGTGTGTGCTCATCCAAGCCACAAGCAGACAGTTTGTCCACTGGAATTCTGTGGGGGACAGTGTCAAAGGCTTTTCGGAAGTCTAGGTAGACAATATCCACAGTCTTTCCCTCATCCAACAGTCAGTCATCTTGTCATAGAAGGAGATCAGGTTGGTCAGGCAGGTCTCACCCTTCATAAACCCGTGCTGACTGGGCTTGATCCTCTGGTTGTTCTCTATATGTTGTGTAATGGTGTTTGAGATGATCTGCTCCATGACCTTGCCTGGTACTAAGGTCAGACTGTCAGTTCTATAGTTTACTGGATCCTCCTTTCTTCCTTTCTTGTAGATGGACATTACGTTCACTACTCTCTAGTCCATTGGGACCTCCCCAGTTAGCCAGGACTTCAGGTAAATAATGGATAGTGGCTTGGCAAGCATTTTGTGTTCCCAGATGTTTTCTTAAGCACCCATCTAACATTACGTCCTTTCTGATCCATAGCAGACGTCTTTCTTGGTGCCACAGTGTCATGGGTTTAGCCAACTGGATATGCTAGTGAGCATTCAATACCATGCTGCCATCATGCCAGCTTTAACCTGAAAGTGCTGGCTGGAGCAAAGCATCATGGGGCTTTTAGTTCAGATTTTAACATGAGAGGCTTTGTGTTGCTGCTTCCAGTTTCTGGTTTTAGGGTGTTTGGTCTTTTTTGGCTGGGTGGACTGTAGGCTTGGGAGGTGAAGAGGGTGGTTTTATCACTGGCTTTGGCTGCTGCTTCTGCTTTTGCTGAGCTTTTCTATGAAATAGGCTACGGTAATTGCACATCATATTATCTTTTTAAACTCCATATCTCAACCCATTTATTTGTGTTAGTTTCACATCTGGGGGCAGGGAGCTTGCTTTAACTCCTGTTAAACCAGGAGTTAAAAATTCTTGCAGCTATGTTTTTTTCATACTGTCTGCCTTGTCTTGCAGAATTCTGGGATGCTGGCCATCCCTTCTTGGATTCTTTGTTATTTTCAGATGATCTAATTTTTGTTTTAAACTTATTCTGAGGTATTTCTTCGTTCCAGTAATTTTTCAGCTTTTAAGTTGCTTCTCTCCAGTGAAACCTTATCTCTCCTTGTGGCATGTTTCTTGTTCTGCCTGTTAAATAACAATAAATTAAATTAGTCCATCACCTAGCAAGTCTAACTTCTGTGATTAAATCCCCTCAGTTGTCTTTTAAAAGACCTTCATTAATTTCTTTGTATTTAAGGAAGACTAGTACAATATAAGATAAGCAGAGAGGATCACAGTTTCCCAGGCCAACCTCTTGCTTAGCTTACTCTGTAGCACTTCTTCCCCAAGTCCAGCAAATCCAGAAGTTGCTGTCAGCTTTACAATAATTTTTGAGTACTATCAATCTTGCTTTCAAAGTTTCCAGTTCGAGAAAATCCACTTGCATTTAGGGCAAGTGGTTTTCATTACCTGTTGCCCTTAAAAATTTCTTCATTTGATATCTGAGCTCCTCTAGGTTCAATTTATAGGCATCTGGTTGTGTCATAGACTTTTTTGCTAGTATGAAGAACAAGCTTATTGTCTAATGTCTTTCTGCCCATGTAGCCTGATCAGTTAATGGCTTTTGCTAAATGAAAATAAGGTTCATATAAGGTAAGCTTTGGTGTAAGGCATGTTTTCTTATAAACCCTCTCCCATTTTATGAGCTTTGAACACCTAAACTGGACACATCAGTCAGGTAATAGCAGTATGTATCTAATTTCTTATATATGCTTAGAATTTGAGATCTCATAATTCGTTTAAAATCTATGTATTATGTATCATGTATATTTTTAATCTCTTAAAATTTTTAAAAGAGATTAAATTTTTTTTCTTACTGTGCAGTATTACATTCTGTATTTTATAGAATCCTGAATTTACTACTTCCATCCAAAGTTCTGTCCAGAAAAAAAAACACAATGCTTTGACAAGCCTTCTTTCCCAGCAGCTTATATTGTCAACCTTTGAATATATTACTAGTTAATTAATCCTGTATCAGCTGTCTTAGACTACATAAAAACTTGACAAATCGATTAAACTAGTAGGAAAATTTTGCTTAGCAGTTCACAATATTGGTACTGTGTGGGTTCTCTTAATCTTCTGGAACTTCTCCAGTGTTCGAACTTGCTAAAATCAACAGTGCAGTTTAACATGTTCCCTTTCCAGCTCTTGTAAAAGTCTTTGGTGTTTCCAAACGTTCTTATTTAAACTTGTTATTTAAACTAGCTATAAATAGCAAGATGATTTATCATCTCTATATGCTCCAAAACCTTCATTGAGATTCTTCTTCCAAACGGGAGCATTCAGTGAAATAGCCATTTACTAAACACTGCTATTAACTCTTAGATTATTTCTGGACAATTAAAACAATTTTGGCTTGGAGGTTCTTTTTGCTTCTGACATACTTAAAATAAAACATCCTTATACTTTATTCTGTTTTCAAAGGCTTCACCATTTGGCCTTTTGTTTTTCCTTACCAATTCCACAGGCCTTTTATCTTGTGTTTTTCAGTCACTCCTATCCACTTTGTCCTTTTTTTATTTATTACTTCTTTATTTGTCAATATTTGAGGTTTTTGAGCAGTGTATCCTTGCTTATTTTTTTTTAAATCAAGTAAAATATCTGTATGAAATACAGGTAATACCCGTCACTTCCAGAATTTATGCACTGTGCTAATACTTGCAGGTTTATATTTTACTGTAAGATTTTGGAAATACATACTTTACAAAGGAGAGATTAATTATTATATACTGAATGACCATAGATTATCTCATAATTTTCAATTAAGAAAATAGTGAAGAGATTTTACATAATCATTCTTCAAAAGTTTTAAAGATAGTACCTCTTAAAAAATGTCCTTAATGTGGAGTCTCCACTGGAGATCTCACACAGGCTATCAGAATTAAGTGAAAAATAGCTTTTAATCAAAATCTGTCTGTAAACACTGCTTTTACTAATCATATACTCCATTCTTTTGGGAGCAGTCTGGTTGCTTGTGCCAACTGTAGATTAGTCCTACAGAGTGCCTCAATTTGCACAGTGAATGATAAAAGTGTAAACATACTGAAGAGCCGTAAGAATTAACCCAAATCTGTTTCTTGATTCTTTGTTTACTAGAACTTTATTTACTCTTGACTACTCTTCTGCAAAGCAACTTTGAATTTTGCATGTTTGGTGTTACATGTTGCATTTGCTGATCTCAAATGCTTAGATATCAGACCGTAAATATTCCCTCCAAGATTCTTTTTCCTGCACTGTTTTATTAACTGGCTTCAGAAACACACAACTGTCTGAGGGTGTTTACTACTGGTACTTCTGTTACTTGGTGAGAAATAACATGGAATCATGAAGCCAGCTTTTCAAACTGTGTATTCAGTGTTCCTTTTAATGAGCCCACACATGGGGACAGGGACATTGCTCTCACCTGTGTTGACTGTCTTGCTCATAGCCTGATTTTGAAGGCAATAATGATCATATTGCTACTCACTTCTTCAACTTCTCTACTAAAATCCTGTCCTGCTAAATATCCATCAAACCTTATCTACCTTCTGTCTGAAGACAGAACTTAAAATTTTGAGGATAAGGTTTTTCAACTGCTATGAAATTCTAAAAGAGTCTTAAAATAAAAATGTGTATTTGTTTTCAGCATTATACCACACATCCTTTTCACTACATCATATCTCAGTCAGAGATTGAGTCAGAGATTATCTTCATCTTTCTACAAAGGCTGGACTCAGTGATCTTTAAGGTCTTTTCTAAGTGGAATGATTTTATGATTCTGTGAAAAAGCTTAGAGCTTGCATTAAGTTTAAAGGGGAAAATAGCAATAGACAATGAATAGGCTATTACTGAATTTAAATTCTTCAAGTTCTATTATGCATATAGATTTATATGCAATATGCAAATTAGCTATGAAGGACTCAACTTCATGCATACCATGAAAAGAGTTACATTCTTTGGTAAAAGTACATGGTGATTTGGTTTGTTAAAGACTTCTATTATTCAAAATAGGAAACAAAACTCCTACTGCAGTAAATGAGGAAGAAGTGATGCAGTGTGAGATTTATAATCAAAATCAAATGAACTCATTTTTTGTCATGTAATGCAGAACAAACTCCAATATTGTGACATTCTGGAATGTTGTAACAGAGAAATACCCATCCACAGTTAAGGAACAATGAATAGTTAGAGATTTATAGTGTCATGTTCCACACTTCGTCCTTCAGTTCAATATCTTCTATTTGTTTTTTGAATATTGCAGAATGTATTATAAAATAGATGAACAGTCGGTAACTGCATGTTAGGCACTCATGGTGTGGAAGAAAACTGCTTGTAAAGTGTTTTGGTTTCAATATGAACTAATAGAACATCCTCACTTTTATAACTACACCAAAGACCTTTTTCCCCTCTTTTCATTATTAACTGTTACTATAATTGCTTTTTACAAGTATAGGATGTGATATAATTTTAGAATAATTTCTAGTTTGGAGGTATTTTTGAGTCTTCTACAATGATAGCTTGAGAATATAATTTGATCCACCCAACTGTATTTTTCATATAGAACTTTTTTTTATTGACACCACTTAGTAATTGGAAACAAATCATGGACTGAAATAATTTGAGCTAACAATTACAGTGAAATACACACTGATGTTCAATCTCACATGTGTTCCTTTATTCTCTGGGAAGGTACTCCCAAGTGTACTTGACTGCGAAGTCTTATTCCAGAAACTGTCAGCAAATTATGGACTGAATTTCCAACCTTTGAATGTATTAGCATGCCCATTTCACAGATGCAGCTGGATATATGCCTCTCATCTAGATTGTTACAAAAAAAGAAATGAAGCTACTACTTCTGGGTGTTTGTTAACAGCAGTTGCAAAGTGCCACTATAGTTACAGAAACTCACACCCTGAGAAGAAAGGCAAATCAACAGTAGTAAAGACCATGAAAATATCCTCTCACAACAGAGTGATAGTAGAAGTACTGGCTAATAATACATACAATGCTGGAAGACAGCTTCCCCAATCCAGACCATTCATCTAGGACAGGTTAAGCACCACCTAATATAGTTACCTATATGGACCAATCATTTATCAAACAGGTGGCACAAATGCATCACATTTCTTTGTCATTCCTTTTTGAAATTATTTCTTAAAGGTCTAAGGAATTTACATATGAAAGTCCTTCACAGATATAATTTATAAAGCTATTACATGACTTAACCTTGTGAAATAATTTCTGTATTTCCTGCTCTACCTATGCTGTTTATTTCTATTTTAAGATACATTTCTCTCTTGCTGATTAGTTTCTGCTCTACATAGAATTAAAGGACTCTTTCAGGATACTCGTACTCAACACAATATTCAAAATTTCTCTTTCTCCCCACCCTATTGATCAGAACACTGATGACAGCTTCATGGTGATGTCAAATGTTACCTCCTTGTGTTGTGATTAATAATGTGATTCAAGAATTTGGGGCACGAGTTTTCTTCTTGAGATTTGCTTGCCCCTTGGTGGTCCTGTACTCATTTTCTTAGTGTAGATGCAACAATTCTCTGGCAGTGAATCTGTAGTGCTGAAAAACATGCCTTAGATCTTGGAAGCAGTTTACACCTAAACATATCAGATCTTGTCAGCAGCTTTCCTTTGAAATAGTTCAAATGGGATTTACACTTAGGAAGGTTTCACTACACATTTTCTGCTAAATATTTGATAAGTGAAGGAGACAGATAAAAGTCTGTAGTTAAAACTAGTGTCACAACCTTATTGCTCTCTACAACTATCTGAAGGTAGGTTGTAGCCAGGAGTGAGTTGGTCTCTTCTCCCAGGCAACCAGCACCAGAACAAGAGGACACAGTCTCAAGCTGCACCAGGGGAAGTTTAGGCTCAAGGTGAGGAGAAAGTTCTTCACTGAGAGAGTTGTTAGCCATTGGAATATCCTGCCCAGGAAGGTGGTAGAGTCACCATCCCTGGAGGTGTTCAAAAAAGGATTGGACATGGCACTTGAAGCCATGGTTTAGTTAGTCATGAAGGGTTGCGTAATATGTTGGAGTTGATGATCTCTGAGGTCTTTTCCAACTTTATTGATTCTATGATTCTATGAACATCCACTTAGAATCTGGAGATGTTGCCAGAAAAAAGAGTTGTCATCGTTTATTGTGCCTAATATCCATTGGATATACATACACTACAGGACAAAACAGGACAATAAAGGACTCTGGAAGCATGTTCTTTCAGGGGACAAGAAACACAGATAGCACAGTGAGGTGTGTTTTTCACCGTATTGAAACAGGCTGCCTTTTAAACAAAAGCAGCTATGAGGCACTTCTCCCTGCCTGACCTCCTGTAAGCCTTTGGTCCTCTAAGGAAAACAGCTGCTGCACCACTTTTTTGCAGGGGACAAGGTACCAGGCTACAAAAGACACAAGCATGTCTTAGTCCCTTTCTCTGCCTTCTCTTTTTCCTAGCCCTGCTGTGACTCCTCACCACAGCATGGACCAGTGCTTTTCCCAGTGGGATACCTGAATTCTTGTATGACTCTGGGTGCTTGTTATCCTGTAGTCCTTGGACATACTAATCTCACCTGAAAAATCAATACTTGCATTTCCACACATAGTCAATGTAGTGTGGGGGCTATTCCTGCTGCAGTTTCACCTCTTGTCTGGACATTTGTAGAATTTGCCTTCGTAAAGGTTTTTTCAACTCCATTAATTTTCATTGTCTAAATTAATGCACAGTCAGTAGGAAAGAAGGAAAGAGATAAAGAAAGTTTATGAACATTTTGTTTATGTGATTCAACTTACAGCTGATGACAGATAAATTATGTAATAATGTGCCTTTATAAAGTATATCAAATATAGGGAAAAAAGGGTTCTATCTAGATTCCATCATTCAAGAAATCTGGCCTTTAATAAGTTCACTACTTTAAGGATATGACATTACAATTCTTTAATCCACCTTTTTCAACTTGTAGAAGCTTCCACTTGCTCACAGCTTGCATTCAGTAATAATTTCCTGAGTGCCTTTAGCTCCTTCTCTATTATAATATATAGATGAGAACATATATTAGAATATATATATATATAAATACACACACTCTTAGGTCAGAAGCTATGTAATCTACTTTCTCTTCTTCGGACAGATATTTTATTTCTTCATGACTGTGTGCTGGGTTGAGGCAGCCCCCTCTCCCCACCACGGGCAGGAATAAAACACTCAGACAAACGGATTGCAAAAGTGATGAAAGTTTAAATAGAAAGCAGTGAATGTTACAGAAAACCCAAAGTGCAGTGACAAAGAAAGATCCCAAAGCAAACCCAGAGGCATCCCATTCCCACCTGAGGGTACACCCGAGACCCTCAGGGCTCCTTCTTCCCCCTCCCTCTGCTGGGCTAGTCTCAGCTGGCCAGGCCTGAGACTGCCCATCCCCCCGTGGCCTTGGGCCTAGCCAGGCCCAACACCAGCAGACATCTCCCCCAGTTACCGGCTGGCGGAGGAGGAACAAAAGAGAGCGTGCTAGACCCCGCACTGGATCTTATAGTGGTGCAAAGAATTATGGTAGGAAATACAATTTCCTGTGTCCATCCCGCTGGGCTGGACTTCTGGACACAGGAAGTGAACACACCAGGGGGGCACCCAGCTCAAACTACAACAGACTGAATCTCATGTGTCAGCTGAAATTATGAGGATAAGGATTGGTGTCACAGGTCATTCAGGGCCCCTCACTCTAAGAAAGACATGGAGGTGCTGGAGCAGGTCCAGAGAAGGGCAATCGCAGTATCAGCATCACAGTACATTACAGGTTGGAAGGGACCTCAAGAGATCACTGGGTCCAACCCCCCTGCCAAAGCAGGATCACTTAGGGTAATCCACACAGGAATGCATCCAGGTGGGTTTTGAAAGTCTCCAGAGAAGGAGACTCCGCAACCTTTCTGGGCAGCCTGTTCCAGTGCTCTGTGACCCTCACTGTAAAGAAGTTTTTCCTTATGGTCAGGTGGAATCTTCTGTGTTCAAGTCTAAACCCTTGGTTTCTTGTCTTACTACTTTGCACCACTGAAAAGAGCTTGCCCCCCTCCACTTGACACCCACCCCTCAGATATTTATACACATTGATGAGATCCCCTCTCAGTCTTCTCAAGACTAAAAATCCCCAGGGATCTCAGTCTCTCTTCATAGGGGAGATGCTCAAATTCCCTAATCATCCTCATGACTCTCTGTTGGATTCTCTCCAGCAGTTCTATGTCTTTCTTGAACTGGGGAGCCCAAAACTCAACAGTGTTCCAGGTGTGGTCTCACCAGGGCAGAGTAGTGGGGTTGAAGAACCTCCTTAGACCTACACCCTTCTTGTTGTACCCCAGGATACCATTGGCTCTCTTGGCTACAAGGGCACATTGTTGTTCCATGGAGAACTTGCTGTCCACCAGCACTCGAAGGTCTTTCTCCATGAAGCTGCTCTCCAGCAGGGAGCCCCTAACCTATAGTAGTGCATATTGTTATTCCTTCCCAGATGTGGGACCCTGCCATTGAACTTCATAGAGGTTTCTGGCTATGGACTGCTGCTTGCTAGTAACTGTTCTCAAGTCCACATGGATTTTGCTTGAGCTTCTGTTCCTTAGTAGTGACTTTTTGTGTCTACTGTTTTGCTTTTTCTAGGTACCAGTTTGGGGAAGGGTATGGATTATAATCACTTTACATTAACATCACTTGAAGCAGAATTTAGAATTAACATATTTTTTTTGTGTGATTTACTGTCTTAGAGAAAGAATCTGCCTAAAATTTATTGTGTGATAGGAACACTGAAGTGGAAAACCACATCTAGTGGCACATTGCAGTTTATACATCTACCAAGGTTACACATAAACTCACGCAGGAAATAATTAAGCAATATATAACAATTTAAAGTTGCAAATAACTGATTGGCTGGTGATGACTAGGCAAATTTGTGATTACATCAGGATTTTCCAATGAATTGTTTTTTAATTTCTTGTGAATTATTGAATAGAGCATGATGGAAGGATTAGATATGGTACTTAGTGTGAGCCAAATAGTCTTATATTCTGCCACATATTTCTAGTGTGACTTCAGGCAACCTTATTAACCCTTCCATACCTTCTTTATAGTCTCTAAAATCAGTCTGTATATAGAGAGCACCTGAAGATTTAGTTTGTTTCTGTTTGTAAAGCACTCTCAGATCCCTGGATGGAAAGTGCTCTGTAGTGTGAATAGAAGGGCAGAGTTCTTACTGTGCAGTTTTAAAACTGTCTGCATGTTTTCCTAGTTTGTAAGTCTTCTTGTTGATCATGTCACAAAAAAAAAGCCCAACAATTTTCAGTGCAAATTACCTCAAATTCAAACATTTAATGTCACGTATTCAGGCACCTTTATTTTTCCTTTCTTTGCAGTGAAAGTAGTGCATAGCCTCCACGTACATGTGGCTCATTCAAGCAAATGAAACCTGTTCTGATTTCTGAAGCTGTGTTCTAAATTTCACACATTGCATTTTTTACAGATCACCACAGACCTGAGACAGCGTTGTACAGACAGCCATACTGGAACCTCAGCCTCTGCACCTATGGCTGCAGGCATCATTGCACTGGCACTGGAAGCAAAGTAAGATCTGAGTTATACTTGGAAAAAACCCAAGAAATTAAGCATAATGAAAAATCTTCCTCACTTAGCCCCTTTACCCAGGGATCTCAAAGTGCTTTGGAATTTTCTTGGTAGTAATTCACACACCCTTCCAAGGGCAGGAAAGGTCTTCATGCTTATTTCACATGCAGAAAAGCTGACACTGTGGAAATGAGGATGGAGTTCTCAGTGTTGAGATAACTTAAAACAACGTTGAGCACAAGTAGTTTCTACAAAATGATGTATGACATCCTCACAATGTGTTACAGTACCCTCACAGTGCTGCCAGATCTGCTGTGCTCTGCAGGCTGTACTGTAGTTCACCTTTTGCATTCATAAGGCTTCCCATAGGGCTGTCTGTTCTTGAATGTTGAAGGAAATTTTGGGACGATGTTGTACTACAATGAACAGAAATTAAAATTGTGTGCAAAATAAAAATTCTCAACTTTTGCCTGCTGACACAAGGTGTGTTTTTTAATGATGAGTTAAGTTTCTTAGTTGTAAAAACCATGGACAGTATAGCTTCATGGTCCATTTCACTTTGCAGAAAATGTCAGAATAACTGAAAAAACATAAATGTTTCTGTCTTGCAAGTGTTTTCTCAACTGAAAGATTTTGTTCTCTGTCTAATACATGTCTTCAATGTGCTTCACAGAGCATCAGAAGTGCTGGATTGCAATTGCTCCGCATTCTTTATTTTGCAATTCCTTGCACCACAGTGTTGTAGTTTGTCTATACTAAAAGTGAACACTGTCCATTGGACTTGGCAGATAAGTCAAATCAATAGCTTGAGCACCATGCTAACCATAACAGCCTTCATTAACCTAGATAATGTAAGACTTCCCCACATGCAGAGTCCCAGATGGTTCTAAAACTGGCAGCTTATGTAAGGTTTTTGTTGCTATTGTCTTCATGATTCTGGCTCTCAGCAGACTGTCCACACTGTCGTTTGGACAGTCCCATTTCTTTCTTCCTCTGTAGAAGGCACAATAAGGGATGTGATTCATGGACCACTCTCAAGGGATTTCTCCTCAAAAAGCCATTGTTGTCAACCTGCAACTGAGGCATTCACTGGTTTTTTTGGCCTGTAGAATTTTCTGTTTCTGAGAAAAAAATGTATAGGTTCTGGAATTTGCCATCACTGTGTGCACTGTGTGTTTGACACAGCTATACCGGACCATTACTGGTGAAAGTAATAGTGGAATATATCTGTCCATTTGTATGCATCTGTCATGTTATATCGCACCTAATGTGTATTCTATCCTAAAAAAAAAGTGCAAATACAGTCCAAAGGATTGTTGTAGCCAATGCAAAATTGTTCCAACACTAACTCATGAAGAGACTAGGATTTATCACAGAAATTATGTGCGTGCTGCACCAATATGAACCAAATGATATAAAGTACAGCCAGACATACATCTGACAAAGATGCTGTAGTACCAGCAAATGCTATTAACTTGAAAAAATGTCAAAAAAGCTATAGCTTTGAATGGAAAACTTTGATATTGCAGAATTTATGAGTGTAGATACATGAAGTTTAGTGTTTAAAATAGAAGTAATGTACTGAAGTTACTTAGTGACCATTGAAATGGATGGATCCTTTGTGGCTTTATACAGTGAACTTGACAGATATCAGGGCACTTCAGCTAATGTTCCATTACAATATTATATTATATTATATTATATTATATTATATTATATTATATTATATTATATTATATTATATTATATTATATTATATTATATTATATTATATTATATTATATTATATTATATTATTCCAAGTCCATGGAATATTAGCTAATGTCCATGGGGCTGTGTATGTGAAGTCTCTAGGACAGGTAGTAAGGTTGTAGACCTCAGTAGACAGTTCAGCTGATTTGTAAGCGGTGGGAATGTGTGAAAAAATCACATGGTTATTCCTTGTATTTTGTTTATGATTTTATCGTAAAGCCCTTAATGGTGGCTTTGTGCAGATGTTAGTGATGAAAATTATTTTCTGTTGCTCTACAAGGTGTCTGGGGCACAAAGACTCATTTTAATAGCCATACCCATGTCTGTTCTCTCATAGGAAACATTTCCTAAGAAGTGTATTTGGTACTTCCAAAATGAGCAGTGATGCTCTTCTTAATTCAGCTTGTGATAAGGTGTTTTGCCTTGGTTCTTTGGAGAACAATTTATTTGTCCAGCAATTCTCATGAGACTGCTGTTTTGGCAATATTTCTTTTCTTTTTTTTTTTTTTTTTTTCAGATATGCCACCTATGTCACATTCAGATTGCTGGTTATGAAAATAATGTAGCAGTCATTATTTTTGATAACTATAATTTTGCTGAAAAAAGCCAAATCAACATTTCTCCCTATTGGTTTATTGCATTGAGCAGTATTTTCCCTAGTAGTGTCTCTTGCACCAATTATTTATCCTGAACAAAAGAATAGAGCCTGAAATCCTTGCTA